>NC_090934.1:1454769298-1455086352 GCF_040938575.1 Ambystoma mexicanum
TGAAGACATTGGCTAAAACTTGGCGTGGGACCTTGATAGGATCCTCCTACTCCTCTTATGCTAGGGGAGTCTTGATATGGGTTGACCCATCCATCCCCTTTAGACTAACATGCACCAAAACAGACGATGAGGGCAGGATGGCACTAGCATGCGGCACCATCGAAGGCAGAGAGGTATGCCTAGTTAGCACCTACGCACCCAACCACGACGCTACGGCTTTCGTCCATTCCCTGTACCCGAGGCTTAGCCCCTACAGGGACAGCGCCATGATCTGGGGAGGTGATCACAATTGCACTCTAGACCCTCTAAAAGATAGATCGGACAATAAACATACCCGCCCGTCCCCCCCCGCCAAGATTTTGTCCACACTGACTCGCCAGCTGCTACTCCACGACTTGTGGAGAGAACTGCACCCTGACCAACAAGTATTTTCCTTTTACTCCCCGCCCCATGCAGTCCACACTAGGCTGCATTATTTGTTTGTAAGTCAAGAACAACAAGCTATGTTCGGCGACGCCCTTTACCTGCCCAGGGTGCTGTCTGACCATTCCCCATTGCTGGCCACCTGGGAAGTATTCCCGCCTAGACCCCCAGTCCCTACTTGGAGGCTTAGAGCCGAAGCCCTTCATGATGCGACTTTCCGGGAACACATAAGTGACTGCACCGAGGATTACTGGGAACGTAATTTGCACAGCGTCAGACACATGGGCACTGCATGGGAGGCATACAAGGTGGTCATGGGAGGGGAAATGATTGCGTCCATAGGTGGAGCCCGTAGATCCATTATATCCTCCCTGGAACGCTTGGAAGGGGAACTGGGCAAATTAGAAAACAGAGCCGACCCTACCCCAGAACTCCTACAAAAAATAACCGACATAAAGCAGACCTGCTTAACTCACTGGGAATCCCTGGGCAAATTGAGTTACACTAAACACATTGAAAGAACCCACGCCCTGGGAGACAAACCCGGGAAACTCCTAGCCTGGCTGTATAAAAGGGAAACCCCCCGCACACCCATCTGCCAAATTCTTAAGCCGGATGGCACCACGGCACACACCCAAAAAGAAATCAACTTATTTTTTTCAGATTTCTACCGCAATCTGTACTCCGAGACCCCGTCTGTGGTTGACGCCCATATTGAAGATGTCTTGGACATCATTGAGCTGCCTAAATTGGACTCACAGATGGCTGAGACGCTAGACGAACCCATCACCCCTGACGAAGTAAAGGTAATCATTAGATCCCTTCCATCTGGAAAAGCCCCAGGTACTGATGGCCTCCCCGGAGAGTTCTACAAGACTTATGTGGAGACTCTGGCCCCTCTGCTGGCCCAGGTGTTTAATGAAGCTTATGAGCATGGCACCCTCCCTGACACCATGAGGGAAGCCGTTATTATCCCCCTCCTCAAGCCTGGCAGGGATGGTACAGATTGCGGCTCTTACAGGCCCCTTTCCATGTTGAACGTTGACAGCAAGATACTAACCTCCCTCCTAGCGAACAGATTGCGCAGAGTAATACCTCACTTAATCCATCAGGATCAAACGGGCTATGTGCCCGGGCGCTCCATAACCGAGAACCTGCGGAGGTTGCACCACGTTATATACAGCACGGAACTGAGGCCCCAGAAATATGCGGTTGCGTCTCTAGACGCCACCAAAGCCTTCGACTCAGTGCGGTGGAAGTGGCTTTACGCCACCATGGTAAAAATGGGAATAGGACCAGTCTTCCTGAAATGGTCCAAATTGGTTTACACCAATCCTTCTGCCAGGGTGAGGACCAACAAAACATACTCTGATTCGTGGTCCCTCCACAGGGGCACCCGTCAGGGATGCCCACTCTCCCCGATGCTATACATCATCGCCAACGAACCTGTGGCCGCATACCTTAGACAGGAATACGGGGATGGGGGCATTGAGATTGACGGGATAACCCACCTTGTCTCCATGTACGCTGATGATACCCTGTTATACTTACATAACCCCGAACACCTCTTGCCCTACATTCTTGAAACCCTAGAATGCTTCCACAAACACACGGGAATCCGGATCAACAAAGACAAGTCCTGCCTCTACCCGTTAGCTGCACTATACAGAGAAGACTTCAGATCCCTGCCCCCCTTAGATCTCCAATGGCAGGTGACCTCCTTTAGATACCTGGGAATCACTATACACCGTAACCCTCACACGGAACACATCCTCAATACGATGAGAGCTAAAGACACCCTAGCAAAATCCATGGACTTCTGGGGGAAGCTTCCACTTTCCATGGCTGGGAGAGCGGGTCTCCTCAAGATGGTTGCACTTCCCCGCCTACTACACAATTTCACCAATGTTCCCTTCAACATCCCCCCCTCCTTCTTCAGTGACATTAATAAGTTATGTAGGCAGTTCCTCTGGCAGGGGCGCAGGCACAGGGTGGCGCTGGAGACACTCCAAAGACCCTACGAAAGGGGAGGATTGAAAGTCCCAAACTTCGAACTGTACTACCTAGCATGCCAGCTAAGACACGTGATGCGATGGATGGCCGAGGAGATCACTACAGATACCAGACTTCTCCAACCAGCCCTGACCGGCCTCTTACTCAGAGACCTACTTTGGGTCAAGGAGGGAACCCCAGGGCAGTACCCATACCTGGCGAAGCTCGTAACCCGGCTCTGGCAAAGGGCTTGCAGGACATTGGGGTCCCCAGACCCATATTCCTCACAGATTCCCATAGCTGCACTCATGGCCCATCTCCCATGGGGCCGTCTGGAAACGCGTGCACAATGGGAGCCCTGCGGGGTGGCCACCCTTGGAGACCTGGTTCAGGACCAGGAAATCCTAACATTCTCCGACCTCAGCGAGACCACGGAGCTACCAGCAGGACAATTCCTGCTCCATAGAGCAGTGATCCAGGCTCTGAAGGATAGATGGCCTACGGCGGCCACCCTTGCTACGGACAACGAGATCATAGAAACAATGCTAAACACCGCCGAAGGGGGCCACGAAACCTCGCGGCTCTACGAAGCCTTAATGTTAGGCACGACCGGAAATGAGCTCAGAAGCAGAGGAAAGTGGGAACACGAACTAGGCCTGGAATTCAAGGATAAGGAATGGGAAAGGGTCACCCTCTACCACAAGAAAATCTCCAGAAACGCCCGCTTACAACTCATCCAACTATACATCACCAACAGGGCCTACCTTACTCCCGAAACCATATCGAGTTTCAAGGGCGCCGCTATCCAGCTATGCCCTAAATGCAATGAGCCGAAGGCGGGAATGACTCATATGTTCTGGGGTTGCCCAGTGATACGCACCTTTTGGACGCAAGTACGGGAAAGGGTGGCAAAAGCAGATATTGTACTAGAGGTGCACGACCCTGCGGCATGCATCCTGGGTAGGTACAGCAGTGACCGCAAGAACAAGCCCCTAAACAGACTTAGAGACTTAATTTATATCACGGCGAAAAGACGCATAGCCATGGGTTGGAAGAGCCCCAGAGGCCCGATTGAAGCGCAATGGTGGGACGACCTCACAAAGTGGATAGTTGCCGAGACCGGAGCATGGGAAACCGCAATCCACGAACAGAGGCTGGACTCCAGTGCGGAACTACACTGCTGGGTGTCGCTGACAGTGCCATTACTCCACCCCAGAGCGGTGGACGACCCCTCAGAAGGATCGGCCAGCTCCGGCCTCTAAACTGGTTTGGAATAGGACGGGGATGTTGACCTGGACCTTGGAGGTGGGGGAGGGAGGAGGGGGGTGGTGTTGGGGAAGTTTTGGACATGTGGCTTATTTATAGTACTTGAAATGTTGGTGGTCTGTTAATCTGTTGAAAACCAATAAAGAAAGTTTTAAAAAAAAGTTACGTACGATGTTACTATTAGGCACTATGTTTATCCTGAACTGCCTACGGCCCGGAGCGTCGTCACCAGGCCGGCCCACAGGCCCCCCGGCGTTGATGCCACTGGTTTGGATTTAGTTAATGGGTTTCGGGGTTATCATTCCTCTGTTTGGGGGAGGGATGTGGATGGGGTGGGACATGTTGGGTGCTATATTATAAAAAGCTTGGTGATGGCAGTGTGGTCTGAGCACGAGGTAACATTGAACGGATGGTGCTACAGAGCTGCTAAATTGATCCATCAGACATTGACATTGATCTGATACGAATATTTCTACACTGGTAACCGAAGATAACCTAACTTTCATGAGTTGGAATGTGCAGGGTTTGGGTAATTATAGGAAAATGAGACAACTCCAGCTACAGGCCGAACGACATGGGGACAAAAAACTCTTTTTGCAAGAGACACATTCCTCTGCTGAACAATGTGTAAAATTTGCCAAAATGTGGGGCCCCCAAAGATACTTTACTAATTACTCTACCCAAAGTCGCGGGGTCATGACCCTTATCCACAAGAGCCTTAAGTTCGCTCTTATATCCTCACAGATAGACCCCCCAGGGCAGATATGTGCTACTCCATGCCACTCTTCAGAACAGGGAGGTGGTCCTACTGAATATTTATGGTCCTAACATTGACGACCATGAATTTAATACACATCTCACGTCCCTTCTTGATGGCTTCCTCCTAGTCCCAATTCTCTGAGGGGGTGACTTTAATACAATATTTGATGTGGACCTCGACCAGACCCCGCCAACTCACCAAAGCAGCCTATACTACACTGTCATCTCTCCCCCGACTCGCATTGGTCGACGCATGGAGACTCCTCTATCCTGACTCCCGCTCCTACTCCTTCTACTCCTCGGTGCATGACTCCTACTCCCGAATTGATAGATGGGTAATCTCTGATATACTGATAAAGAATGTGACGCAACTAATGATTCTTCCTAGAACCCTATCTGACCATTCACCAGTGACCATTACCATGTGCTGGGGCCCCGATCGTGACCGAACTAGACATTGGAGGATGAAACCTCATCCTCTCCTTGATCCTGTATTTAGCTCTGAACTGCAGATAGCCATCGAGGAGTTCTTTGAAATAAATACAGATTTGGTATCTTCGCAGGCCACTCTATGGGAATCTTTTAAGGCTTACATTAGGGGCATAGCGTTGTCTAAGGAAGATGGTATCCTTAGAACAATCCGGAGGGATATTGCTGAAAGCGAATCCAAACTATCGACTCTGGAAGCCCAATGTTCACTATCCCAATCCCCTGAGGCCCTGGCATCCATAGGAACGGAACTTGACACATTCCGGTCCCTGGCGGACCGTGAGCTAAAATTCTTGGACAACCCTGGCCTGGCCAGGAAATATGGCAAGGGTGAACGCCCTGGCCGCTTCCTGGCTAGGCTTATCCGCCGCAAGCTTGGTGCCCCGAATATTCCCGGGGTTCAGAGACCTGATGGCTCTCTAGCTGTCTCATCACAGGACTTCAACTCAGAATTTTTCACCTTTTATGAAGCCCTGTATGCCAATGCAGATGTTGCCTCGACGGCCGAGATTGACTCCTACCTCGACGCCCTCCCCCTCTTGGTTCTCTCTCCTGAGACCTTCGGATTCCTCGACTCCCCATTTTCCCCTGAGGAGTTTTCAAACGCTGTGGACTCCCTTTCCTTGGGGAAGGGCCCTGGCTCTGATAGCATCCCAATTGAATTTTATAAATACTACAAATCACTTCTGCTTCCCCGCCTAATAGCCATTTGGGAGGAATAAGTGGAGACAGGCAAATTTCCCCCATCACTCCGTGAAGCCACGATAACCGTCTTACTTAAACCTGGCAAACCCCCCACACAATGCGGCTTGTACCGCCCACTCTCGCTAATAAATTGCGATGCCAAAATATACACCAAACTGTTAGCGCTACGTCTTGCTCCCTGCATGCCACACGTTATTCACTCTGATAAAGCAGGCTTTATTCCAGGACTCTCCACCTCCTTGAACCTGAGACGCCTCTTTAAGATAATTAGCAGAATAAATCCAAATGTGCATGCAGTAGCCGCCACTCTTGACATGCAAAAAGCGTTTGATTCTGTCTCGTGGAGGTACCTCTCGGGGTCCTTGAAAAATGCAAATTCGGCCCCTCCTTTCTCTCCTGGGTTAGACTACTTTACTCAGATCCGGTGGCCAGTGTCCGCACTGAGGACCGATGTTCCCCCCTCTTCAAGATCGCTAGGGGGACGAAACAGGGTTGCCCATTCTCTCCCCTGGTCTTCGCCATAGCAATAGAACCATTTGCCGATATGCTACGCCAACTCCATGCACATAGAGGGTTGCAAACTACGGGCCAGGCGATATCGTGTCCCTGTATGCCGACGACGCGCTTCTCTTTATTCGTTCTCCCTCCATCAATTTGCCCCTGATATTAGAGGACGTTATCCGCTTCGGTCACATTTCAGGCCTTAAAGTGAACTGCGCAAAATCTACCCTCTTCCCGCTCACAGATTGCACTCTTCACCCTCCAGATACCCTGGGATTCATGCGGGCTCAGTCAAAATTCACCTATCTCGGGATAGAAATAACTCGACAGTTCGAGTCGACCTTTCAGGAAAACTATCAAAATTATCTCGAGGACCTTGCAGCCAGGATACTAGGTTGGAGTAGGCTACCGATCTCCCTTGCAGGCAGAATAGGGATACTGAAGATGGTAGTACTGCCCCAACTTCTTTATAGGTTCACCAACATCCCCTTATGGCCAGGCGAGGTTTTTTTTCGAACGCTGACTCGCACGATCAACTCCTTTTTGTGGCACTCGGGTGCGGTCCGTCTTAAACTTGGAACCTTGTCCGCCCCGATGGATGGTGGTGGCTTCGGGGCCCCTGATTTCTTCAAATACTGGCTGGTTGCTCAAATCCAATTCACGTCACACTGGTTGAACACAATAGACCCCCCTCCACATGTCAGACTCGAAAAACTAGCGGTTAGCGACCGGGACATCCGCTCTCTAACGGTTCAACCCATCCCATCGGGGCCGGACTCACTTGACCCGGTGGCCTGCACGTCCCTGGCATTAACAAAGACATGGAAACTGCTTGGCACTGCCCACCCATTTCACGGTAACCTCCCGCTCTGGAACTTTCTCCCAGGGGTCCCACGGGTACCGCCGCCCATGGTGCGCCGTTGGGCCGAGGCGGGATATGAGTTGATCCACGACATCTTCGTACAGGGTAACTTCATCGAATGGCCAGACCTCGCATTATCCCTGAGACGGAGACCGTCTATATGGCTTCAGTACTCGTCCCTCTGGAAAACCCTTAAACACAAATACCCCATGTTCCCAGCGATACCACCAGACGATTCCGCTATTGAAGAACTGACTTCTCCTACACCCATTAGGGGTAAAGTATCTAGACTTTACAACATGGTTCAGATCAGGTCCACCCCAGTATTCACTAAACTGAGGCGCGCATGGGGGGATGACCTCGGGGTGGAGGTGACCGACGAACGCTCGGCTCATATGTGCGCACGCATACACGGGGTATCCTTCAACTTCTGCTTCAAACTGATTCAATTTAAGGTACTTCATAGGTACCATTATACCCCAAGCAGACTTCATTGCATGCTTAATGACCACTCCCCAAGATGCCCCAGGTGTGGCCATGATACCGCTGACTATATCCACATGATCTGGTCCTGTCCCCGCCTTACCCAATTTTGGAGTATGGTGTGCTCTACCATGTCGACTATCCTTGAACACCCCATCAGCCCCTCCCCAATGAGATGTCTCTTCCACGACTTCCCCGAACTTCGTCGAGACTCCAGAAAACTGGCTGTCCTTTGCATGCTACTCGCAGTGCGATCTGTTCTACTCTGCTGGCTTTGACCCGCACCCCCCACTCATGCGCAGTGGCTTAAGGCAGTCACTTGGGCCTCAGACACCGAGGAAACCTGGTCCCTATTGCAACCCACTCATTCAAGACCCAGAGATGTTTGGTTCAAATTTAGATCCTATATGTCCGATATGAGTGCGGCATCGGACGTATCATCCCCAGCCATTACCCTCTCTCGCCCTGGTTCTCCCTCCTGAGCTGTGTTTTCTCCAGCCTCGCACCCACTTTGCATATGCGTTTCAAGTGTACAACCAAATTGTAAGCAGTCTCTGTATGCCTGTATCACCTAAATCGTTATTGCACTGTACTTACCTTGTATGTTGCTCGCCTATGTTATGCTGCCAAGCTAAATAAATAAAAGTTAAAAAAATAAAAACGAAGACAAGCTGCATAAGCTACTCGAACAGGACATTATTGAAACCGCTACTGGCCCCACCACCTGGGTATCCCCCATAGTGCCCGTCTCCAAGAAAGGGTCAGAAGCCATCCGGCTATGTGTGGACATGAGGCACCCCAACCAAGCCACTAGGAGGGAGAGCCACTTGGCTCCTCGCATCACAGACATGATCCACCTGTTAAATGGAGCCAAGGTGTTCTCCAAGCTGTATCTAAAAAGGATAGCACCAACTTGTACTGAGCCCTGAAAGCAGGAATATTACCACCTTCGTCACGCACCTAGGCCTATTCTGCTACAAGAGGTTATGTTTTGGTGTTTCCTTGCTGTGGAAATATTTCAGGCCGAGTTGCACAATGTCATCAAACATATACCAAACTGCCTCAACTACAGTGACGATATCTTGATTTTCGGCATGGATGTCAACAAGCATGACGAGGCACTGATGAAAGTGTGCAAAGCGCTAGAAGCTGCAAACCTCACGCTAAACTGAGACAAGTGAATTCCGGAAGAACAGGCTGAGATTTTTTGGACACATCTTTTTGGAGAAAGGGATGACACCAGATTCCAAAAAGGTGGCAGCGCTCAATGAGACCTCACCCCTGGCAAATGTATCAGAACTGCGCTCTTTCATAGGTTTGGCCAGCTACTGTTCTCGCTACATCAAGGATTTTGCCTCAGTAAGTGAACCACTAAGACTCTTAACTCGACAAGATGCCACATTCCAATGTTGTCAGATGACTACCAAAAGGCCTTTGAAGTCATCAGAGAGAGAGTTGCCAAGGCAGAAAACATGTCGTACTACGACCCCGGCCGACAAACTGAACTGACTGTGGAGGCTAGTCCCGTGGGACTGGGAGCCATACTAGCTCAGGTAGACCCTAGAGACTCGTCCCAGAAGTACATTGTCGCTTATGCCAGTAGGAGTCTATCCGCCACTGAACAGGCATACTCGCAAGCCGAGAAGGAGGGCCTCGCTGTGGTATGGGTGTGCCAACATTTCCACCTCTTCCTGTACGGCAAACCATTTCGGGTCATCACAGATCACCAAGCCCTCCTGTTCCTGTATGGAAATCTGCAGGCTAAAATGCCACCTTGGATAGCCAGATGGGGGCTACGGTTGCAAGACTATGCTTCTGAGAGCGTCCATAGGCCAGCAAAAGGAGAAAACCCTGCAGACTTCCTGTCCAAAAGGCCCCGGGAGGGGTGTGCACCAGAACCCTCAGTGGCAAATATGTTCGAGAACTTATACATCAAACCACCCTGGAAGGTATCAACACTGGAGTAATAGCTCGGGAAACAGAAAATAACCCGGCCTGTCAGATCATTTGTGAGGGACTCAACTCCGGGATGTGGAGGAGGGCCAAGGAGAGAGGGAGAGCAGCAGGAGACCAGATACACAGCGAGGTAGAGAGTCTCGTACAGGTGGAAGACGAACTAGCACGGTCTGATGATCACCTTCTCCTGAAGGACTGCAAACTGGTGATCCCTCCCTGTCCCTGAGGGTGAGGATTGTTGAGCTAGCTTACGAAAACCACCGGGGAATGGTATCAACCAAGGGCATGCTCCGCCAAAAGGTCTGGTTCCCCAAAATGGACTCCATGGTAAAGGAAGCATTGAAGGCCTGTCCCATGTGCAGCCCCATTACTCCTAACCGACAACCGGAACCTGAACTGAACATGTCGGAGCTCCTGCAGGGAATATGGGAAGCTGTGGCTGCTAATTTCTTCGGGCCCATTGAAGGTGGCAAGTACGTGCTCTCGGTGATGGATGAATACTCCCGATAGCCGGAGGCCCACCTAATATCTTCGACAGCCGCTTATTACGTCATACCCGCCCTAGACCGCATCTTCTCAGCATACAGGATTCCCAAGGTGCTCAAGACAGACAACGGGCCCCCGTTCAGTGGGCACCAGTTCACCCAGTTTGCGAACGACATGAGATTTCATCACCGGAAGTTAACCCCTCTCTGGCCTCAAGCAAATGGTATGATAGAGCGCTTCATGGCCAACCTAAAGCGAGCACTCCAGATAGCCAAGCTCACCGGGCAGCCCTTCGAGCAGGTACTGAACCAATTGATGAGAGACTACCAGGGCACTCCTCATAGCACCACCGGCAGGACCCCGGCGGAAGTGATGTTCGGGAGGAACATCCAAACCCATATCCCCCAAGCCCAAGGGGTTGACAACCCTCCGGAAATGGACAAAGAAATGCGCAAACGAGACGATGCTGCCAAGGCACACATGAAAGCGTATGCGGACACCCGACGAGTAGCGAAGATGCCCCAGCTCGAGTTGGGTGATATTGTAGCGGTGAAACAACCACAGACGCACACGCACACGTCTGTGTTCCAGGAAGAACCTCTGCTGGTCACACAAAAGAAAGGCTCCATGGTCACAGCGCAAGGCCCAAAAGGGTCCATCACTCGAAATTCATCCCACTTTAAAGGCAGTCCCTCGTTAGGATTCAAGACGGCTAAGTGGGCGTGTGAGTGCCCCCATTGACTATGCGTCCGATGATCCATATCAAGGAGACCATGGCGACACAGAGGACTTAGACCAAGAAGTTCACGTGGAGGAAACAGTCGACGAATGTTCTCCAGCACCCGTCGGTTCAATTCCTCAGAGGGCTCGGAACCGGCCTCGCCATTGGATTGAGGAAATGGGTTAGTGTAACCCACCAGATGGCCACCCGTTTTGTGAAAGTCTGGTAACTGTTTAAAATGGGGGAAGATGTCACGTTGCTGTCTCCATGGACACGGGTAGGCGGGTGGTCGGTATAAGGAAAGTGACGGGATACAAGGGAAGTGACGGGGGGAGGCGGGGCAGAGGCAGAGTTTTTGTAACAGTTGAATAAAGAGGATGTTGATTCCAAGGCTCTGTGTCTATGCGTTATTGAGAGTGCGCCACGGGCCCCATCCAGGTTAAACCCAAGCCGCAACACCCTCCGCAAATAAACTCCTGTGATTCGCCTTTCAGTATTTTGCTGTATTAAAGACTGCCGTTGGATTTATCGTTAAAAAGGCCATTCTCTGTACATGGAGCTAGTGATATTATTACAGTCTTAAACTTTAGAAAGCATTCCCAGTTGCTGTCTTCTGTGTAATTAGGCAACCCTGACAATTGTGAGGCATGTTGGGACATAAAGTCCCAAAACATCTTTTTAGGGAAAAACACTATGGGCCTCATTCCGGTTTGGAGCTAACCATGGAGTAATTAGCTCCAATGGTTGCCTCTGAAACCGTCCCAAATCTGGCATGGTGAATGGAGTAATTACCGGTCCATTCCAGGGTTGGAGGCACCGGTAAATTGCCCATTCACCTTTTGCCCTTCCCCATTCCAATTTCTGCCCCATAGGGCTCAATGGGAATGGGGAAGGAGGTAATTACGGCACCGTAAATTACGGTACCGTAATTACCTCCGAAGTACCTTTGCGGGTCCCGTACTTAACTCCTGCTAAAAGCAGGAGGTAAGGAAGGACCCGCAAAGGGACCTTGGAATACGGAGCCAGCAATTCCTTACCTCCAACCTCAGAATGACCCTGTATATCTTTGCCTTGAGGAAACACTATGGGGGTCATTCTGAGGTTGGAGCTAAGGGATTACCGGCACCGGTAAGGGTGCCGATGCCCGTAATCCCTCACCTCCGTATTCCGAGGTCCCTTTGCGGGTCCTTCCTTACCTCCTGCTTTTAGGAGGAGTTAAGTACGGGACCGGCAAAGGTACTTCGGAGGAAATTACGGTACCGTAATTTACGGTGCCGTAATTACCTCCTTCCCCATTCCCATTGAGCCCTATGGGGCAGAAATGGGAATGGGGAAGGGCAAAAGGTGAGTGGGGAATTACCGGTCCCTCCAACCCTGGAATGGACCGGTAATTACTCCATTCACCATGCCGGATTTGGGACGGTTTCGGAGGCAACCATGGAGCTAATTACTCCATGGTTAGCTCCAAACCCAGAATGAGGCCCTATATCTTTGAATTAGGGGCAAGCCCAGGGAATTCCAATCCATACACCCTATAGGAGACAAATCATGTAGCCACGGGACCAACCCAGTTCATGTGGCCTGCTCACCACATATCAAAGGATGTGGAGTTGTTTGAAATCACCAAAATGCATGCCAACTAAGCAATGTGCACACAGCAACTGAATAACCCTCCAAACAGACATTCCACAACAGAGCACTGCACCTCAACTTAAATATCACACTTCCAGCCAATGCATCCTAGCACCATGAGCACACATACATCATACAAACAGACAACTACGACTTTTTAGCTATCAAGGAAACGTGGCTACATCAAGCGGCTGGCCCAGCCCTGATGCTCGCTGTGCCTACTAACTATACCATCTTCAGAGAAGACCGAACCAACTTCCGTGGAGGAGGCTTAGCGCTCATTGCCAAAACTAATGTGCCAATAAGAATAGAGAAACTCTTGCATACCAAATCCTGTGAGTCCTTAAGCGACAAGCTCGTAACTTCTAACTCACAAAACTATTAACATACACCTTATCTATAGGCCACCAGGACACATTGACTCCTTCGAAGAGGACATCTCTACGATACTCTCAGATAATTTAAAAAGTACATCCCAAGCCCTACCACTAGGGGACCTGAACCTAGGCTTTAATGATCATAAAGACGTACAAGCCATAAATATTGCTAATGGTCCTCTCAGAGCTCGGCTTTACTAAAAGAGTGACACAGCCGACCCACGAGAAAGGCCAAACACTAGACTGGGTGGCTGACCACAAATGCAACACAACTATTACGGCCATCAGTCCTCAAGTGTTGACTGATCACGCTCTTATAGCCTTCTCTACAGATGTTAAAACCTTCCAACCACAAAATAATACTCCAGCACCCCCAGCGCTAACAAGGAATAAAAAAATATAACCACAGACAGGTTATTGCCGCTAATTTTACCAACCTTAAACTCACTGCCTGACTCACTAGATCCCTCATCACTAGTCAACGAATTTAACACAGCTATGAGCAATGCCTTAGATACCATCGCCCCATTAAAAATGAGAAACAGCAAACCTAGAGCACACATAAACGCCTGGTTTAACCCTTACCTAAAATCATTAAGGAAAGATAAATGTAAGTGCGAATCCTCTTGGAGACTAGTACCTTCAGAAGAGAATAAAACCACCCTCACCACTATCTCTACAAAATACAAAACAGAAATAAAGCGAGCAAAAAAAGAAAAATATGACGCAAGAATAATACAAGAAATATCAGGAACAAAGGAGCTCTTTACAATACTAAAAGAGCTGGAGAACCCCATCCCGGTATCGGATAACTGTATTAAAAATAAGACATGGTGCTCTGACATCCAGAAGGCGCTTAGCGACACAATTGCCACCCTTCTAATTAAAATTGATAAGAAAAAAACTAAACGTACCTCCCATAACTGCCCAAACTGCCAAATCAAGTACCACTGCCAAACCTGAACATAGATTTAACTTCACCAAAGTCTCCATATTGGAGTTTGAAAAAAATAATCTTATCACTTAAAGCATGAAATTGCTGAGGCGACAACTGCCCAGCACAAGTAATAAAAGATGGTTCTAGAGATTTATCACCATTCATCTCTAAACTCATCCACTCCTCTTTCTCCTCAGGTACCATACCGAGTAATCTTAAAGAGTCCTGGTTCCTCCCCCTCCTCAAGAAGTAATCATTGGCCCCGGCTTTACCACCAAATGATAGGCCCATCACTACGGTGCCATTATTACTAAAGATTTTAGATAGAGTTGCCTATTTACAGATACAGAAATTCCTGGAGCTGCACCAACTCCTAGGCTCGCGGCAATCAGGTTTCAGACCACTGCATGGTACTGAAACAGCACTCATAGATCTTAAGACCCAGGTCGACGAGCTGAGAGACCAGGGAAAAACTGCCCTGCTTCTCCTACTGGATCTCTCAGCAGCGTTTGACCTGGTGGATCACAAAGTGCTTTGCAACCACCTTGAGTCAGCAGCACATTTCTCGTCCCAAGCCATTGCATGGATCAAATCATTTCTAAGCGAGAGAACCATGAGGGTCTTCTCTACATCAGCAGCTGCTGACCCCGCCCCTTTCACATGTGGTGTACCCCAGGGATCATGCGTCTCCTCTACCATGTATAACATTTTTACTAAGCCCCTGTTTGATGATTTGGACCTTCTAGGTGTCACCTACACTAACTATGCAGATGACACCCAGATTCTTATCCCACGTTGTGGGGATTACAAACACGATTTTGCCTTGGTGAATAAGATATACCTCATGGTTTTATAGTGACATTTTCGAATGTCACATTTTCGAATACCATTTTGTTGAATGAAAAATGCAGGGAAAAAAATATCGAATGTTTTTTTTTATTTTTTTGAATGGGGGGGTTCCCCAACCCAATCCCCCATTTATTGACACTTTTTTTTAAATAACTAAACCAAAAAAATATATATATTCAGAATTTTTTTTCTGCATTTTTTTTCTCGACAAAATGGCATTCGAAAAAGTGCATTCTAAAATGTAACTTGATACCATACCTCATCATCCAGTCATGGATGGCTCGTCATGGTCTATGCCTGAACGATGACAAAACGGAACTCATCATTCTGGGAACTACACAGAACATCAAGAAACTTAGCCAGGACTACACATCATTTGTCATAGATAGGCACATAATTAGAGTTGCAAAGGAGGTAAAAACACTTGGCTTTTACCTGGACTCTAGCCTCACCTTGGCAAAACAAGTGAATGCCATGGCATCCTCCACAGCCTACACGTGTAAGCTGATTAGAGCAGCTAGACCTTACCTCTCTTCAAATAGTTGCACCACGCTGGCAAGATCACTCGTGCTATCCAAGCTGGATTATTGCAAGGCTCTCTACCTGGGACCCCATACATACATTAGGCAAAAAAATCCAGATACTGCAAAATAATGCCCTTAGAGCGGCACTAGGAATTTCCATAAGGGAACATTTAACAACGATTAGAAGACAATCTAACTGGCTCTCCACAGCTGACAAAATGAAACTTAAAACTGCATCGCTAACATTCAAATGCCTCAATTCCGCTGCACCAAGCTACCTAGCAGAGAGATTCAGTAGAAGAGTCTCATCTAGACCTACTAGAGCAGCCTAATCAAATTGCCGATCAGTTCCCCCCCTTCAAAATGACTACAACCGAGGGAAATAGTTTCCCTGTCAAAGCGGCCCAACTTTGGAACTCCCTTCCACCTACTCAAAGGACGGGCCAATCATACCCACTCTTTAGATCAAATATGATCAAATGGCTCAAAGAAAATGACCTATAGTCTAGCTGCTCCAGCTACTTAACCTAGTAACCTACTGGACCCTCGTCTCCCATTGCGACGACTCCTTTTTTGTAACACTTGAATGTTGTACTGACTCTGTTTTCTGTAATGCACCTGTACTACTTGCTGTATTCTCATTTATTTGTACCTTGATGCCTATGTAACTATGTAACATGTAAGCCTAAAGTATTCTTATCTCCGCGCCCTGATACTTTCGGGTCTGGTGCGCGCTACAAACAAAGAAACAAACAAACACACAATGCAGAAATGCCTCTAGGCTTCAAACAAAGTGCACCTAGAAACAAACCTACACATCGAGCTCAGGGTACTTCCGGTCTGCACGCATCAACACAACAGCGAAGCTCTCTTGGATTTTCCCTCCTTCATCAATAAACAACCCCAACCCCTGCTTCTCTCAGACCAACCGCAGCTCCTGGAGCCCATGCAGATTGCAGTGGTGCACAGCATAAAGCCCAGTAGCATATGTAACATAGCGTTGTTCATTTCTGGGTTGGGGGTGGGGCTCACGGTCATGTCACATTCTGATAGGACAGCAAGGATCCTGACGCTGGCAGTGTGATTGGTGTTACAGTTAGAAAACTCCGGAAATAAGTTTGAAGCAGGAATCTCTTTATTCCCAAATGGGCAGCTGGAAAGAATAGTCAACTTGCTTTCCATATCTTGCACATACTTTACTATCATGCCCCCACCAGCTACTCACTCCCCCTCATTTCACGCCGTACCATTCAATTCACATGCACTGCTTATACTAACCGCTCTACTCACTTGTTACCCAAACACACACACTCCAACTGCAGAACCAAGTCTACTTCTAAGCCAATACCTCACCTGCTCCCTGAATCTCTTCCACAAGCCGCCGCTCCCTCTGTCCTTCTGCTGGTGGTCATCCTCCATCTCTGACCTCACCTGAAAAACCCACACTTCCTGCTTTCTGTCCTTCACTTAAATCCCCCCCCCCCCTCTGATGGGATTAGATGACTCTCCCTGGTCAATCTGGCCCTATTGTCCCATCTGGGGGTGGGGGCTATGTGCAGCAAAACGTCATCAAAAGGGGCTAAGCCCATCTCACTTTCTCTGCGCAGACTTGCAGCGTACTAGGGACGGTCAATGTTCATGTCTGTGTTTCGGGGGGCCCCGTTTCATAGGGCTCCAGGTAAGTCTTTTTAGTAAGGGTTGGTCCTTCTCCTTGTTGGTTCTCCAGTGCTCTAAGGGGCCTTCTGGGTGCCGGGCAAGCTTGCCGGTTTAGCATGGTGACCCTGCAACGTCCTTTGGTTTTCCTTGTACCGGGGTGACATACCGGTTGGTTGTCTGCTGCGGCTGGGGTTCTCCCCGTTGTGGAGCTCTCCGATCTCGGGTGTTGCTTTCGCTGTGCGGCTCTCTCTCAGCCGTGGGACCCTGCAGTCTTTGGTGGCGGTTTCGCGGTGGCGCTCACTCTCTGTGTTTGATCTCTGCGGCCATCTGGTACCTTTCCTTCTGAGAAGGGAGCAGAGCAATTAAGAGAAAGACAGTAGCCAGAATTGGAGACATGAGGCAAGGCTAGAGATGAGGGTCTGCAAGCAACATACTGACACAAGGGTGACAGGAATTGGGTCCATCTCTGCTGCCTCCGTCTACCTCGGGGGTAGGACTGGCCCTGGATTGCTCCCTGGTAGGCCTGCCACCCCCGGCTGAGAGGGGTTTCCGTCCCCACTTGGCACGGCAGTACCCTGGCCTGTCACCCGGTACACTTAGCATTTTCTGTACCTTGGGTTAACAGTGGTCAGGGAAGCTATATCACCAAAGTGTGTGTGGTGTTGTCCCCACGCAAAGTCACCTTGATGAGGGGGATGGCCTGTAAGAGATGTGGCTCACAAGAGCAGAAGATATGCAAAGTAAGGTGGTGTACACATACAGGAAGAAAAATGGAAGTCTGTATGTGCACTTTTTTTGTCAGCCCTAAATCACCCATAAGACTACGGTCTCTGTGCTGCTTCCTCAACCCTGGCCCATGGAACCAATTCTCCTTTCTATGGGTGCCCTCCTGCACCCCTGTGCCACCCACCTGCCTGATTGCTGTTTCTGGGCGTGGGCATCTCTGTGACCCTGGTCCATAAATACCGGTATCAAACCCAGAATGTCCCCACACGGGGTATCACCTTTCTCTACGGTCTGGTTGCAACAGCATTCATCTGTATGAAGAAGTGAAAATGGTTATGCTGCAAAGCACAATATCGAAGACTTTTTCCTCCTACAGAAAAGAATCTGCAAAGTGCAGAAAAAATGGACCCAACAGCATGTCACGTACACAAAATGCAAACAAAATATTTCATTTAGATCACGGTTCACTTGCACCTAGCAAGAAACATGTTACAAATATATAAAATAGCGAATAAACGAATGCACACAAGTAAGTCTAAAAATCACATAACAAATGGGTGGACTCACACCTCTGCCTTCCCTAAGAAACACCAGCGCAGTGATGGTGGTGTGTTTCCAAACCGCGACTTTGATGATATGGTAGAGTAGACCTTTATTTATTTTGACATTTGTATAGCGCACAGTACCCGGAGGCATCTAAGCGCTACCTCTGAAACAGGCATGATTGCGTGGCAAACGGAGTGTTTACTATGGGCTCCGCGTAGTATTTACGATTCGAAAGGGGCACAGACCCAGCATGGTGTTCAGGTTGATTTAACAGCACGCACCATCACCAGGCACAACACATAAGTGGACATACATAAAGGACAACCAACATTGGACATTTTTATGTGCAGGTAGGCGGTAGGGTCAGCTGTGCTCGGGATGCGACCATGATGGGTGAAGTGCTAGAGTGGGGGTAGAGGAAGTGAGGGTTAGAGGTTGAGGGAGGAATGTTAGCTAGGAGGCAAATGAGAGGTAGGTCAAGAGGATAACTCTGAGGCTCTTAGTTTGATTTTGAACAAATCCGTGTGGCCTGGTTCTCGGATGTCTGGGGTGATAGAAAGCCATCCAAGTGGAGCAAGAAGAGTGATCCATTAGATCTGCGCAGTGGTTGAGATTGTACTATGCGCAACCTTCAAAATGATATGCACATGGCCGATGCCAGAGGCGTTGCTGAGGGGGCTATAGCCCCTGGTCTTTTGGTTATAGGCCCGGATAGAAGCTCTGGAGCTACAACCAGTGCCTTAAGTGGCACTACAAAATGGGCCAGGGCTCATCAACGGGGTGTCACCTGCTGGCCCGTTAGGCCACGCCCCCTTGAGGAACCCCTGCTCAATGGTCTACATGCACCCCTGCCAGGCAGCCTTTTGTAGAGATCAGCACCCTCTCCCCCAATGGGGGAGAGGGTGCTGATCTCTGCCTTTATTTTCTAAAGGCTTGCCTGGCAGGGGACAGCGCCTCGCCAATTCAGCCTTAAAGGTGGCGCTAGCCCTTGCCAGCTGGGGAGGGGCAGCGTCACCATTAAGGCTGAAAGGGTGAGGCCACTGGAAGCTGAGGCCATTTCCTGAAGACTGAAACTCCCACGATTGCGCGGGAGCTTCAGTATTTAGAAAGCAATGCCTCTGCTTCCATCGGCCTTATGTTTTCTCCATAATGGTGGCGCCGGCCCACGGGCATCTCTTGCTTGAAGGGATGCCTCAGAGGTGCGGCGCCACCATTATGGCATTTTTTTCTGAAGCCTGAAGCTTTTGCACACGAGCGAGAGATTCAGGCTTTAGAAAAAAAAGCCTTTTCGTGTAGTGGCTGGGGCTGCCTGGGCAGATTAGTGGGCCCGGCAGGGCCCCGCCTCAAAACGAGATTTCGGAGCCTGCCTGGGCCTGGCACTTAAAGCGCTGACTACAACCAAAAGGCTAACTAGCCCCGAGTCCTGGCAGTCCCAATATTAGCGTAGCCCAGATCTTTTCCCGACCTAGCAACACCCCTGGCGGAGGCTATATGTGCAGTGGTGGAGATCTTCTGCACAGTGGACGACTCTCGGGCGGATATTTCCAGAGGCTATTCATTTTGGGATATTCGCAGTGTGCCGAGGATAAGAGGTTGCGGTGACAAGATGAATCGTGGCGTTCTCAGGGGGCTCGTCATGACTACAGGCAGGCGGCAGTGGGAGCAGTAAGACGGCTTGCACCGCAGGAAGACAGACGAGCCAGTTATGGCACAGAGGCGACTGCGCCTCATGCCTCACTCCACTCCATCATCTCCGCTGACAGACGGGTTCCACATATAGAATAACTGCACGCCAGGGGGTGGGAGGTGGCAGGCCCAGCCTGGATTCCATGAGCACGCCACACCGCAGCACCTGCCGCCAAGGCACCTGGCTGCCACTCATGTAGGCCATCAATGCCAGCCCTCCTGATTTAGGCAGGAGACTCCTGATTTTTAAATTACAAATATTACTATTTTTTACTGCCTCCCGCCTAAAATAATGATATGCCCGAATGCAATCCTATGGGAAAAATACAGTCTCCCGATTTCCGTGGTGTAATCCCCCTCTCTCGTGTTGCAGGATGTTGGCGTGTCTGATGTGGGCCACTGAATATTACGTCACGAAAACCTGGGCCTTGCAGGACGCGGCGGGGAGGGGCACGTGACCGCACGCCCAGCACTGGACGGGAAGGGCTGTGTACACGGTTTTATGATTTGGAGGGGAGCCTCGATTGTTTGAGGCTCATGCTGCACAGTGCAGCAGGGTTGCCCAAGTGCTCACAGCCAGGCGTGAGTACTGTAGCTCGTCCGGTGTGGTTAGTGCTTTGCTTTCGTGTCTCGATCCCGAGTTCTGCTTCTAAACGGGGAAACGCTAAATTAGGAGTCTCAGAGTGCAAAGAAAAACATGCATTGATAATCATGCGAATTTGATCTTTTGCACATTTGTGTAATTATTTCGGCGTTGTGCAAAGTGCCACTTATGAGTATTTGAAGTGCTTGGGGGCAACAGCAGGATGGAAATGCAGGCTTCATGGCGATGAAGGGTTGTTGGCAGCCGAGCCTTCTCCTATTGGTGGGCTGAGAGCCTATGCCAAGGGAGGGTGGGTGGTCCCACTACAGCCTGTTTTGGGTGAAAAAGCTATACAGTTTAGCCCCCACTTTGAAATGCGTTATCATTATTTATATGCATGACCTCTCGCACGAGTGTCTCCCCCTCCATGCAGTTCACGCATGACCGGCTGCACCGGTCAGTGTCGATATGGCCTCTGTGTCAGGCCATATAGGCATGGCCTCAACTTGGCCAAGAGAGGATCAGCAATGGGAATGCCCCAGTTTCATCCCTACCAACTGGTACAACCAACAAAATACCATGTTTATACTGCCCCCTCGCCAATTCCCCCCTCGCCTCTTCCTCCTCAGAGTAAAAGATAAAACCACGCTGCCACTGTGTCAAAGTTCCTACTACAGACACATGCTTGCACCCTGCAAGTGTTTCCCATCGCAGGGCGAGGGCTCAAGAAGTCAATGGGTCTCATTATGACTCTGGCGGTAGTCAGGCCGGTAAAACGATACAGCTGCCACCGGAGTCATTTTTTTCCTGGCACACAGCAATGGGGACTTACTGGGGCATTATGGCCCCAGCGGTCCCAGGCGCTGGAAATATTACTCCCCATTCCCATTGGACTCAATGGGAATGGGGAGGTCGGCTGCACCGGCACCATTCATGAATGGTGCCGGTGCATCCGTCAAGGTCTGCAAGCGGGTGCCTTTCAGTCCACCAGGTCAGACCTGGCAGGCTGAAAGGCATCCGATCGCAGAACTCGGAGCATGCTGGTCCGGAAACAACACTACCGGCAAGCTTACCGGTACCGTTGTTTCCGGACCGGCATGCAGCCTGTAGCAGTGATGTGTGCGTAACACGCATGGCATATATCCGTCCACCAAAGCAACACAGTAAGGATCAAGCAGGGTCAATACAGCGTGCAGAGGTTCCAATACTAAGCCCCGTTGTGTACAAATATTGTTTCTACTCCCTCGGCCAACCCCGTCCCAGCGATAAATGCTTATATTTTTTAATAAAAGCAGGCACTACCAACATCCTCCGACCCCTAGAGGGTGTAACATCCCATGGGTATGCTCATGTTTGGGAAGGCATCCGCCTGTCCCCTGTTTATGTTTAGTAAACCCAACGGCCGTTGGTGATGTGTGTGGGTGGGGTTTAGTCGATAGATGAATAAAGAAGAGTGCACACTGCCACATTTCGACTCTGTGTTTTATTGCATCATCTTTGTTGCGTATCCTGCTGTACACATAACATTCACCCACTCGCGCCACGGCACAGGCAGAACTCCATCCGGCTTCCACCCTCTTTGCCACTCTGGCCCGAGAGTCCGGCCCACAGGGGCACGTTTCTTTTCATCTGCTTGCTTGCTTGCCTGCTCAAGCAGTGCCAGCAAGCCTGCTTGTCGTGCAGGCTCGTGACATTTGCATATCACCAGGGAGCCGTGCGCTCCATTTCCCGACCACTCGGCTGCCAGCCGCAGCCCAATCAGTCCATTTTGGCGGCAGTGCTCATGCAGCAGCCTGGATGCACCTAGCCTGGGAACCAGCAACGCTGCAGTTAAGGCGGTAAGAATGTGCAAACACTGCTGCCTTGCCTACATCATTGGGAAGCCAGATCTGCATTCATTAACAGCACAGAAAAGCTATAAGTTCTCTTCATTGACTTTCACCATGTCGGATGGCAATAGAGTTAGCAGCACCTCGGCTAAGACGCCACCCTCCCCTGCCCTCACACTGCCCCCTACGGAAGAAAGGAGTCATAATTCACTGCAAATACAGGCGGTCCCGCCTTTTGATATAACTGATAGCAGCGGACTGGTACCACGCGGGAATAGATGGCTTAAAGAACTAAACATCTACATCAATGCCACTGGTGTGCGGGAGGAACGTCGCCTCGTGCGGGAGGAACGTCGCCTCGTGCGGGAGGAACGTCGCCTCGGGGGCATATTGAGGCACTCACTAGGTCCAGTTATACGGGAGATTGTGTTCGAAATGCCTGAAACCACCACTGACACGTTCCAGGACATTATTGATGCTCTAAAAAATTATTTTGCTCCACTAAGAAACATGGTCTACGAACACCATATTTTTCACAGGTCCACTGAGGAGAAAAGAAAGGTGAAACTTTAGATAATTTTGTCATGTGATAGCGCAAAATATTGTGATTTCGAACATTACTCAACTGAGGAAGCACTTATGTCCCAAACTATTGCTGACTGCGAATCAGTCAAATTCCGCAAGAAGTTATTACAAAAGACCAGATCTCTGGATGAAATATCGCAACTTGCCAGGGCGGATATGGTACTCTCCCTGCAAACAGAGTCTCTGAGTAACATTAAAATCACTCAAGGTGCATCAACAGCACCCATCTGTCAAATGGGATCGACTGAAAGGACATTCAACAAAGACCAAAGGAAGTGTTATCGCTGCAGATATAATTTCCTGTATGTGGGCCTCTGTCCAGCCATAGGTCACACTTGTGACGGATGTGGTGGTGCAAATCACTTCCAGTTGGTATGTAAAAACGTCAATAATCTTCAGAGATCTGCAAATCAGACAGAACAAAGAGAGAAGGATCCCAGCATAGGCAATGGAGAGCACCTTTTAGCCAGTGGCATCGCTAGGGGGAGCCTGGGGAGGCGCCCCCCCCTGTGAAACCCTGTGCCCCCCCCTTGTGCTCCCCTACCTAAGACGAGCAGTGACCATGTTCTCCCCTACATTTGTCTGTGCCCCCACTACATTTGTCTTTGGCCCCCTATGTGCCCCTCCTAAATTTGATTCCTGGCGACGCCACTGCTTCTAGCAGATGAAACCGTTCATCCTGCCTCGTCAAGGACCCCAGCACAGAGCCAGGCAACATCGAGACAGAAGGGATGACATCCGGCAAACGCTCACGCCAGAAGAGATGAAACAGAGGTCAACTTGTCATAAGATGAGATACATAGAAGTCTCACCACGACACCACCATGAATCCGATTTGTCATCCTCCAGGAGGGACCGCAAGAAGGGGTAGGTGCATGCGATAGAGAATACAACACCAACTGAATATAGCCCGACTTTATTATTACAAGTGAAGGGAAAAGGCCGGGAATGTCTAATCGACACAGGTGCCACTGTAAATGTGGGCAATGAAGGCACGTATCAAGGACTAGAAAGCAAGAGAGGACTGAAGCCAGCTGACATCGACATCTATCCTTATGGAACAAACACACCTCTGGAATGCAAAGGCATGTTCAAAGCCACATGCACCTATAAAGACAAAACCGCAAAATTGAACATATATGTGGTCAAAGGGGAAGTATTGGATTGCAGCATCCTCAGTTTTAAATCAGCCACACAAATGGGCCTAATAGACATAATGTATCAAATCATGACAGCGTACACAACACGGCCGAAAGACATGGTAACCAAAATGTTCCCAACAGTATATGAGGGTTTACGAACGCTCAAAAGAAAACAAATGAAACTACACATCAACCCAGACATCAAGCCGGTGGCACAGCACTACTGGTGGATCCGACTAAATATTCAAAAGCAAGTAGAAGACGAGCTCCAATCACTCCTCACTCAAGATATCATTGAACACGCAGCGGGACCCGCACCCTGGGTTACTTATACATAGCGCACCTAACCCAAGGGTAACTGGGCCCTTTTACTTAGATACATGGTAAGTTACAGGACACGATACAGAGGATATATCTACATGAATATTACAGTTTTTACCAGGTTGCAATACAAGGTAGGTTCCATAGTTACAATGGGTTTAAGGAACACTTAAGAACAGAATTTACAGGTTAAAGTAGCAGGTAAGTTTCATAATTACTATAGTTTTTTTTTTTTTACAGTTTTACAGAATGTACATGATGCATTGTCTTGGTGGAGCAGAGAAATTACAGAGATGTGTACCACGCTGTACAACAATGAACAGTGAAGATACGCCAAATCTGAGTTATGCTAAGGCTCACCCTGGGAGAGCAGCCAGTCTTTTGTCCTAGCTCTAAAGGCCCAGAAAAAGCCTCTGCTCTGATGGCTGGGTGGAGTGAGTTCCAGCATTTGGCTGCTAGCACTCAGAAGCTCGAGCCTCCTGCTGTTTTTAAGTTGTATTTTGGGATGGAGAATCGGTTGAGATAACCAGATCTAGTAGGTCTATCGACTGAGTCCTAGTGAATTTGTTTGTTAGGTAATTTGGGGCAGGATTTGATAGACATTTATGAGTGGTCACTAAGGATCATAGTGTGATTCTGTCATGCACAGGAAGCCAATGAAAGTCCCGCCTGAAGACTGATATATGAGAGGATCGTGGGATATTCAAGGCACATCTCACCACGTTGTTCTGCAGGACTTGGAGTTTATTTAAGTTCCGTGCAGAGGATCCTAAGAATAGGGTGTTGCAATAATCTAGCTTGGAAAGGATTAGGGCTCTGGCTAGCTTAATACAACTGTTGGTTGATAAGAATGGTTTGCAAGCATTTATGAGTTTATTTGTGTACATCGTAGATGAGGGTGTCACATTGACCTGTTTTGTGAGGGATAGTGTGGAGTCAAAGTAAACCCCTAGCATTTTGACTTCGCTGGCAACTTTTATAGTGTTCCCATCAATATTGAAGGCTGTGTAACATTTGTCTAACTTGTTTAGTCAAACTTGGGAACCGATGATCAGGAGTTCGGTCTTGTCGTCGTTTAGACAAAGACTATGAGCCGCCATCCATGCATGTATCTCAAGACAGATATCATTTATCAATTTGGCATATTTAACATAGCAACCTGAGAGTGCGATGAGGACCTGGGTGTCATCTGCATAATTTGTGTAGGTGACACCCAGGTTGTCAAGGCGATCAAAGAGGAACTTTGTAAATATGTTATAGAGTGTGGGGGATGTGCAGGATCCCTGCGGTACTCCACAGTAGATGGGTGCTAGGGCTGAGGAAGCTTAAGGTGCGAAGACTATGGTGGTTCTATTGGAGAGAAATGATTCGATCCAGCTGGCGGCATTCGTAGAGAAAGCTGCAGCAATCGCTAGATGTTTGGTCAGGATATTATGGTCGACAAGGTCGAATGCAGCTGAGAGGTCTAATAGAAGGAGGATAGCCTGTTTGCCCTTGTCTTTAGTTTCATTCCATCTGGATTTTTAAATCTAGGAGAGCGGTTTCCGTGTCATGTCTTAGTCTGAAACCAGACTGACGAAGGCCTAATAAATTGTTGTCTTCCAAGTGTCTTTGTATTTGGATATAGGCGGCACAATCTAAGATTTTTAAGAGAAAAGGTACGGTTGCTATGGGCCTAATGTTAGTTGGTATATTAGGGTCTAGGTTGGGTTTTTTAAGAAGCGGCATGACCCAAGATTCTTTTAAATTGTTGGGGACAACTCAATTTATGAAGGAGGAATTGATCAGAGCTGTTATGTTATGAATGGAGCCGATTCTCTTGCTCCGTCCTTAATGATCAGTGCTGGGCATGGATCTCCTTGACAATTAGAAGGTTTGATACCTAGAATGATATTCTCTACTCCATTGATGGTAACTAGTGAGAAGTGAAAAGGGGAGCATGGTGTTTGTTGGAGGTCTGGAGATTTGGGGTTGTTAGAGCTAGTAGCTAGGCTGTTTTTTATTTTGTTTCTATTTTTACTTGTAGTAAGGCAATTTTGTCTGAAACGGCTTTCTGGATGTTTGCACACCAGGCTGCATCTTTCAGGCAGGTTTCTGCGGGGTGTGCCGGAGATTCTAGTTCTCTTAATGTGGTGAAGAGTTCCTTTGAGCTTGACTTGACATTTAGAATTCTATCATTATAGATTTCTCTTTTAGAACTGAGAATGGCAGCTTTGTAGGTCGAGGCTGCTGTGGTGAAGTTGTCTTTATTAGGATCGGAGGGGGTCTTTCTCAGATGGATTCAGCTTTCCTTTTTGCTTTACGGAGCCGTTTTAGGTCTGCTGAGAACCATTCGTTTAGACGGGATGAAGGTTTGGTCTTTCTTGGTTTGCGTGGTGCAATTTTGTTAATTGCTTTATCCATGGGGTTATTGTACATATCTACCAAAGAGGCGGGGTCCTTGTCAGAATTGTGTGGTAGGTAGACAAGGGGATGTAGAAGAGGCCGTAGGTTGTCAAAGGTTAAGTTACGTTTGTTCCTGGACATGATGGGGGGGGGCGATGTTGTGCTAGAATTAAGGTCGACCTTCTCTTGTATGGCACGGGTGATGCAGTGGTGATCAGACCAGGCACACAGTTAATTATATAGGATGGCGGTGGAGCAGTTGAAGTCTACCAGCCAATACAGAGTTATACATTTAATGTGAGTGAGTTCATTAATGCATGATTTGAATCCTAGTTGTGTGATAGTGTTTTCTAGGGTGATGGCATGCACATCTTTGGGGTCGTGAAGACCTAAGTTCAGATCTCCTAGCATGATGATTTTAGAACCAGGTTTAGTGTTCTGAGCTAGTAGGGCAGAGATGTCTTCCTCAAATGAGGAGATAGGGCCAGGGGGTCGATAGATGAGGTGCATAAGCAGGGTGCGGGTAGCGGAGAGCAGAAGTTTAACTGAAAGGAGCTCGGCTGAGGGTAGGGGTGTACTAGAGAATTCTCTAAGGCCGAGGTTTATTTTGGCTATGAATGCGACCCACCCTCCCTTTTCCCTTGGTTCTGTCTGCTCTAATTATAGTAAAGTTGTCAGGGATGGATAGTGCTAGGGAGGGTCCTGCAGCTGGATTTAGCCCTGTTTCTGATATGGCTATAAAGTCTAGTTGATTAGAGGTAGTGAAGTCTGCAATGTCTAGGGCGTGGGCAACTAGGGATCGAGCGTTAATAAGAGCTCCTTTGATGTCCTGTGTGTGGGGCGGGGGTAAGTGAGGTCTTCGGGTGGGGGTGGTAGATGATGTCTTGAACTCAGTAGGGAGAGGGGGGGTAGGTGCAGGGTTGATGGCCACTGTGGGTGCGGACCTTGTGGGGACCTGGGCGAGGGATGGACACATTTATACTTTCTTGGGGAGGAAGTGTGACCCTAGTCTGGCATTCCTCATGGTGAGTGGGCATGGGATCAGTGGCGTGGGTGGGGATGCAAAGTGAAGGATCCATTCAGTCGGACTGAAGGGGCAGGTGGTGTTGGCAGAGGGGCAGAGTGTTGGGAACCGCAGGTGGGATCTTAGCTTGAGAAGGAGGTCAAGCATTAGTAGGTGATATGGTATGGAATAGTGGAGGAAGGGTAGCCATTGTGAGCGTTACTGTGCGTAACGTGGCCATTTGATTTGTGGAAGTGCAGATTACTGTTGCATTATATGTGAGGTGGACAAAACTGGGAAGTATAAGACTAAGCGCCTAAGAGAATGGGTGGTCGTAATGGGCAATATGATGACTAATAGTACACTGGAATCATAAGCGCTCATAGGCAGCTGACAGATATTAGGCAATACAATACAATCAGATAGTAAGTACAGATGCGAGTGATGACACTGCTGTAGTTGGGCTGTGCAAATGTCGAGGAGCAGAGAGAGGGACCACTGCCCTAGAAAGAAAATGATGGATGTATTCGCATGTGTGTGGATATGAGGTCACCAAATGTGGCAATTGAAAGAGAAAGACACATAGGCCCGAGAATGACCGAGATGATGCACCTGCTGCACGAGGCAAAAATCTTCTCCAAATTAGATTTAAACAAGGGTTACCATCAGCTTGAACTACACCACGAATCCCGATAGATCACTACATTTTCCACACATTTAGGACTGTTTCATTACAAGTGTCTCAGCTTCGGAGTGTCTTCTGCAGCGGAGATCTTCCAGAATGAAATACACCAACTAATTAAACACATTCCACAATGCCTAAATTATAGCAACAACATATTAGTATTTGCAATGACACAAGAAACACATGATGATGCACTACGTTGTGTGTGCATGGCCCTAGAAGAGGCCAATCTGACCTTGAACGCGGTGAAATGTGAGCTCGGTATGTCCACGATCAAATTCTTTGGAAACATATTCGCCCAGGACAGACTAAAGCCTGACCCTGACAAGGCACAAGCCCTCATAGACACAACAACGCCCACGTCAACATCTGCTGTACAATCGTTTCTGGGCATGGTCAGCTATTGCACGAGATGTATACAGGAATTTGCCTCTGTAAGCACTCCCCTACGTCTTCTCACAGGAAAAGGACAAGAGTTCAGCTGGTCAAGAGACTGCAAAGAAGCATTCCAAGAAATTAAAATGCGCATCTCCTCCGTCTGATTCATGGCCTATTATGATCCGGACATTTAAACCGAATTGACTGTTCACGCAAGCCCCATTGGCCTAGGTGCCATCCTAGCTCAATTCAGGCTGGGCTCATCCTCCTCCGCTTCCCGTCACATTGTGGCGTACGAAAGTCGCAGCGTGCCTCCGGCTGAATGTGCATACTCCCAACCCGAAAAAGAAAGCCTAACAGTCGTATGGGCCTGCGAGTACTATCATCTATTCCTATATCGCAGAAAATTCACCATTGTCACAGACCACCAGGCGCTCACAATATATGGCAAATTAAACACCAAGATGCCAGCTCCCATTGCACGCTGGGGACTCTGCCTGCAAGAATACTCCTTCACGATAGTTCATCAGCCAGGAAAAGATAATAACCCAGCTGACTTTTTATCTCGATACCCACTACCCGCAAAAGAAGAAACACAATCTATCATGGCTGAACAGTATATCAATTACATTGATATGATATGATATGATATGGCATTTGTAACGCGCCTATACACAAGTGTTTCAAGGCGCGACGAGGCAGGGGGGGGACAAGGGGAAGACAGACAACGATCCTACTAGGCCAGGTGTCATTCAGATCGCGCAAGTGCAGGGGTGGGAGGAAGGGAAAAGTGCAAGGGGAAGGGAAGGGGGGGGGGAGTGCAGTACAAGGTAAGTAGCGTAAAAAATAATAAATAAGGCCAGCTGGTGGCAAGTGCAAGGTAGATGCAGAACAAGTGCTGGGAAGGGGGGGCTGTAAGGATACAGTGACAGTCCCGCAGTGCAGGGGGGTGCCAGGGAGGCAGTGCAAGTGGAGAGTGGCTGGGCCCTGGACCGAGGTCACAGAGTGGCCCAGTTGCAGATTCAGAGCAGATTCAGTGAAGAATTAAAGCTGTTCAGCAGGGGAGAGGGAGAGAGGAAGCAGAAGCAAAGAGGAAGGTTTTGAGGTGCTTCCGGAACCGGAGGTGGTTCTCCTCAAGTTTCAGGGAGGCAGGAAGGCAGTTCCAGAGGGAGGCCCCTGCTGCAGAGAGAGATCTACCCCCAGCTCATTGCTTCGAGAAGCGGCTGACCCTGAGGGAGTTGGAGACGGATGAGCGAAGGGCTCAGGAAGGAAGATATTTAGGAAGAGAGAGTTGAAGGTATTTGGGCCCCAGGCCCCAGAAGGCCTTGTGGACAATGCAGAGGGTTTTGAACTTAATCCTCGCAGCCACTGGGAGCCAGTGTAGAGATTTCAGTCCTGGAGAGATACGGTCCCTGGGCTTGAGGCCAAGGACAAGTCTCGCAGTTCTGTTCTGGATGAGTTGCAGAGGGCGGAGAGTGGAGGCAGACAGATTAAGATAGAGGCTGTTACAGTAGTCCACCTTTGAGAGAACCAGGGCTCGGGAGACAGTGAGCTTCTAGGGGAAGGAGAGGAAGGGAAGAATACCTCTGAGGAGGTGCAGCTGGTAGTGTGACTTCTTAGAGACGTCTGATATATGAGGAGAGAAGGAGAGTGTGGAGTAGAAGATGACCCCGAGGTTTTTTGCCTTGCAGGTAGGAGCAGGAAGGGGGCCAAGGGAGGCCGGCCAGAGAGCTGCAGGGAAGGAGGGAGTGGGTGTGCCGATAAGTAGAATCTCAGTCTTACTGGCATTAAGGCAAAGGCCATTGGCGGCACACCATTCCTGGATAGCAGACAGACAGTCAGAGATGAGGGAAGGAGAGGAGGAGGCCGAGGGTAGCCTGAAAATGAGCTGGGTATCGTCCGCATAGCACTGGAAGTTGGGGCAGAGAGCGGCGTTGCGGAGGGCAAGGAGTGCCAGATACTGGTTGAAAAGCCAGGGAGAGAGGTTAGATCCCTGGGGAACACCACAGGAGGAGAAAAAGATGTCAGAGAGGAAGGACCCCAGTTGGACCTGGGAGGGAGGGTCGATTGGAAAGGAAAGAGGTCAGCCACGCCAGAGCCTGACCAGTGATACCCAGGTTATCACGGAGACGGTTGAGCAGGATGGCACGGTTGAAAGTGTCAAAGGCAGAGGAGAGATCGAGTAGAATGAGAACACACGGAGTGTTGGAATCGAGGTTCGAGAGCATGTCCTCACGGATGTTCAGGAGAGCAGTTTCCGTGCTTCTGGCAGCTCTGAAGCCAGATTGATGGTCATGAAGACTACCAACAGATTCAGCATGGAGGTTAAGCTGGGAGATGGCCAGTTTCTCCAGGAGCTTGCCCAGGAAGGGAGTAATGGAGATTGGGCGATAGTTGGCCAGGCAGGAAGGGTCGGAAGAGGGTTTCTTGAGGAGGGGGTGCACAAGGGAGTGCTTGAGGGGGGAAGGGAAGACTCCAGAGGCGAAGGAGTGGTTGCAAAAATCAGCCAGGGCAGGAGCCAGGGAGTCGATGTGGTCCTTGATGGTTTTGGAAGAACAGGGGTGAACCTGTTTAGACGAGACTTTCATAGATCGGACTTGTCTGGAAACCTCGTCAGCAGAAAAAAGTGGAAAGGCAGAGAAGGAGGGAGGAGGGGTGGCTGCAGAAGGGCCAGAGGAAGAGCCGGGAAGAGAGGGAGGGAGGGAGGGAGGTGAAAGGAGGAGAGCGAGGACAGGATGTCCTGAGTTTTTGAGATGAAGTGAGAGGCCAGTGCAGTGCAGAGGGCCTGGGAGGGGACAGGAGAGGTAGAGACTGCAGCAGGGTTGGCCAGCTCCTTGCAGATTTTAAAGAGTTCGGCCGAGTTGTTTGATGCCTCAGAGATGCGGGTTTGGATAAGGGCTCTCTTCTTGGTGAGACGGAGAGCCGGTATTGCCTTTGGGGCAGGCGGCAGGCCAGTTTGTCAGAGGATGAACATGAAGCACGCCATTTCCTCTCTGCCACCCTGCACTTGCGTTTTAGGGTGACGAGATCCGAGTCATACCAGGAGTTACATTTGGCTTTGGGCTTCAGGCGGATTCTCATGACGGGGGCAAGGATATCGAGAGTATCAGATATAGAGGAATAGAGCATGGAGAGGGCTGTGTCAGGGTGGGAGTCAGCCGAGGGGGGAGAAGGGGGCGAGAAGGTAGCAGCGAAAGCCTCAACTGACACGCGCTTCATGGGTCGGATGACCGAGAAGGTGGGTGGTAGTGAAGAGGGTGGCTTTGCCTGTGGGGTAGGGAGGGTGATGTGGGAGGATAGGAGAAAGTGATCACTCCAGGAGAGAGGAGTGGAGAGAGGGACGGAGAGGGGAAGGTCAGAGGAGATCAGAGCATCAAGAGTGTGCCCTGCAGAGTGAGTAGGCCCAGACGGGAGAATAGAGAGTGAGAGAGAGTAGCAGAGGTCTCGAAAGAGACCAGTGGGGGGACAGGAGGCATCGAGGTGGATGTTGAAGTCACCAAGAAAGAGGAGTTGAGTGGTTGAGGACAGGAGTGAGGAGGAGAGGTCAGCCCACTCAGAGAGGAAGGAGGAAAATTGACCAGGTGGCCGATAGATAGTAGCCACGGTAAGGGAATGGCTAGGAGAGAGAGAGAGAGTGTGCAGACAAGACATTCAAAAGAGGAGTAGGTCTGCGTAGGAGTGACAGTGGCAGGAATCCACTCAGGGAAGATAAGGGCAACACCACCCCCAGCACGGTTGGGCCTGGGCACGGAGAGGATCTTGTAACCGTCAGGTAGGAGTGTGTCAAAGCTGGTGGCAGAGCTGGCAGTGAACCATGTCTCAGTGAGACCGAGGACGTCGAGGTCCAGTTCCTCAAGAAGGCGACAGATATCAGAGGAATGCTTGATGGCAGAGCAAAAATTAAGAGTGGCAATGTGGAGAAGGTTGCCATCCTTGAAGAACTTCCGGGGAGGGGTACAGATCAGAGGTACGCCCTCCGGAGGTGTTGGAGAAGGAGGTGAATAAGGAGCACGAGAGGGGGCAGGGAGGGAGGGTAGAGGCAAGGTAGCCGAGGACAGAGGAGGGGGGACAGCAGGAGAGGAGAGGAAGTTGATGAGGCGTGGGAAGCGTCTATCAAAGAGGTGAAGGTTGGCCTGAGGGCCTTGCACCAAGACAGTCCCATTAGCGTAGACATTAATGATGGCCTTAGAGGAGCGGAAAGGGGCCAAGAGGACATCCCAACGGGTGCCACCATTAATGGGAGAGGAGGAGAAAGGAGAGAGCACAGAGACCATATGAAGGGTCCATAGGTCAGGCGAAGGCACGAAAAAGAGAATGTCAGTGAGAGTTTCCTTGGAGCTGGCACTAGTGTAGGTGTCAGCGATAGGGAGGCCTGGGTTGGAGACCAGGATGTCCTTTTTAAACTTTTTCCTACCAGATTTAGTGAGGGGAGCAGGATAGTCAATGGAGAAGCAGTTAGAGAAGATAGGCGAGATAGAGAGCACCATGGAGTAGGAGGGAGTGGGGGGTGGGGAGGGAGACAGACGAAACGGGATCACGCAGACAGGAAGTGAGCGGCAGGCAAGTTTACCACATTTCAGAGCAAACAGTAATGCGTATTAGGTACAGGGCCACCAAAGTTTGAGAGTCCTGCGAGGGGAGAAAAACACCCAAGTTAACCACAATTGTGGAATACAGTGAGGCGAAGGCACCATGCGGATGAGGTGAACCAGGTGAAGGAGGGGTGGGCCGGGGGAGCGGAGAAGCAGGTGAAGCTGGCGCCTTGCGTCCCCTGCGGACACCTGCAGACACACAGGGAGCTGCAGCTGAGGAGTCGCCCTTGGCCTGGGGCCCTTAGCCGCAGGGGCTGCCGGGCAGAGGGCTGCCCAGGAAGGGGGAGGTTATAGGCAGAGGGAGAGGAAGGGGAGGGGGGTGTGGGCAGGCAGGGAGGCGGGAGGGAGAGGAGGACCAGGAAGTGGGAGGGGGCAGCAGGAGAAAGGCACACAACACGCACGGAGCGCGAAGCAAGTTCAACAGCACAAATTACAAAATTAAATACTCACGGGGCCCAGGCAGGGCTTCCAAGCCTGCAGTTCCCTCTGGGCTACCGGCGACCGCTCTCCGACGCACCGCTGACAAAGAAGCGGGCGGGGGGAACGGCCGTCGAGTAGGCCAGAAGGGAACAGCAAGGTAGCCAATCAGAGGGGGGGTGGGCGGGCAGGGAGGCGGGAGGGAGAGGAGGACCAGGAAGTGGGAGGGGGCAGCAGGAGAAAGGCACACAACGCGCACGGAGCGCGAAGCAAGTTCAACAGCACAAATTACAAAATTAAATACTCTCGGGGCCCAGGCAGGGCTTCCAAGCCTGCAGTTCCCTCTGGGCTACCGGCGACCGCTCTCCCACTCACCGCTGAGCAAAGAAGCGGGCGGGGGGAACGGCCGTCGAGTAGGCCAGAAGGGAACAGCAAGGTGGCCAATCAGAGGGGGGGGTGGGTGGGCAGGGAGGCGGGAGGGAGAGGAGGACCAGGAAGTAGGAGGGGGCAGCAGGAGAAAGGCACACAATGCGCACGGAGCGCGAAGCAAGTTCAACAGCACAAATTACAAAATTAAATACTCACGGGGCCCAGGCAGGGCTTCCAAGCCATTGTAAGCAACGCCCTCCCAGAGTGACTTAAAACACATGAAATTCTCCAGAGCATGCGTCAGGACCCAGTACTCATGCAAGTGAAGGACAACATAGCTTCAGGAATATGGCATAAGTCTGATAAACAGAACGAAAACTACTCAAAACATTCCACCTACTAAGGCACATCCTGTCTGTCTCTCCATAAGGCAGATTATTGAAAGAAAACTGGATCGTCATTCCTGAAACACTGCAGGACAGGGTAATCTGCATGGCTCACACAGGACATAGGGGCATTGTGTCCACCAAAAGACAATTCCAGATGAAGGTGTGGTTCCCGCACATGACACAAAAATTGAGGAAGCCCTTGGAGACTGCATCACATGCAATGCTATAGCACCCCGCACGTTCCCGGAACCGTTGAAAATGACTCCCATGCCACTGCAAGTATAGGACGAAGTAGCAGTAGACATGTTCGGGCCCCTACCCAATGGAAAATGGTCATCATGAATGAAATGTCGAGATTCCCAGAAGTACACCTAATACACTCGACAGCGACGCACACCGTCATCCCAGCTTTAGAAAAAAACATTTGCAGACTATGGCAACCCAACCATTGTAAAATCTGACAATGGCCCAGCTTTCAGTGGACATGATTTTGCGATGTTTGCCGAACACTTAGGGTTTTTATCATCAGAAAGTTACACCCTTGTGGCCACAAGCGAACAGGATCTTCGAAAGATTCATGGACAATTAAAAAAGACTCTTCAAATATGCTCCATCACAAAAGGGTCATTCATACAAGCCATCTGCACTCTCCTTAGAGACTATCGTAACACACCACACTGTTCCACTGGAGTGTGCCCATCAGAACTGATGTTAGGCACAAGCATACAAACCACTCTGCCGCGACAATATGACACGGAGGTGGCAGCGGACGTAGAACTAAGAGCTAGAGACACAAACGAGGAAAGTAAGAAAAAAATGAAGAATTATGCTGACATTAGGAGGAAGGCCAGAGAACCAAAGATGCAAATAGGAGACCGGCTGTTGGTGCGACAATTGCATGGATCCAAAGAAATGCCTGCTTTCAGCCAGAACCTCTGACAGTGACGCACATCAAGGGATCCATGATAACAGCGGCTAGCCCGGGCGGACACATCACTAGAATATAAACAGAAAAAGAAACACAACGAGAGGAACAAGCTACCATCTCAGAGAACTCGTCAAAGAGCTGCTCTGATGTCATGGATGGGGACATAGACACCAACAACAGTGATGGTGAAAGAGAAGAATGCCCCCCCCCCACCGCTCGTAGTCCGTCAAAAAGAACCATTTGCAGACCCACGAGATGGATTGAATAAATGGGCTAGATCGGGGAATTTCATCCCCTAAGTGGGGGGGAGATGTAACGTCCCATGTCAATGTTCATGATTGGGAAGGCATCTGCCTGTCCCCGGATTATGTTTAGTAAACCCAACGGCCATTGGTGATGTGTGTGGTCAGGGTTACTGCCAAGGGAAGTTAGTCGACAGATGAATAAAGAAGAGTACACACTGCTACATTTCGACTTTATGTTTTATTGCATCGTTTATATTGAGTATATTGCTGTACACATGATAGAGGAGCATCTCCACAGTTTTATGACCACTGGAGATGACCCCTGTTTGAAGAGTCCAAGCAGCATTTTTAGCTCATTTCAGTAAACAAAGAATAATGAACACTTCAGGGGCCCCCTTCACACAAGCGTAGGCCACACAGGCAGGGGTTAATGGGCAGCACACCTGTAGTTGCAGTTTTCATGTGCAGCTCAGGATGTGAGCAGAATGCCAGAACAGCGGGCAGACTGCAGCAGAAATCACCTCGGGGACACTGTTTGTTCCAACCCATTACCTTGACTGTTTCCGCTGGAAACAGTTGCCAGGTGAATTTATGATCGCATTTCCGGCTGTCAGTCTGTGTGGAAGGATACACATGAGAGGGAGGTGTGAGAGGGAGGTGAACGGTCCTCGAGGCAGCAGCACTGCAAAGAGCGGGAAATAGCTAATCCAGGGCACCAGCCAAAGGCAAAGGGCCTGAGGACCAGTTTGCCAGTACTTACCAAGGAAATACCACCAAAACCTTTACTGTTACTGCATTCAGTAAGCATGCAGTAACGGGGAAAGCCCCGCCCCCTCTCAAGCACGGCAACAAATCACAGGTTGCGCCACACTCTGGGCCGGCCTAGACTACCACGCTTGCGCAATACGCAAGTTGATCATGTTGCTGCAGTGGCACACCATATATTGTACTAGGAGAAAGATTTAAATATGTGTTTTAATGCATAATACAGCATACATTCTGAGAAAATTGGCAAAAAAGTCAGAGCTTTTGCCAGAACGTTTGCAATTGTTTTGCTGGGAAACACCAATCCAAAAATCCAAGACATGCAAGTCACCAACAGTGCATGTCAAATATGAATGCTTTGCTATTAAAAATGCCATGCCACAATGACAACATGTCCAACTGGCTGCACAATGTAGGCCAGTCTAGACACGTAATAAACATTTTACAGTAAAACATGCCATGCCACATTAAGATGTACCTAGTCTCGTTGCACCAAAATGGCAGTTGAAGCAATAACGATTATCATGTTTTCTTCAATCACAGATGCCCAGAAAAATATACAATGTCACAGTAAGGAACGGCTAGACTGTCTGCACCCAAATGCCAGTAATAACAGATATCAACACATATTGTGCCTGCTTAGCCTAGACATGGATGACCATTTCGATTAAGTGCACAGCCCCATCCCCCCACACGTCCCCTCTCCCTCCCACCTCCTATCCCAACCCCTCAAATCAGCTCCTCGGCCCAGAGTTATCTCCATGTCCCTCTTCCTCATCCCAGTACTTACGTGTGAGGCATTTGGCTTCATTGGTAAGTACTGGGACAAGGAAGAGTGGGACTAGGAGTAATGAAGATAACTAAGCCAGACATCACCTCTACGTCCCTCTACCTCGTCCCAGTTCTTGTGTATGAGAGAAAGGTCCTCATACATAAGTACTGGGACGGGGAACAGTAGGGCTAGGAGTAATGAAGATTACCAAAAAGTAATCCAGGCATTAAACACAAGCACACACACATTCACACACCATTCACTATACACTCACACATACAGGCCCAACCACACATACATTTATATGTGCACCCTTTCACTTTACACTCACACACCACACCCAGCCAGCCATCCATACATCATGCATTCATTCATTCACACACATTACATTATATAGATACATACATACATACTGTTAAGATGAGGTCACCACACTGAATATACTTGTTCTTAGTACTTTATTATAAGGTTATAGTGTAAAAAGGACCCCCAGCACAGCCAGAGTATCCAGAGTCAACAACAGAAATACTTCAACTGAAAACATTAGAATGATGCATAAACAAACATGAACACTCTGACCTCATTAGAACAGTGATCAGAGAAAACTCCATGTGACATCAGCTGGTTCCATTCAGGTCACATTATAACTAGACTATCATCAAGAAATCAGATAGACATTATGAGAAGAAAGTAAGTATTGTACTTTAGTACCAGAGAGCACTTGGAGGGCGAAGGTGTAGAGGTGTTTATCACAGCACTCTGTCAGCTTGCAACCAAATGCAATTTTGGTCTTACATACAATAGACGGCTCAGAGATCATAAGGGAGGAACCTTGGACTTGAGGAGATCCATCACTAGAGGAGGCAGTTGACATTGCAAAAAGGATGGAGCATACGATGTGTTAAGGAATTAGAATTGAAAGTTACAAGTACTCATGTTTTAAATACAGTAAATGTACATAACACTTCCTGCAATTCTACTGGTGCAAAGATGCAGGGTACTAAAAAAAAAAAAAAGAGTGGTAAAGAACCTAGGTAGGACAACACTACTGCAGTAGTGCCCAAGTCCTCTAAAGATAGGAAACGCTTCAGGTGTGGTAGCATTCCCCACCTTGCCAATTCACCTTGCACACAAAGTAAACAAACATTGCAACGGACACGAGCAACTAATGCCCTAGATAGAAAGGTGAACGAACAAAACACTGAAAGTTTAACTGACGAGGTAAGTCTTCAATGTTTTTTCTGAAACGGTTCCAATCTGTAACCCCTCTGATGGAGATCGGGAGGGAGTTCCAGAAAGATGGAGCCAGTGCCCAGAAAGCTCTCCCTAGGCCTATAGCTGTTTTAATCTTGATACCCTGCAATAGAGTGAGGGAAGAGGATTGCAGATCTCTGACAGGCTTGTAGGTCAAGATTATAGATTTGAGGTACTCTGGGGCTTTTCCATAGAGGGAGCATTGAATTAGTGATCCGATTTTGAACTTAATACGTTGCTGCACTGGTAACCAGTGCAATTCTCTCCTGCTATTAGTCATGTGAGTTCTTCTTGGGATGGACATTGCTATGCGGACTGCATCATTTCGAATGATTTGACATATTCGTAGATTAGACGTCGATGCACCACACAATAGGCTGTTACAGTAATCTCATCTTGATAAGATCATGGCACGGGCGGTTGTCACCACATTCTTTTTGTTGAGGAAAGGTCGTATGGTTCTAAGAAGCCTCAGGTGGTAGTTGCATGTTTTTTTTCGAAGGTTTTGTACTTGGCATTCTGAATTCAGGGAGGCCTCCAAGACCACCCCCAAGGTTTTTACTTTGGATTGTGTTATTCTCTTTTTGCCTTGCAGCGTGAAATAAGCGTAGGCAGGATATAATTTAGCTCGGGCCTGTGGTTATCCAGAAATGAGTAACTCGGTCTTATTGCCGTTCAGGCAGAGTCAATTCGATGACATCCATTTTTCAATGGCATCTTAGGGGTTATTTACTGCGAGTGAGTCTTGAGGGTAGTTACCACTTAGCTCGATGACCAATTTCGTAGCGTAGGCGTAGTTGGTAAAAAAAAGACCCCTAGCTCCTCTAGCAGTGTGCAAAGGGCGCACATGTAAAGATTGAAGAGGAGAGGCGATATTGATGCTCCTTGGGCGACGCCATATTTTATGGGGGAAGCCAATGATGTGGCTGCGCCCCATTGTACATTGGATACCCGGTAGGACAAGAATGACTTAATCCAGTTAACCACCTTCCATGAGCAAACGCATGCAGCCGCAAGCACTCCAACAGTCGGTCGTGATTGACGAGATCGAATGCCTCTGATAGATCCAAAAGGATCAGCATCCCTACTTCCCACTGTCGATGATGTCTAACATGTGGGTCTGGAGGTCCAGAAGTGCGGTCTCGGTACTATAGGCTGGGTGGTAACCAGACTGCCTGCTGTGTAGGTTATTGTTATTTTCTATAAACGTCTGTAGCTGGGAAGTGGCGGCCTTGTCCAATATTTTAAGGAGGAACTGACTATTAGTTATTGGCCTGAGATTACTTGGATCAGTGTGGTCCAGATGAAATTTTTGGGAAATTGGCGTAATGGTGACTTTCTTGATGTCTAGTGGAACTTGTTGGTCACGAAAATAGGCGTTGACCAACTTTGTTAAGAAAGGTTCAAACAATTCTTTGTGTTCCAATACCAGTTTGGTGGGGTTCAAAGAAGCTAACAGCAAATTTGTTTCTGTCGATGAAATGGAAGAGAACGAGAAACCTGGGTTGGAAAAAGAATCTGCTGTCCTGTTATCGGAAAGCCCTGATGTGATGGTGGTGGTTTGAGTTGCTAGTATTTTATCCCTTGCTTTGGGCATTTTACCTTCAAAGGCTAGCAATATTCAAGTACAATCTTGATCCATGATTGATATTGGGAGCTCAGTCGCTTTGGGTTTTTTCTAATGATTTTAAAATGCTAAAGAGCTTTCTTGTATAGTTAGATGATTGCTCAATCTGTGTGTTATAGACATTTTTCTTGGTGTCCATTATTCGTGTGCTGTACGATTTGTCTAATTGTGTCCATTCTTGTCGAGTAGCATCCCAAGGATGTTTAGCCCAAATTTGTTCTAGTGCCCTTTTTTCTTTTTTTTTATCTCATCTAAATCTGGTGTTAACTAGATTTGATGTCTGAGATTTTCCCTGATTGTTTTTGTTTGTATGGGGGCTATTTTAGCATGCATTTTTGTAAATGAATTGTTAAAAACATTCAACATACACTCAACATGGTCAGGAAACTGGGAGTTAGCCATACTGGCTTCAAGTTCATTCTTAATATTAGTGGGGCTCACCATCTTAAAGTTACGACCTCTGACAGATTTCAATGTATCCATAGGCTTAACAAGTGGCGTTGGAAAGTACAGAATAAAACTAATCATGGAGTGGTCCGACAACATGCACGGTGATGTTTCGACATCTTTCGTTTTAAGATTCTTAGTGACCACCCAGTCCAGGATATGAGTGTTGCCAAAAGTAGGGTCATTCTTTATGATTTCGAAGCCACTGTCTGTTAGCGCGGCTTCCGTAAGTAATGCTTCATTATCACTTGAATCTCCCTTCCATCGGTTAAGATCGCCCAGAAAAAGGGTAGATGAGGTTGGCTGCTGAAAGTGTTTAGTAATCCAAGAACTTCTTCATTGAAGTCCGGCATATTGCAGGGAGGAAGATATATCAACAACATGTTAACACATTGGTGGTAAATTGGTGTCATTTTGAGATGTAAAATCTCACCTTCAGTACAAGAGATAGTAGCAGGGAACAGGCCTAGTGTGGATCTGGCAATTATTGCCACCCCCCCTCCTCATCCCTCTTTGCAGTCCGCATTGTAGAATGTGTAACCAGGAGGGAGAGACCTCAGAGATAAGAGGTCCACTAGTATCTTGAATCGATGTTTCTGTCCCAAAGAGGATGTCTACTTTACCATGTACTATATAATCATGGCGTTATAATCATGGCGTTCTTGTGCATGGTTTACCAGGCATTGCGTATTGATGAACGCTAATTTAAGTGCAGTTGGGCGAGCCTCATTATTGGTCTGTGGAGGTCCAGTGCATTTCTGGATGGTTTTACTGGGGGCTAGAGACACTTTATTGTCATTGTCGTTTGGATGAGATATGGTTCCTGTTATCAAAACCTCTAGTGTTGGGGGGTGGGGAATCACTTTCCTTCCTGTTAAGTATGGAAAGTGTGGAAGCTAGCGCTTCATGTAAGGGGCTAGCAGGGGAGGGACCGCCTATTGCTTCTCTCTCTTCTGTGTTAGCTGTGTGACTATTTAAGATAGTCCTTTTAAGTCCATCTATGAGTGCCAGATGGTTAGGCAGAGTGTCATCAGTGATAGAAGTTCCTGTTTAATAAAACCCATCGTGTTAGACTTACTTTAGTAGTCAGGGTAGACAGTAATGTGGAGCAGAGACACTTCGCAGCCAAGTAACGGTGAGGACCGGCCTGCTTTCCAAAGCGCCGGCGCTGAAGCGCCTGATGTTTCGGGACATAGTGGCCTGGGGAACCTGGGGATTGTAGTTCCCTGCTGTCAGTATGTATCAGGATAAAATCAAAACCTGACTGCAAGTGCTTTTCTCGCTGCATATGAACTTCAACACAAAAGTGCACAGTTATCCCCCATCAATTCCGAACACAACAATAAAATAAATGTGCAGTGAAAAGGAAAAGAAACTGTTACTAGGAAAATGAACGTGCTGCAATTCAATTGTTTCCTGAAACTGCCTTTCTAGCTGACAAGGCTAAGCAATTAGCTGATAGTATCTATCCTTGCCTTCTACTAAAGTACTCCTTCCTTGTTCTTAAAATTACTTTAATCAAGGTTGTAGATGAAGGACAGAGTTTAAATTGGCAACGGAGGGACCAGCGAAGACCGGCTTGCCACTGAAGCGCCTGACGTTTCGGGAAATAGTGGCCTGGAGAACATGGGGATTGTAGTTCCCTGCTGTCAGCATGTACCAAGTTAAAATCGAAACCTGATTGCGAGTGCTTTTCTCGCTGCAAATGAACTTCAACACAAAAGCGCACAGTTATCCCACATCAATTAAATGTGATATATGCTTGTGGTGCAGTAAGAAAGGACATTTCGCACGATACTGCAGAAAGTTTGCAAAATGTTTGGTTAAAGAGCGGTCCATGAGTGGTATGGATAATGAAAATGATGAGGGTGTTGCATGGTCCGTGCGTGCAGTAGGGGCCAAAATGAAGAAAAGGGCAAAACCACACGCAGATATACAGATAAATGGGAACATTATCAATGTGCTTGTGGACTCCGGTTCAGATTATACAATTATAGATTACAATTTATGGAAAAAAATGTATGTCTTAAAAACTTTGTTGGGAAGGAGATGGTCCTATCCCACCCCCCTCGCCGCCTTCCCTGTGGTAAAAATATAACAAAGAGACCAAAGGGGGGTAAGGGGAACACACCCACCCCCGCTTGACACAGCTAGTACAACGTAACACATAGAAGTGCATAGTTAACACAGTATATGTCCCCGCTCAGCAACGCCATTTTGTTCATAAGCAGACGCCATCTTTTTACTAGGCCCGAGAAATCATCCCTCTGCAGCATACAGCTCTCCACTTCCCAGCCCGTCTCACAGAAGTCCCAAGGCAATGCAGGCCTAGGCCCGCTACCCCCGAGCCTTCTTCTCACGGAAGTCCAGCCATTTATTGTTGCAATTGTTTAGTATCATTTTCACTGAATGTACCTGCTGTAGAGCATGAGACCAAAGCAGGCCCCAGGTCCAGCGCCCATCCATCTGCACTAAACTGCCTGTGCCTTCTTGACCCCCCACTCTACCAGGCCCAGTGTCCACCAGCCCCGACCCCTCAGTCCCTATCTGACCCCCTCACACTGACCATTCCAGAACACCCACCATATACTTAATCCTGTGCAGCAGTATATTCTCCCCAAACCCGACACATCAGGGAACATAAATAATAGATCAAACCCCCAGGGGGAGACACCTGGGAGCAGGACCCCGGTATCAAAAAAAACCCTGAAGGCAGAGATCAGAATGCCAATATATTAGCCTATTTTCTCCAAGTCCCCCCATTCATGCAAGGATATTATGTTCACTATTATTCTCTTACTATCAGTTCCTGTTGTTTAGCTTAGTTAGCCAGGTTTCATATTTGTCCTGACCTTCACCGCGGAGATGAGCCCAGCTGACCCACGTGCCACCAGATCAACTAGGAAGCAGCAGCCAATTGCAGCCTGGCATCCCGTATAGAGCAGGCTGTGCCATACGGGCCCACCAATCTGCACTGTTTTTGTACTGTATATTATAATCTCATGGATGATGACAATGCCCCTCAGAAGGTGCTGCCCGAGTATTGTTTGGCAGAGTGCTCTCGGGCAGCAGAGTTCTTTGCTTGCATACTTAATTTGATCTAAAGTTTGTTATCCTTGCAACTTATCTCTTAGTCTCATTCCCTGACAGGGTGTGTTATCCTAATTTCTGTATGTCTATGAGGACACGTGTTTGGGTGCCCACCTTCAACGTTGCCAACCTTCAGTGAGAGCATGTGTCTATGGAGGGGCAAGGATGAGATTCATTGGTTGTTTTAAAGCAAAAATGGAATGTCTCAGTGGTAACACTTTTGCAGAGGTGTCCTATTTCGAGACAGGGTGTGATCAGTTGGAGTGCGCTCCACTCTCTTAACATATGAGTAGTCCAATACTGCAGGAAATGCACAGGAAGTTCCTCCAACAATTATTGACACAGAAGTATAGGATGTGCAGTTAAATTGCGCAAAGGACACAGTGTTCTAATGATCAAATCTTGGTATTGGTTAAATTGCTGCAATGTCTTTGAGCACTTGAGAATATATTTGTCAAACACTGATGTATAATCATAACAGCCTTGAGGACGACCGATTAGTCGAAACATGTGTCGGCTGTGAACACAATAAATCACCATTCACACCATTGGATGGTTGGGTTTGATTGAGTGCTCGAAGCCATTGCAGCAATTTAACCAATACCAAGATTTGATCATTTGAACACTGTGTCCTTTGCGCAATTTAACTGCACATCCTGTACTTCTGTGTCAACTTTTGCAGAGGTGTATGTGTCCAGGAAAGGTGGCAGTCTCGTGGGGTGTTATGAGCAATTTGCCCTGGGCATAGTAATCAACCCAAATGCTCCTGGACACATTGCAATAGTTGCTCGAGAAATACATAAACCAGATGATGTTTTTGAACAGGTATTCAGAACTGGCATAGAATGCCTAAAGGGATTCTCCAACAAGATTACTTTGAAACGGGAAATTATTCCAGTAGCCTCAAAGGTTTGTTGTGTACCTTCAGCACTAACAGAGGAAGTCTCCAAGGAGATTAAGAAACTGTTGACACCAGATATATTTGAAGAAGTGGAAGCCTCTGAATGGGTTTCCCCAGTTGTGGTAGTTCACAAAACCAGCGACTGTGTTAGATTATATCTAGATTTCAGAACACTGAATACATGCATTGTGGTGGATCAATTTCCCCTATCCAACATTGGGGAGAAGATGGGTATGATTGCGGGGGTCCAAATATTTTAGCACCATAGACCTTGCCTCAGACTAGACCTTGCCTCAGACTATCACCATATCATGCGACACCCAACGTCAAGAGTCAAGAAACCTAACCACATTTATCACCCAAGAAGGAACATTCTGGTACAAGAGAATGCCCTTTTGGCTTGTCTTAGCTGCTGCATGCTTTCAGAGAATGGTGCACAAGTTGTTGGGTCACATTCAAGGTGTGTGGTTCTTCCAGGATGACATACTGATTACAGGGACTTCAGAAACTGAACATACACATAGGTTGGTGGAAGTCTTGAAAATATTGAATTGAGTAGGTCTAACATTACAGAGAAACAAGTGCAGCTCTGTGCAAAAGAAATGGGAGTACCTAGGACACAAACTTAATGCAATATAGTACTGCCAAAGGAAAATCTGGTAAATGTGATTGTGAGTGTAAAACCACCCACAGGTAGACAATGAGTTCTCTCCTTTCTAGGATCAGTGCAATATTATGCTACGTTTATAGAAGGTGACAGAGTGTGGATACTTATGCCAAGTAACCTCCCCTAAGAAAGAGAGCACATTTGAAGGTCCTCTGATCATAAAAAAGGAATTGGGTGATGCTGTATTGTTGGAAGATGGCAGGAAATTTAACAAAAGCAGAGTTGCAAAAAAGACAACCAGTTTGTTTTTCTGGCAAAAAGGGGAGGTGTGTTATATCTCTTTCTTATTTTAGACGCAAGAGAGTTGGAAGAGGAAATGGAACTAAGACAAACAAGGTCACAATCCCAGAAAACGACAGGACAGAGGAACAACAAAATTTCATCATGAACTTGTCACACAAAGAATTAACCAATGTGGAAATGAAAGTACTCAACAAGGGACTCTCTTTTTCACCATCAAGCAACAACAATTTTGTGGACATCCAAATCGACCTGTTCAAATTCACAAGACGCCTCAAACTTACCAAATTTTTTGCCACCTAAACAACGGTGTTCAAACCACAAGATACTGCACCAGAACCTAGTCCACTCACCATTCGGGACTTAGAGGACATACATCTCCTCACTACACTGGAAGATGACACTAAAAGTAAACAGGAATGCATGCAAGAACTCGGGATCCAAAATGTAGCCATGCGAATCCCTGAACTCAAAAATAAATCCAAATTTACTCCACAACTCTTTGCGGAGAACTATATAGATACTTTCCAACAAGCGGTCATCAATGATCTACACAGATTAGAGGACCAATGGAACCAAAGTAAAAGCAATAAAGACAACTTATCCAAGGAAGAACAGGCCGTACTTAAGAACCTACAAGAAGAGTCGAGTATCATAATTAAGGAAGCCGACAAAGGTGGCAATATTGTTATAATGGATGTAATGGATTACCTCAAAATGGCTTAAAACCATCTTGAAACACCAGGCAACTATGAAAAACTGGACAGAAATCCACAGGCAAGAATCCTCAAAGAACACCAGGAACTTCTAAAAAAACTACCAAACAGAAGGACTCATACCAGATGAGGAATACGGTTATCTCAGAACAGAGCATCCGGTCATGCCAACCCTCTATTTCCTGCCCAAAATTCATAAAACTTTTGATACTATTCTAGAAGGCAGACCCATCATGAGTGGAATAGGGGGAATAACAGAGACACTAGCCAGATACATCAACAACGTGATACAACCACTAGTAACCAAGATACCATCATACCTTAGGGACACCACGCACACCTTGGAGATACTCTGTAAAATCAAATGGCAACCGAACTTCATAATGGCCACACTGGATGTCAAGGTCCTGTATACATCCATCAATCATGAACTAGCCATAACGAGCCTGGGATACCTCCTTAAGCATGAGTCAACATCACATCTTGACCAAGTAGAAATGACCAAATCCTTTCTTAAATTCTCACTGACCAACAACATATTCATCTTCAATGGAGAATATTATAGACAAACGAAGGGGATCGCGATGGGAGCAAGCTATGCTCCAGCTTTAGCCAACTGCTTCATGCACTCGTATGAACAGGAACATGCAATGCAAGAAAACAAGTTCACAACCCACATTGTTAACTGGGCACGCTTCATTGATGACATTATCCTCATATGGAAAGGAACCAAAGAAGAATTGAACCAATATGTGGATTACCTGAATATAATCAACTATGGCATTGAGTTAACCAGTCATATCAGCACCGACCAGATTGACTTCTTGGATCTAAGGATCACAATTGAGGACAACAAAATAACAACGAAAACCTTCCATAAACCGACAGAGGTTAATTCAACACTTCATGCGCAAAGCTGTCACAGAAGGAGTGTCATTGAGAATATCCCCAAAGGAGAGTACATACGTGCAAGGAGGAACTGCAATACTGAAGAATTCTTCACTAAGGAATGCGACTTGCTGGACCTTAGATTCAAATGTCGAGGCTACTCCCCCAAAAATCTGACATCAGCAAGGAATCAAGCCCTTAACATCGATAGAGCAAATTTACTCTCGCCCAATCCAAAGAAAAAAGATGCAAACCCCACGATTAGATTTGTCACCAGATACAACAAGGACAGTCATGCCGTCCAAAAAATCCTAACCAAGCATTGGGACCTACTCCTCATGGATGAGCACATCAAATCACAATTGGACGCATACCCCAGTATGTCATTCATCAGAGCTCCGACATTAAGGAGCCTACTAAGCCCATCCTTCCTTTCCGAGAAAAACGCCACTGCACGGGACTGGCTCAGCAGGCAAACACCAATTGGCTTCACTAAATGTGGAACCTGCTCAATGTGCAAATATGCCACCCAAACTAAATGTGCCAAATTCAAAGGCTGCCCAACATTCAAAATCATGGAACACCTCAATTGTAGAAGCAAATTTGTGATTTATGCATTAATCTGAGTGTGTAACAAGATTTATATAGGGAGTACCATCCGGGAAGTATGTACCCGGATACGGGAACATATCAACAGCATACACTCACAGGATCCAAGACTACCACTGCTAATCATTGGCAGAAGAATCATCAGATGGATGATAAGAGGCAGATAAGATTCATTGGACTGAAAACCGTACGGCTGGGACCCAGAGGAGGAGACAGAATGGAAAGGTTGAGACAAGAAGAAGCACGATTGATCTGCCATTTTAGATGTGTTAAAAATGGCCTCAATAAGGATCATGATTTCAATGTGTTTCTGTAATCATTCCTCTTACCCCAAATGCTCCCAACTAACACACCTCAATTCCCTAGGACCAACCTAGACCCACGGCTGACCATAGGACAATCACGGCCCCAATTACCCTCATCCATCCTAGGACCATGGATCAGGCAAACTCCATCTCATCCGTGACCCTGACGCCACAGCCCAACAGACTGGCAGGTTCACGTCGTGCACTTGCACACGCTTTCAGGATCAACAAGGATCGACTGACCCCATTCATACCCAGAAACAAGGACATCTGCCATCGGGCATCCATGATACCACCTCTATCACTCCAGACGACCTTGCTCCTTCACCTACAGCCAGGCCCTTTCTCCAACCTGGTCCCTGTCCTTTTAGCAAGGACAACCAAAATCGTACCAGTTCCAACCTCTATGCTCCCCCATCGACCTAGTGCACTGACTCATGTCATTGACATTACATCAACCCCATGGCTGCAATACCAGGGTCAGCTCACTCCCCTTTTGCTGACCCCTTCTCTGTTTATACAACACCTATGCCCACTACTCAGGGCCACAGGCCAACGGGGACACTCATCCCCACACGCATGCACACACAGCACCATGCCTCCAACCGAGGACATGCACGTCCAATCGCATGTGCAATGACGCGCCACTATCGCCCACTCGAGGCACGCGCACACATAGGGTCACTACTCCCACGCACGTGCGCCGTAATCGCCATCATGACTCGACACACTTGTGCGCGTCTATCTAAATAGATGTCCACTCCGGCAACATCCAGGAGCCGTACAGACACAGCATCGAAGCTGCATTTAGAGGTAAGCCCCATAAGCGCCATCAATGCGGAAGACTATCATCTTCCCTCATGGATCCAGCCACCGTAACCGCCACAAACGGCAGGCTGATCCATACCCTGTCCCTAACGCCAGCGTCATGACCCAAGCCAGGCGACCCCAGTTAACGCACTTCCCCTAGGCCAAAGCACCCTACACAGGGATGCCAAGCCCTGACCACCCAACCCCCAGCAAGCGTTTGCCAGGTTCGACCTTGCACACGCCATTCGGCCCCTTCAACACCACCCTTCACTCCACCTCTACAAATGGCGCGTGTACACACAGAGAACGCACCCTGCCCCATGCCCTTACCAGGGCTGCAGTAGCCCGACCGCCCCTCCCCTAAGGGCATCCTCCCACCTAGCTGGCCAATCCTGCACACAGCGTGGACCGGACCATTGTGATTTCTCAACAGGGCCGGCAACGCAATCTCCTGGCTAACCACGCCACCCACTACCCTGTCGGGCAGACTCACCCAAACACAGGGCCTTATCACCGCTCTCCTCATGGGGACTGACACCCCGGATCATCAGGTCCACCTATAGGGCCACAGCACGGACCTCCCAATGCCCTTGCCGAGCAATAGGCTAGCTCACACCACACCGACCTCCTCAGGGCAACGGTACCTCGCACAACCCACTTAGACCCCATCCCAGAGGACGTGCCACCACCCCTTTCCCCCAAGGGACCATCGATACCGGAACTTGGTTTATCCCCCCCAGGTTCGCAATGCTCCTAAACCATTACTCCACTTGCCTTTCAGTGCCCAATAGGAGCCATGCCTGCTCACAGGACAGAACCCTTAACGGAACGAGGACCCCACAGGGGGCTCAAGAAGCTTGACAATAGGTAAGAGGCCACACTCCTCGCCAAATTTCACTCCCTCTCCATTACCCCCCTTCACTTCCTTGCTAACCTGTTGCTGTTCTCTCTCCCCTCTTTTCCTCCTATATTGAATGATTATTTTGTCACGTCAAATGTATGTACCATGTAACCTTCAATAATGTGCTATCACCTTTTCACTTCACTTGGAACACCACTTCACACAAACCTATATACTCCATGTCACAAATGTCACGAACCACATGTTTTTTGAATATTCTCCAGCCTTGATAAAGACCCTATGGGTCGAAACACGTGTCGGCTGACAAACAAGACGTACAATTAACGTCTAGTGTATATGACACTTATCAATGTAATACGAGAAGCAATTCATCACTATCACTAATAAAAGCGAAACTGTATCGCACTAACCACAGTGTTAGAATTATTATTGTAACCATAGAAGCAAGATAGCCAGGAGAAAACTTCCATACATTTCTTATTTTAGATGTATGTATATATTTGTAGATGGAGATGCATGTTCAGCAGTTATCTGATCAACATGTTTTCCCTTGATCCAGTGTATCATTTGAAGTTGTTTCTTCACATTCAGTTCCCAGCTCCTGCCTAGGCAGGCATATTGTGATGTGATAGAATGTTTAACATGTATGTATGTTGGCCCTCTGTGAAGCTCTGGCAGTTCCAGCTCAGCAGCGGAGAGGGGCATTCATGAGAATCTACATACTCCCACTCCCTCCTTCCCTGCAGCTCTCTGGTCGGCCTCCCTTGGCCCTCTTCCTGCTCCTACCTGCAAGGCAAAAAACCTCAGGGTCATCTTCGACTCAACACTCTCTTTCTCTCCTCACATATCTGACGTCGCTAAGAAGTCATACTACCAGCTACACCTCCTCAGAGGTATCCTTCCTTTCCTCTCCTTCCCCCAGGAGCTCACTGTCTCCAGAGCCCTGGTTCTCTCGAAGCTGGATTACTGTAACAGCCTCTATCTAAATCTTTCTGCCACTACTCTCCGCCCTTTGCAACTCATCCAGAAAAGAACTGTGAGACTTGTCCTTGGCCTCAAGCCCAGGGACCATATCTCTCCAGGACTGAAACCGCTACACTGGCTCCCAGTGGCTGCGAGGATTAAGTTCAAAACCCTCTGCATTGTCCACAAGGCCTCCTGGGGCCTTGGGCCAAAATACCTTCAACTCTCTCTTCCTAAATATCTTCCTTCTCAAGCTCTTCACTCATCCACCTCCAACTACCTCAGGGTCAGCCGCTTCTCCAAGCAACGAGCTGGGGATAGATCTCTCTCCGCAGCAGGGGCCTCCCTCTGGAACAGCCTTCCTGCCTCCCTGTTAAGGAAAGCGTCTCGGGGGCGCTGAATACCTGAACTTCCGGATGTTGATCGTGGTGAGGTCGCCAGGCTGTCCGAATGAAGAATGCTAAAAGTGTGACGCGAGAAACCGGCACAAGCCTCACCCTGGAATAGACAGGGTCAGAAGTGGACCGGCTCCCAATGCCACAGAAGCGCACTTCCCTGATTTTCGTGACGTCGGGACAGTGCAAGCACTGTCAGGGAAGGCGGGTCTGGATACAAAGATGACTGTCCACAACAGGATATAACAGCAAAGACTTCCAGAAATGGCAACTGGAGGAAGGCTGAAGCTTGAGAAGGTTGTCCACAATGAAGTGCTGCTATGACTCTTGGAAACGGTAGCAGACAAAAGGCTGAGGCTTGGGCTGAATGTCCTGAGCATAATGTAGTGACAGTTCCAGGAATGGCAGCTGGCAGAAGGCAAATTCCTGGTAGAAGGCTCTGAGCAGGATGCAGAGTAGACTCCAGGAATGGCAGAAGGCATAGGCAGCACAGGGACAGAAGCAAAGGCTGAGAGGACTGGGCAGGTAGGGCACCCAAGCTGCCTGAAGGGGAACCCAAGAAAAAAAACTAGGGGAACCCAGAGAGAACCAACTAGGAAAAGGAGGAGAAGGGAAAACCCCCCACAGGAACCAGGACAGAGGACCAGAGAGGAGCCAGAAGTCAGGAAGGCAGGCAAGGTGCGGCTGCAGAAGCAACGAGGGGCGAGGACGCGATCCAAAAAACATCCGCGTTGAGACGCGGTGAAAACTCAGGATACTGGCCCTTAAATAGGGCCGGCAGCACCCGGGAGGCTTGGAACGCAAGCCGTGCTGTCCCCGGGTGACGCCGTGCCCAAAACGAGGCTTGGGAAGCAAGCTACGGCTTCCCAAGCACTCTGTGGACAGCGCATGCGCGGAGGGAGAAACAAGGCCCTCCGCGCATGCGCGAGTCCCGCTGCACGGAAAACCCGGAAGCGGCAAGTGCCGCAAAAGACCGCAGTCCTCCCAGTTGGAATCGGGGATAGAAGCGCCAGGACGGGGGGCGCCAGGTCCGACAGGCGCGCCCCCTGTCCCAGGTAAGTGACGTAGTAACACTCCCTGAAACTTGAGGAGAACCATCTCCGGTTCCGGAAGCACCTCAAAACCTTCCTCTTTGCCTCCGCTTTCTCTCCCTCTCTCCCCTGCTAAAATCCCTGAACCTGCACTGAATCTGCAACTGGGCCACTCACCGATCTCGGTCCTTGGCCCAGCCACTCTTCCCTGCACTGCCTACCTGCACTATGGGACTGTCTCTGTATCCTACAGCCCCTTCTCCCGGCACTTACCTGCACTTGCCACCAGCTGGCCCTATTATTTATCTTGTATTCTACTAACCATTCTACTTTCCCCTCTTCCCTTCCCCTTGCACTTTTCCCAGTCCCCCTACCCTTGCACTTGCGCGATCTGAATGACACCTGGCCTAGTAGGATCGTTGTCTGTCTCCCCTTGTCCCCCCCCCCCCGCCTCGTCGCGCCTTGAAACACTTGTGTATAGGCGTGTTACAAATGCCATATCATATCATAGTTAATACAGTTTAAAGGAGAGTGGGGTGCACTTACCTTCTTCTTACTTTACATGTTCCTTCCAGGCAAAAGCAGGCAAATTCTTTACACAAGTACCTCAAAACCCCAAATATTGCAGAGCAGTAAAACAAGCAATATTTAGAAATACCAACTTGTGGGGGTGCTGTTGAGCAGCAAGAAGGAATGGCGGTCTAAGCGTTGCTCCGGCCCCAGCATTATCCTTCTTATACAAATATCCTTCTGTGTGCTGTTAATCTATGTGCGGAACGGAAGAAGGGACAGCCGAAGGTACAGAGATTACTGTGGCCAAGAAACATCAGACCTGTGGTGCAATAAGTAGCGAGAACACTGCCAGAAAGTCTAGCGGCGTGGGGAAGAGGCAGACCCCCAACTGATGCTCTGCAGGCATGTCGGCCTGCACGACACCAGCCCGTGGCGTACTGCAGTCCAAAGGCCCTGAAATCCTTAGACCTATAGGATGAGTAGTGTGGGCCTCCCTGTGCTCCTGATTCTTACCTCCTATTTTGGAATGAGTACAGACAGCTTTGTTGTGGACAAATTAGTGGCCATAGGCATTTATTTGTTATCTACCGAAATTACACAAAACCAAACTTATATAAAAACAGGTGTGCTTTTGGGCACACTGTGTCCAGGGTTGCAGATGCCATCCTTCGCTTTGGTAAGTCTATGGTTCCCTCGGGCATCGGCCCGTGGACACATGCCGCCTGCTGCCTACGACTTCCTCTGCCGTGTACCGAACTTAGTACTCGGCGTTCCGATTCCTCCTAGTTTCATCTCTTTTTTCCCAAAATTTGGGGTGGGTTGGGTGGGAAAACGATTCCTTCGACCTTCCAGCACCCAAGAAGCTTTACCCGAGCGAGGTGTGCTTCTTTCCTGAAAGTGCCTCTTCCTTCTCACGGAGCCCTACTTACCTTTCTTTTTTTATTCCAGTGGGGGGCCGGCTCTCCCCCAGCCCCCCAATGGTGGCCAACGCACCTTTTGCTGTGCTGTTGCGGCTACCATGCAAACTGCTTGGTGGGGTGCCACCTGGCTGCCCCCCCCTTGTGTTTTGCGCCTCCTCTGCCCACACCCTTCGCCTAACCCCCAGGTCCTCCATTTGCCGTACCTTACTCCGTCCGGCTCCGGCATGCCACTCTGACTGTCGAATGGTGTGGGCCCTCAGCAGGGACGGGATACCGGGATCCGAACTAGCAGCCGGAGACCTGGTGACTGTGGGGACGGCAGGTCGGCCGCGTAGCACGATTGACGTGATCGCTGTGGGGCGGCTGCGAGTCGGAGACTACACCGGCCTGACAGGAACAGCTTTGTAGGAGCCCAGGAAGAACACACTGGGCATTTTAAATCTTTGATCCTGTTTCAGACACTGGCTGTGGTCTCCTCCGGTTGCAGCCCTGGGCCGGGTGCCAGTGCTGTGACCGGCGTGCGAAAGCCACATCCGTAATAACAGTCCACATACCCCCAATGGCGCAGATAAAAGCACAAGCCACACTACAGCCAATAAATGCATACAACGTCTAGGCGAGGGCGCAGTGTGCACCGGAGGCAGCGCTTCCCCAAAGCCATTGGGGATAAAAACAACACACGAGCGAGAGAGATATCAGGACTACAAGGAAGAAACACCACGTCCCATTTCATACGGCGCCGTTTTATACAGAACTCCTGTGTTGAAGCGCACAGTTAGTGTTAACCCAGCCCTTTTGTGTGCAAATTACCAGGCTAGTGCTTTAAGCATCCCAAAGACTGGCCAGCACAAACCCGGAAACATGGGGCGAACCTAGGTCCCCAAATAAATGAGGCACAGCGAAGAAGTGTGACTCCACTGGAGAAAACTACACTGGAAATGAACTGGTGATGCCACAACATCACGGTCCATGAGTGGGCGGGTCAGTATAGAAGGTGACCGCACGGTGCAAACACTCGGGCAAAACAGCCTACGGTGCACCCTATACTCCTGATCCTCCATTGTGCAACATTAGGGGAAAAAAAACAAAAAGGTGAAAATCTGGGAATACACCCTAATGCTGTGATGAGAGAGTGGGAAGACGCTGGTCAAGGTGCTTGAGCCGAGGACACAATTTGGGATCAGCCAAGAACTTTACCCCCTCAGGGACGCTCCTCACCAGCAGAAGGTCTACTCTTTAAACAGCAGGCTGAAAATCTGGTGGTGCACCCAGTCGCAGGCACCATACATCAAGCTGTAGAGTGTATCATAGCACAAGTAACCAAACAATATTGTAAAACTAACGCAATCTGCCAGCGCGCATGCATCTCACGCAGCGACGGCACCTGGGCCATGAAAAGGGCTCTCTGACCACTAAAGTACTCCTGGCAACTAACAAAAAAATGGTAACTGATACGTGTGGAGTAGACAGTTATTAGATACGACCCCACTACACCAGCGGTGGAGCGCAGAAACACGACATGACAAAGGACACCAACAAGAAGCGAGGCCCAATGGATTCGTACACGAATACCATGCCAAATACCACCATGCTGGCCGATCAGAGAGCGAGCAGAAGCACTGAGATGATGCCAAGGGAAACCCGTGACGACCTGCTGATGCAAGCAATGCAGAACGGATTTATGTCAGTGAATGTTAAGTTAGATGACATTGTGGCAACAATTAGCTCTCTGAAGGCTAAAGTAGAAAAATACAGTGGGCATATAACCGAGGCTGAAACCAGATCTGGAACAGTGGAAGACAGAATGGACCAGCATGACTGTGATATTACGGAACTGAAAACTGAACTCGTCAAGACCTGTGGAAAATGCAAGACCCTTGAATCAAGATTGTGACGTAACACCATCCGCATTGTGGGGATACCGGAGACAGCGTGCAAAGGCCCTATGAAGCCATTCATAGAGAACCTCATCAAAACCTTATTTGAGGTGGCATCATTTTCAACACACTTCCTGGTGGAACATGCACATCGCACCCTTGCACCAACCCCCAAACCTGGTGCCCCACCGCAAACCATTATTGCAAGACTGCTCAATTACAGGGATAGGGACCTTATCCTAAAATTATCCAGAGAGAAGGGATTACTGCACTACGAATCCAGTACCGTTCATATGTACTCAGATATCTCGGCTGGGGTCCAGACACAACAGAGGTCGTACAACCAAGTGAAAAGGACGCTGCATGCAAGACACATTCCATAATTCCCTATGTTCCTGGCTAAACTCAGGATACAGCATAGGGGTAGTGCACACTTCTTTGAGAATCCAGCAGAGGCCATGGCATATATGGAGGCGTCCATCCCACTCCCGCCACGGGATCGCAGATACAACCAAAGCCCCGATCAAGAGATTGGGGACGTGCAGGCCAACGAAGCAGGATGAACTGCGATTCCCAATCCCGAAGATACTGGAGAAGCAGTATAAGGAAACATAGGCACACAGCACAAATAATGTAATTTGGAAACAGAGAGCGAGAGCGCTGGGCACGCTGGAGGAAGCGCAGACTGCTCACAGGACTCCCCAGGAATACTCCACAGTTATGCAAGGGGTACACCATTGAGTTGGGGTAGACGGTGAAGGGGGGGTGCAAATAAGGGAGGATGCTGGGGTTGGGGGCCTGGGGGTTGCAGAATGTTTGAAGTTACAAAATGCAGGGTGGAGGGAAGCAGGAATGATATGGGATCCCACAAGAAAATCTGTTTTGTTTTTTTAAAAGCACACCAGCGTCATTGATAAATAGTGGAATAACAAATGGGTGAAGCGATAGGCATGATCTCATGGAATGTAAGAGGCATTAATAACCCCATTAAAGCCAGGAGGATACTGGCATGGATCGACTGCCACTCACCCAAAATATTGATGTTGCAGGAGACACATGCATCAAGAGCACTAAATTAAACGTTTGCCTCTAGATGTGGGCAACAGAGATTTTTTACCTCCTATTCGTCCCACTCTAGAGGGGTGATGATACTGGTACACTGCATATTGCCCTTTAATTCCCAAAAGGTACAAAAAGACCCAGAAGGAAGGTACATAATAATAACAGGAGAACTGGCTGGGAAAAGGTTATACTGGTGAATTCATATAGGCTCAATATAGACGACCCAAGCTTCTACAGTGGGATCACCGAGAAGTTGGCAAAGGAAGGCGAGATGCCCATCATATGGGGTGGGGATTTCAATATGGTTTTAGATGTGGCAAGAGACAGAACAAGTACCAGCCAACATAAACTATCTGATGCTGCACAGATGGTCAAACGCATTATGGGTCAATTATAGGTGATTGGTGTATGGAGGAACGAGCACCCAAACACCGCTGAGTACAGATACTATTCCTCAGTGCATAATGCCATGTCTCGTATTGATTTGTGGCCAATCTCTGCTGAATGGGCGCCTAGACTACCGGGTAGCAAGATTCTACTGTGCACTCTATCAGACCATTCACCAGTAGTGATGAATCTGTTATTGAGGGAAATACCAAGGTCCCGCCCCATGTGGACAAAGCCACCAGCTGTACTACAAGACGACCTACAAGTCATAGCCTGGCGGGAGAGGATAGAGGAGTTTTTCGAGATGAATGAGGGAACAGTGCCTAAGTATGCCACGGTCTGGGAGGCATTTAAAGTACGGTTGCGCGGCACAATGATCTCTACAACCACTGGTGTAGTGAACAAAATGAGACAAGAACTAGGGGATATTGTAAGGGAAATATGACAGCTAGAGAACCAATACGGTAACACCAAAGAGAGGGCTCTCCTGGGAGTAATTAAATGGAACCTGACAAAATTCTCCAAACTGGAAGAACGAGAAGTGAGATATATGACAAACCTGCCCAGGCCCGTAGGTACAGGGAGGGGGGCTGACCTGGGAAATCATTAGCAGGGGTGATAAGGGGGAGCATGGAGCACACATTATCACTGGTATCATCGTGGCCTCTGGCCAGTTGATAACGGCCACCGAGGAAATAAATGAAGAATTCAGGAAATATTATATGGCACTGTATACCAATGCGGATACAAGTACATGTGAAGAAACAGAACAATACTTAGTTGAGAGCACCCCCATTGGTTTCTCAGCAAGTGTAAGGGAGGAAATGAACAGGCCAATTGAGCTAAGGGAAATTGAAGAGTCCATAAAGGCACTGACCTCTTGAAATGCCCCAGGCACAGATGGACTTGGCATCAAATTATATGAAGTATATAAGGGAATCCTTGCCCCAAGACTCCGTAGAGTTTGGGAAGAGGCGCCTGAGAACGGGCGGCTTCCTACATCATTATCGGAAGCCGTCATTACCATGCTACCAAAACCTGGACGTCCAAGCAATATGGCGTCCTACCACCCTTTATCCTTAATTAATACGAATGTCTAGATTTTTACCAAAACACTAGCGAGCAGGCTTCTCCCGCATATGCAACAATTGGTACACCCAGATGAATCAGGATTTATCCCTTCACGATCAACGGCACTGAACCTGCAACGACTATTTGGAATCATATTGCAGATTAACCCATAGGCTAGAGCGGCAGCGGCGTCATCATGGAATTTCTTATTCATGGTACTTAAGCACCGCAGGATGGGAGACAACTTCATTAAATATATTCGACTGCTGTATACAAACCCAACCGCTAGAGTCCACACGAATGGGACATTATCACAGCCATTTGAACTTGCCCCAGGCATCAGGCCGTGTTTGTCCTTTTTCACCCTTATTATTCACACTCACAACAGAACCCATGGCCCGGAGAATGCGCAAATGCACAGCGGACTACATATAGAAGCCCCCCCCCAGATAATCTGCCTATATGCAGATGACACACTGCTAAATTTACGTAACCCTGAAGAAAACATTAAACCAGTCATAGCCGAATTTACAACACACTCGGGATATAGGATCAACAATGCAAAGTCTGAATTATTTCCCCTAACCGAGAGTACAACGGTACCTGCCGATCTGTTGGGATTCAGGTGGGTCCCGACAAGACTCAAATACCTCGGGTGATAGTCTCCTGTAAACCGCAGACACAGTATGAAGAAAACCACAAAACCTACCTCAATGTGTTGACAACAAAACTAGCAGCATGGGCCAGATTCCCGATGTCCCTATATGGTAAACTATCTCTATTGAAAAAGATAGTGGTACTCAAGTTACTGTATTATTTTACCACGATCCCGATATGGCCCGGTCATAGATATTTTACCAGACTCGGGTTCATGGTGATACGATATGTTTGGTGGAATGGTGTGCCCGTATTAGCTGGGAGAGACTGGCGGAACAATATGAACGGGGTGGCCTGGCCGCCCCAGACTTCGAGTTATACTACAAAGGGGCACACACACACAGTATGCAGGACATTGGTATTCACAGGTTCTGGACCCAGCATTGAGATGATATGGTGCTGCCCCGACTGACCTTAGGGCGGTAATCCTTGATGATATATAGATTCATGTGTGTTCGACCTGGTGCGTACAACGGTTAACGCATGGAGGCATATATATAAACAAATGAATATAGGCACACCAGCAATAGTAAAATAACACTATGGAACTGCCCCGGGCTACCCCCTACGTATGATCCGGATATGAAGAAAGCCTGGGACCCCGAGGGGCCTATGAAACTGGGCGACTTGTTTACGGGAGGGACTCTTGTAACCCAAGCAGAATTCAGGGAGAATTTGGGGAATAACCCTGTTAAATTATTGCAATACTTTCGCATGTGGGCGGCGGAACGCCAAAGATGGCCACTCTTCCTGCAAAGACCTGAGCCCTGTACAACCATAGAAATGGTAATAGCAGAAGAGATGCCGAAGGGACTGGTCTCCAGATTATACAAGTTAAGTCAGACGAGTCCAAAGCAGCAGAATAAAGCGAAACGTAAATAGGAAAGGGATTTAGCAAAAACCATTGATAAAACGAAATGGCAAAAATACTATTTGTTGTCTAGGGCGATCTCCCTAAAAGCTCGTCTACAACGTATTCAGTTTTAAATATTGAATCAATTGCATTACACCCCGGCAAGGGTTTCACTATTTTTTCCTGGTACGCCGAATGAATGTACGAAATGCGGTAGTGAAGGGGCAGATTCAGTGCACATGTACTGGAGCTGCTCAAATATCACTCAGTTCTGGCGTAAGGTGTCATGGGTACTCTATGATTTGACTGGGGATCCCCCCCTACTCACATCATTGAAATATCTACTGGGAGACATAGGTAAAGTATCCATCAAGATACGAAGGCTGTTTAATATGGGTTCTATAGTGGCCAAAAAATGTATAATGTTGAAATGGAAATCCAGGAGAGCACCAACGTCCCAGGAGTGGTTGAGAGAAATGACTTTTGTGAATGAACTGGAGGAGGGACACATTTGGACGATCAATTTGTCGAGTAGACCAAAAGACATATGTGGCCCATTTGAAGACTACCTTATTGGAAGAGAAATGGCAAGGACATGAGAGGTCACATGTATAGGAAACAGGTGGTGTGCAAATACTGTAAACAAAAGATGCTGATTTGCCGGAATTGTGGGAACTTTAAGTTTGTTGTAACCTGTAACCTAAATTAATTGTAGAAATAAAAGAAATACCAACACGTTGTATTATTAACGTCCGAACACCAGACGTGTAAGAGTTAATATGCTATTTTAAGCTTGCCTTCAGGAAGCCTCTTAAAACTTTTCTGTTTTGATACTGTTGCAGTTTTCCTCTCTGTTCCTCGTTTCTCTCTCCTCTCCTGCGCCAAGATGCCTTTGGTGAATGTTCGCTTAATAAGTATGCATAACATAACATTTTCGGCTCAGAAATAAAAAAGGGACTTCTGAAAGAATATGAAAAGGCAAAGGGTTCTGATGAAGGTGCCTCCACGCCACCTTTTACACTTTAGAAGTTGATAACACACGTGCCATTGAGTTGGGATGGTAGCACGTTACATTCTGCTTTACGCTTGAAGGCTAGGACTCCCAATGTTCTTGTCTCCAAACAGCAGAGGGTACATAGCATGACTTGCACGCTTCACTTCTAAGTTTGATGGGCCACATACATGATGCACTGGAGGTCATGTACCACTTCTACTGCAGCGGCAGGGTAGTTGGCAATAGGCTGTGATCCTGGTGGTGGCGGCGCTTAAACCGCTGTGTGGTACGCATCGCCGTCCCCAAAACCAAGGAAAAGGGTGCTTTTATGATGTGTAAAACACCGATGTCTGCCTCCTTGAAATTTAATCAAAAGGTTTTTGTTGTTGTTGCATAATGCAGGTTGGCACTAATGAGGGCTTTGAAGTTACAAAGCCAAGCTATGGAAAAAGCCAGAGCTGGGCTTCACAGGTCCCAGGTCATTGCCCAAGTATGTTGCTTTGGACCATGAGGGGTCCATGTTCCTAACACTTTCTTAATAAGTGCACAGTTGAAAGTGTGGTTGGTGTCCCAAATCGACATATGTGCTGTGAATGTACATGTGCATAAGGTTTCTACTTCCTTGTAGCATTACAACTCAAGGCAACACTTTTGCTACATAAATCAGCATATTTTTCATACTTAACCTTTGAGATAAATGTATTGCTTAGACCACCACCGTAGCGCAGAGCGCTGTATTTAAACCCCAGTTGGTGTTCAATGGGGGTGGGCACCAAATTGACTGTGTCACTGTTTTGGGGATGTTCAGTCCGTCGCAGGGGCACCTTATATGTACCCTCAGCCTCAACTTTGCACTGGATTCCGGCCCTGTTAGAAGTAGGTCTCGCTATGCCCATTGACCCAGCGGTCAGGTGGCTTGAAAACCCTGAAATGACTTCTAGCAGGAGGGGGGGGGGGGATGAGTGTTATGCTCTAAATCTCCTCCGGGTGCCGGAGGATCCTTTCTGTGAAAAGGTCAGGCGTGATAAGTGTACTAGCCAATTCTCCAGGGCGTCATCGCCCAGTTTGCCAATCACAGCTGCACCATCTATGGGCATGGTAATACGCTTTACCCGCGTTTCAGGCCTAAATCCCAATACCTATAGCCTCAAGTAGCGTTTCAGGATAGCTGCGTTCACTGCCAAGCATCCCGAGGTCTCTGCAAATTCTTAGCTGCTGTTAATGAGAGAGTTAGTAGTCAACAATCCTTTTTGAATCATAGCCTAGATTTGAGTTGCAAGTTCCTCAGCAAGGCTTGCTCGCCATTCGACTTTGCCTGTTCATACCGACAGACCAACAGTGTAGAGTTGGCAATGCAGATATACTAGGCTGAGGTGATACCGTCTACCCCCCCACCCCCAAACAACAAATGCAACTACTTTTCTTGTTCATAGTCGCGTGAGCTGTGGACGCTGGTGTTCTACAGCGTTTCCGAGCAACTGTTACTATGAGCGAATCAGGTTGCAGCGGTCCTCCTATAGATATACAGAGTCTTGGGGAATTGGGTTGGATTTCTTTCTTTCCATGCATTGACAGATTTGGCTGGTGTCGGGGCTTCCATAGCATGACACGTGTTTCCCCATGAAGTCCATTATGGGGATGCATTGGTCTATTGGCCCAGGTTCACCCAAGGGTCTTCCCAAATGAAATGTTCTTTCTCTTCGTCCTATGTTGTTATGGCAAACCTTGGGACCGCCCTTGTAAGCAGTGCTGCGTTCATGCACTGGTCCTCATTGCAATTTGCCATGTGAGGTCTTTGTTGTGAGGCAAGACCATAGGATCGAACTCAAGATCGTATTCCCCACGTCTGGGTCCTGTTGAATGTCCTGCCCTCTCTGACTCTGGGTGGCCTCCTTGGAAATCGTCTTGGTGAAGGGAATCTACTTATGTAGGAGGCTACCCAAACCTTCCGGTGACTTGTCCGGTTTCTCCCTTTTTTGCTTTTCTGACATTAGCCTTTCCACATTGGCCACAGCCTGTGCAAATGCCTGCTTCTGCCATAGCGGGAGTTGTCCTGTCCCACAATGAAGGATTTATTTATTAGTATTTATAAAGCGCACAACAGACCAGAGGCATCGTGGCCCTGTTACAGAGAGGCTTGCTGGTTACATAGGGATGCAAACTTGGTTACAGAGTCATACATACTTGGTTACAGGAGGATGCCTACCTGTTCATATTCCCCTTCCTAGTCCCCACTCTCCACAGGGTAAATCTGTTTCATCGAACTCCTGGTTACGTAGAGAGCAGGTCTTCAGCTGGTGAGTACCTCAGAGGATTTATGCCTAACATGGAAGTAATTAAATTGTAACTAATACCACTTAGGGACATTGAGGACACCAGATCAATCCCCCTTCCCTGACCTCAAAACAGACACCGTAACCCCCTTCACCTACCCATCTTCTCTCCCCCCCACTCTCCCCCTCCTCCTTGTAAATTGTTCTAAATATTGTTCTATTGACTTGTTTCACGTTTGTAAATATGCTTCTCTCACTTTTGTACTTGTTGTTATACCGTAAAGCGCTTTGGCTTAAAGCGCTATATGAATTCAATAAACATAATAGCGGTATCTCTCAATGTGCTCGACGTCGGGAAAGCTTGTTTTTTCGGCTTGGAGTGTTTATGTGTCGTGCCATGTTTAGAAGCCGGTCTCCGAACTGCCTGCTTTTACGAGGTGTATTTCGCTAGTATGGAACCTCCGGAGCGGTGTTTCTCGGAAGCCAACCTTCCTACTCTGTATCCTTTGTTGCAGGAGTACTAACTCAGTGCCATAGTTGGTTGAATTGTGTGTTCTGCGCACTTTGCTGACATGTACAACCTTTTTTAAGGTGGTTCCCGCTTCTTGTTGGCCCTAGTGTCTGAAGCCTAGCCCTTTGTTGCGTTTTTGGAGTGGGATGGAAGTCTACCTGCTTAGTTGTGATTTGAGCACGGTCACTGTCCTATTCTTATGCACACAATGTGGTGGCTCCAGGCTGCCTATTTTTTGGGGGAGTCCTTCAGCGAAGAGGAGTCACTGAGCAGGAGATTTAATTTAGGAGTCGAGGTCAACTCTTATAAGTGTTTGATGCCACCTTCTATCCTGGAGACTCAACCTCAACATTATCTTAGATGCATGCTTCGGCGGTGCTTGCTTCGGCAGTCCCCTTCACATAGGCTGCACAACTTTGTTGTGTGAGAGAGTCTGGGGCTTGACCCTGTCCAGGAGGGATAGGGGGAGGGCCGACAGGGACTCCTCCCAACCTGCGATGTGCAGGCTACCAAGGCATATGCCAGAGCCGAACCTACATCAGAGGCACCATGTGGGTGTGGAGGAGGGGGGAACCGGAGGGAGGGGTTGCCCAGCCCCAGAATCCCCTGAGCATGCCTTGCATGGTTCAAATGCTGAAGGAAGACGACGGATATGGCAAACACCAAACCAGGCTGCAGCAGTCCCACAATTGCCTGCAAAGAAAAAAAGGGGAGGGCCAAGTGGGGGTTTTCACACTGTGTGCCATTGTAACCCAGCCACCAGGGAAAGTGTAGGGTTAGATTGGCCAACGCGGTCAACTATTGGTGAGGACCAGTCGAAAGAGGAAGAGAGCAAGGACAGCAAGGGTAGAAAAAACCTGCACTCACATGCATTGATATTGATATATTTCGATAGCGCTCGTACACAAGTGTTTCATGCATGAATGAAGGGTGTTCAGGGAAGTCTGGAGGAGAGTTGGTGGACTAAGGGACTGGAGGATAGAAGTTGGAGCCAATTACTGAAAAGTTGCTGGACGTATTGAATGAGAGTGGGGGACGGGGGGAGGGAAGAAAGGAAGAGAGAGCGGGACCAATCTTGAGAGATTGGAGTGGCTGTTTTGAGCGTACATTAGAGGGACCAGTGGTAGAGAGAGGTGTGAGAGTAGAGGGTGAAGAAAGATAGTGTAAGGTGAGATTGGTGAAGCGACAGAGGGGCAGTGAAAGAAAAAGAGGGCAGGTGAGATGAAAAGGGGCTAGTGAGGGAGTTTGGAGAACAAGAAGGAGTAGTAGGGGGTGAGAAGTGAGTGGTGTGAGAAGGGTCAAACAGGCAGAGAGAGAGACAGGAGGGAGATAGAGAGGAGAAGAGGACATATAGAGGAGAAGAGGACATATAGAGCAGGAGGAGGAGGAGGCAGGGCAAGATCGAGGAGAGGTAAGAGAGAAAGCAGGAGACGGCAGCATTTTGAACATCATTTGTTATACTGTGGGACATCATCAGAGACATGATTCCTAGAAGGTTCCGGAGGGAATAAGGTAGCTAAGACTACGACCTTTACGACCTCATCGGAAGAACAGGACAGATTTATTTATAAAAAAAAAAATCACAGGGAAAGCAATGATTTCTTTTGGCACAAAAACGTGTACAGAATATGCCATTGGTAACAGCAAAGGACATCGGCCCTTTACAGCGGGGTGAGAGAATGGGACGTGAAGACCAGATGTTGCAAGGAAAGGTGGAAATATAAACCAGGCACGAGGAAAGGACTGCATGACATAGCAACAGGATGCTGGAGGATATGCTGAACTAAGGATGGAGTAGGGCTGCCCATGAAGGGTTGGAAGAGAGAAAAACAGGGCAATGCAGTAGCGTACAGTCCTAAGAAACAGGTTCTTCAGAAAGAAGCAGACCATTGAGGTTGGATTTAAATAGTGGTAGAGTTGGAGTAGTACAGAGAAGAGCATTTCAGAGTAGGGGAGAGAGCGCAGGAATTATAAGTTACTCACCGTAGTGACTAACGTACGGTTAGTTCATAGTCCCCTTTCCTCCATACTGTACGGGCGTCCCTTCCAAGGGACACGAGACAGAACCTTTTTCATCAGAAAAAACCTTCCCCTTTAAATTTAGAGGCACACAGGGGTGTGGCCCAGGTAGCATGCACTGCCCTAACTCTGCCCTCCGGCGCTACACCTCAGTCCCCATCGACACGTCGACAATAGATTTAACATTGCCTAATGACACCAGTATTATTAGGGGGGAGGTTGGTGGGAAGTATGGAGGAAAGGGGACTAACAGTACGTTAGTCACTACGGTGAGTAAATTATAATTACTCTAACGTCCCCTCCCCTTTCCTCCATACTCTATGGACGATTACAACTGATTGTAGCCCCAGGGTGGAGAGGAAACCCTCCTTAAGCAAATAGGTTCCCGAGAACCGCCTGTCCAAAAGCTGAATCAGATCTAGAGCCGGCATCCAAACAGTAATGCTTGCAGAAAGTAGAGGGAGAGGCCCAAGTGGCCGCCCTGCATATAAATTGCCAAGGGACATGGCTTTGGAATGCGATGGCCGTTGCCTTTGCCTGGACTGTGTGGGCATGCATGTTGGCCGGGAGCGGCTTGTACTGGCCCTCATACGCTTCTTTGATGGCAGATACCATCCAGCAGGATATGGAAGACTTAGAGGCCGGATAGCCTGGTCTTGAGCCCTCGAAAGTGACAAACAGGGTGTCCGATTTGCGGAAGCCCTTGGTCCTGTCCAAGTAGAATTTCAGGGCACGCCTGACATCCAGGCAGTGCAGCACTCTCTGTGCTTCATCCTTCGGATCTGGGAAAAACGTAGGAAAGACTATTTCCTCGTTCAAGTGTAAAGCAGACGGAACCTTGGGCAGAAATGCCGGGTGTGTCCGCAGGACTATCTTGTCCTTGTGAAAGGTGGTACATGGCTCAGAGGCGACCAGCACTTGGATTTCACTGACTCTACGAGCCGAGGTAAGACCGTCTTTATGGTAAACAGCCTGATGTCCACAGACGCCATTGGCTCGAAATGTTTGTGCTCCAGGGCGCCCAGGACTATGTTAAGGTCCCACACCGGGTGCAGTCTCTTGATAGGCGGGTAGAGCCTTGCAAGTCCCGTCAGATGTTTCTTGACGAGACAGTTGGAGGAGAAGACAAAATGCCCTCCTCCGAGTTCCTGTAAGCCCCAATGGCTGCAAAGTATGTGCAGCAGGGGTCCACCTGCACGACTGAATGAGCGAGGTGCGCCGAAAAGGAGAGCACATCATCCAAGATGCATGCCAGGGGGTTGATTCCCCTTGAGTCTGCCCAGTGGCAAAATCTGGTCCATTTGCTTTTGTATTGGGCCCTGGTAGCCTTGCTCCTGGAGCCCTGTATGATCTCCAGATTGGCCTGTGAGAGGCTAAGGTGGCGCAGCGTTACCTGCTCAGGTACCATGCTGTGAGGGCGAGTTTCCCTGGAGCGGGGTAGATGACTCTGCCCCCCTACTGTGCCAGAAGATGTGCTGGGCCCCTCTGAAGGTGAATAGGGCGCATTTCCGAGAGACTGAGCAGCTCCTATGACCGTGGCCTGACCGGCCACCATGGAGCTATTAGAATGATTATGAGTTGGCGAGACTCCTTGATTTGGTAAATTACCCTTTCAATCAGGTGAGTGGGCACAAAGGCGTAGGAGGTGAAATGCGTTGCCCAAAGAGCCAGGACCCTGACCTTGCCAGGATACGAACTGGGGGCACTTCTTGTTGTGCCAGGTGGCAAAGAGATCCACCTGGGGTGACCCCACCTGTTGAAAATCTCCTGAATAACGAGGTCGTTTAGCTGCCACTCGCAATTCTCCTCACCCAGTCTGCTGAGCCTGTCCGCATTCCAATTTGGATTCCTCCGGGAGGTGGACTGCCAGGAGGTAAATGTCATTTTCCACAGCCCACTCCCACATGCTGATCGCCAGTCTGCACAGAGGAGGGGATCTGGTGCCTCCCTGCTTGTTGACATAGTACATGCTGGTCGAGTTGTCCATCTGGATGTGGACAATCTTGCCCCTAAGTGGTAGGAATGCCCTGAGCGCCAGCAAGATGGCGTTCAGCTCCAGCCAATTGATGTGGTATTCCTGCTCCTGTCGAGTCCAGTGGACCGAGAGATCGTCCATGGTGGCTACACAGCCCTCGAGCTAGGAATCCGTGGTGATGGTGGCCTGCCGAGAGGGCGGCCAAAAGGGCTTGCTCCTTCGCAGGTTGCAGTCTCTGGACCACCAAGTCAGGTCCAGGTGGAGAGATGGAGGAACATTGATCATCTCGGATTGAGAGCCCCACTTCTGGTTCCATGAGGCAGCGAAGTGCAGCTGAATCCTACTCATCCTTAGTCTCGTGTGCGGAATGGCTAATAAAACCGCTGCCAGAAGACCCAGGAGATGTTGGTACCACAATGCCAAGGTCACTTCTCTGCTGAGGAAGTGGGTGGTGGCCGTCTTTATGGCCCAAATGTTGTCCTCCGACAGAAATACTTTCTCGGAGCACGTGTTCCAGATGGGGCCCGAGAATGTCTGCTGCAGCTGTGACTTCTTGAGATTGAGCGAGAAGCCCAGATCGTGCAGTGTGTTCATAAGGGCATGGGAAGAGTGGTGAACCGCTTCCGGAGATGTAGCCGACGAGCCAGTCATCGAGGTATGGGTAGATGTGGAGGCCCTGCGCTCTGTGGAGGGCCGTCACTGCATTTAAGAGTCTGGTAAAAACCCTGGGGGCCGAGTTGAGGCCAAAAGGAAGGACCTTGTATTGTAAATGGTAGCCCATGACCCTGAACCGTAGGAATGAACGATGGGGCTGCCAAATCGGGACGTGTAGGTATGCGTCCTTCAGATCCAGGGAGCACATCCAGTCTCCCCTGTCCAATGTCTCTGCTTATTAATTTTTGCAGGGGTAAGGAGAGGTTGAGGGTGGGAAGATCGAGCACAACTCTCAGGCCCGCCTGGTTCTTCCTCTGAATGGCAAAAATCCTGGATTAAAAGCCAAAGCCTCGCTGGGAGGCTGGGACTTTCTCCACTGCCTGGCTCCCTACGAGCGACCGGATCTCGGCCAAAAGAGTTGCTGTCCCAACTAGTCGGAGGGGAGGAGAGGCTGGGATAGGAAGGCAGTACCCCGTGAAATTCTGGTGCCAGAAATGTGCATGGAGAGCAAGCCTGCCTCCCACCGGAGACACGTGGACTCAAGGGGGCGTGTCTTGCCTTCTTTCCCTCGGAGGCTGTCGCTGAGGAGGGGGACTGGAAAAAGCCCTCACCCGCCCGCCCCCCCCCTCCTTTTTGTTGCTTGCACCGGTTCTGAGACAGCGAGCGGTCCGGCTGCCTGGATCTGCGTTCCTGGAAGCCACTGAACCCTCCCTATGTACAAACTCTTTCAGAGCGCTGCTTAGAATGAGTGCACGATTTGGGTGTGGTTTTTTTAAGGATGGACAAAGACTTAACTTTGTCAGCTGTTTTTCTTTTTGTCCAGCTCTTCATCCGTAGAGGAGTGGAAGAGGTGCCCCCCGCCCCCTCGATTGGAAGATGACTTAATGAGGCAGAGGAACCTCTAGAAGAAAACCTCCTCCCCGACAGAAACGTTGGCAGGGGGTGCTGATGGGGTAGCGGGGGGCTGCTGAGGCCGCCGCATACCTTGTCCATATGGACGCAAAGGAAAACTGCCCTGTGCGTAAGAAGGGTAGGCTGTAGGCCACGTACCTGGTTCAAGCCAGTCCCACCTTGACACTCGTTCTTCGCAGAATTCCTGGAATGCCGTCCGACGGGTGCCTCTTTCTGGCGCGGAAGCCATTTTGTCGGGCTGCCTGCCACGTTTCTGTGACGTGTTGCTCGGCCCGCTGGACCCGGCCTCCTTCAGGACTCTTGTGAGTGGATCACAAGGCCTACCCTGCTTCTCGGGCCTAGGCCCAGTAGGTGACACCCTCAACCCGGGGGTCAGTAGAACTGCGTTTAGGTGCCCCCTCAGACGTATTGCCTGTAACAGGGCGTAGCCCCTCGGCCATGGTGCCGGTATAAGGGCAGAGCCCCTCGGGTGAAGACCCGGTAAAAGAACCTTCCAGTCCCTTAACACTTTGACCGGGAGGATCAGAGGATCCCTCAGCCCGGAGGCCGGTAGCTGCAGTAGCCTTGGTGCAAGCGTTGGTAGAAGGACCTGACCGGTCCCTCCCGCGCAGGAGTGTCCCTGGGAAGGAGTCTCCCTTGCGGGGTGCGATGGAGAATATCGGCCCTATCTTGGTCCTGGTTCGATGCTTCACGAAGGTCTTGAGATCCTCTGAAGGCGAATTCTGGAAGAGCTCTCTCCACCTGGCTAGTTTGTTCTTCAGCGCTTTCAAGGACAGCAAGTCACACGCTGAACAAGATTGCTAACCGTGGTCTGGGCCAAGGCAACTTAGGCAGAGGGTGTGGGGGTCTGAAGTTGGAAAGAGCCCATTGCAGGATGGACACCTGCTGAACCCTGTAGAAGTCGACATGCGCTGGCGAGGAGCGTGATACCGGAGGGCCAAGTACCTGAATGATAAAAAGACAAAAATGAAGACAAAGAGCAGAAGTATCCGCGTGTGGAATTACATGGCTGAAACCAAACCCAAGAGCACTGGTGAATTCTGCCCGTTCTGGTCGACGCGGGACAGGGGTGTGGTGCTGGAGGGCAGCGCATGTTTCCTGGGCCGCACCTCAGCGCGTCTCTAAATTTAAAGGGGAAGGTTTTTTCGGGTGAAAAAGGTTCTGTCTCCCGTCCCTTGGAAGGGATGCCCATACAGTATGGAGGAAAGGGGACGGGACTTAAGAGTAACGAGATGGAGCAAAGGGGGTCTTGAGTGGTGGAAAGGCACTGAGTTGAGGATGATCTTAATGAGTGGAGAGAAGCGTAGGGAGCGAGATGAGCACACAGGTAATGGGGCCAGTCCATGATAGGTTTGAAGATAAAGTTTATACTTAGCCAGCTAATCTGGTGACTGGTGGAGGAGGTAAAGGCAAAGCTAGAAAGTTTGAAAAGTGTGCAGATCACAAAGTTGAGGACTTTGTCCAGAGGTAAAAAGCATATATGGGAAGGCCACAGAGGAGACTAGCACAGTAGTCAGATCTAGATAGCACTAAGGAGGAGATTAGCTGTTTAGTAGTATTGAAAGGAAGATGAGGATAGATTTCTCTGATATTGAGCAGGTTGAGTCTGGCTGCAGTGGTAAACTTGGTGATGAAGAGCAAGAAGTTGTGTGATGGGTCGAAGATGACACCAGGGTTACGAGCGGAAGCAGAGGGGGGGCAGAAGACATGGCCTCTTTGGCTGGGAAGTAGAGAACTTCAATCTTAGTGGAGTTGAACATGAGCAACCGAAATGCCATCTAATATTTGAAGGTAGCGACACAGTTTGAACACAGCTCGTAGGATAAGGAGTGAAAGGAGAAATAAATCTGCGTGGCACCAGAAAAGAGTTGATCGAAGAAGCCGTTAGAGGAGGACAGGGTGCCAACAGCTGAAGTATAGACAGTAAAGAAAGTTGACCAAGGACAGAACCTTGTGGAACTCCAACAGTAAGGGTGAGTGGGGAAGGTAAGGCTGTTCCTGGACACCTGAAAGTGTCCGGGGGCAAGGTATGAAGCAAACAAAGCAAGGGCCTTATCTCTGATGCCCAGGAGAGATAATGTAGCGAGAAGGTCAGAATGGTCAACAGTATTGAAGGCAGCAGAGAGGTCAAGAAGAATAAGAATAGATGAAAGGTTTGCATGCTGAACGGAAGAGATGACGTTGCTGAAATTGAGGAGAGCTCTCTGTGGAATGCAGAGGTCGGAAGCCAGATTGAAGAGGGCCCCGCAGGTTGGGAGTATCAAGGAACTCAGCGAGTCAATTGAATTTTACACACTCTAGGATTTTCAAAGTGTGTGGTAGGCGAGAGACAGAGTGAAAGTTGGCAGGACAGTTAAGAACTTTACCTGGTTTCTTAAGGAGAGGGAAGGCAGTAGCCATCCTCTAGGATGAGGGACAAGTACTAATGTCAAGAGAGGAGTTGAAGAGGGAAGTAAAATGTAGTGCAACACTGGGAGGGATGTGCTTCACAATGTGCGGGGGACAGTGGATCAGTTGGGGCACAGGAAAGTTTAGCCTTGAGGAGTAAGGCAAGAGTCTGATCAGGGTTGGTGGGGGCAAAGGAAGATACATTAGCAGGAGCGGAGGGCAGAAGTGGTAGAGAAGAGTGATCATTAGGAGGGATAGAAGTTCATTAGTGAGGGTTATTGTGAATGGTAGAAATGTTAGAGGCAAAGCATGGAGCAAGGAGATGGAAGTGGGTTTAGGAGGTGCGAAAATTGAGCCGAGACTTTTGTAGGCATCTGCATTGGGAGGATTAAGAGGAAATAAGAGCGACACAGAAGTCACGTTTGGCACAGTCTAGAGTAGAGGAATCGTTTTGAAGAGCAGTGAGATAAAGTTAGAGATCAGGAGTGTCTCGACCTTTGCCAAATGCAAAGCCTTTTCTGCATTGTTGTTTTCAGGGTGTGGATGAGAGGTGTACAAGAGGGCCGTGGAGGTGAGTATTTAGGAGTGAGTGTAGTAAGAGAGTAGTGGGAGGAAAAGGGCAGCATAAAGAGCAGTGTTAAAGTTAGTGAAGGCTTCTTTAGGTGATGGAAAGATTAGTTCAGCCTACGAGTGAGAGAGGGGTGTAGGACAGAGGGATGGGGCGTTTGGAGGAGGGAAACCTGTACTTAGGTATAGTTGTAGTAGAAGGAGAAAGTGAAGAAGCAGGAGTGGAGATGGAACAAGTTACTTACCTGTAACTATTGTTCACCAGCATGGGTAAGGCATGGATTCACATGCTCATGAATACACCCCGTCGTCAGGCCGGGAATCCTCGGTAAAAGAAAAAACAGTTTGTTACAAACTGTCTTTCTCCTCTATACCAATCACTGATCTCTGGGTCATACTGCCCCCTCATTAAGCCCCTCCTATGGCAGCCATCTTCAGATTTGGTAGCACGTAAAGTGGTAGTATGACAAGGACGAGCTGCAGAAGAGAGGGTTTACATGTGAATCCATGCCAGACCCATGCTGGAGAACAACAGTTACAGGTAAGTAACTTGTTCCTTCTACAGCATGGGGTCTGGCATGGATTCACATGCTCATGAATAAAGAATACATAGCAGTACAACATTAAACAACCACCGGAGGTGGCAAGGTTCAACAGAAGCAAATACTCTTAACTCTGGAACAGGCTAATTTTCAAGCAAACAGGTTGCGTAGCACTGCTTGGCCGACCCTGGACTCCCCTCTGGAATCCCTGTTGACGCAGTAGAATCTTGTGAAGGTGTGCGTGGACCTCCACGTAGCAGCCGTGCAGATGTCCAGCAGGGGCACACCAGACAGAAACGCTATTGTTGCAGCGATCGCTCTGGTGGAATGGGCTCTCAGACGGCCGGGCAGCGGTCGGTTTGCCAACCGGTGACAGTGGGCCTCATCACGACTTCGGCGGTAACCCTTAAATCCGGCGGTAGCGCTATTACCGCTGGATTTAAGGGTCTGCCAAAGCAGGACTTTGGCGGATTTCTCCTCAGCTCCGAGCTGGGGGGAAATCCGCTGAAAATTCGCGCTATTACCGCCGGCGGGAAATCCGCCGGCGGTATTAGCGCGAAATTTCCCCATTGAGCCCAATGGGGAATGGGCTCAATGGGGAATGGGGATTGACATTACTGCCGAACTCGTGATCCGGCGCTATTAGCGCCGGGGAGTTCGGCGGTAGGGCTAATACCGCCCGCGCTAATAGCGTTACCGCCCAAGTCGTGATGAGGCCCAGTGTGATGCAGCCGGAGAGCCACCTGGCGATGGAAGCCTTGGACAAGGCCTTCCCATGGTTCATGTGACCAAAGTTCACAAATATTTGAGACGTCTTCCGGAAACTCTTTGTGCATGCCACATAGAACTTCAGTGCACGCACCACATCCAGCGAGTGCAAAGTCCTTTCAGCCGGCAACAAAGATTTTGGAAAAAACACAGTCAACACCAAAGGCTCGTTGAGGTGGAATTCCGACGGAACCTTTGTCATGAAGGAGGGGTGCGTTCACAGCACCACCCTTGTGTAGTGAAAAGTCAGATACGGCTGTTTGCAGGAAAGGGCCTGGATCTCAGCTACCCTCCTGGCAGAGGTGATGGCCATGAGAAAAGCAGTCTTCCACGAAAGGAACTTGAGAGGGGCCTAATGCATAGGCTCGAAGAGAGCCCCCTTGAGCCTTGTCAGCACCGCGTTGAGTTCCCATGCCGGGGGAGGGCCTTCACCAGAGGGAACGATCGAAACCGTGCTTTCAGTAACTCCTTGACTAGACGGTGGGACCAAAGAGAAGCCCGTCCTGGAGACATGGTGTAGCGGGAGATAGCCACCAAATGTACCTTGATAGAGGCGTGTGCCAGCCCCGCCTTGGCCAAGGACAACAAGTACCAAATAATCTGCAGAGCCGAGACCCTCAGAGGGTTGATCTTTTGTGTTCGGCACCATGTTGCGAAACGTTTCCACTTGTGCCAGTAGCACCGAAGAGTCAACGATGCACTGGGCCTGGCAAGGACCTCCCTGCAGTCCGCCAGCAGCTTGTACCCTCCAAATTCTAAGGCTGCAGGAGCCAAGCCATCAAGTTCAGCAATCCTGGGTTGTGATGTAGGATTGCGCCTTCTCTGGCGAGCAGATCCGCGATCATTGGCAGCCTGACCGGGGGGCGATGCTGACATGCTGAGAAGATCCAGGTACCAAATCTTCCTCGGCCATGCCGTGGCGACGAGGATCATCCTCCATCCGCACTGTTTGAGTTGATTGATGACTCGCAGCAGGAGAGGCAATGGGGGGTAACGCGTACAGAAAAGGCCTTCCCACGGGAAGGCAAACACGTCCCCCATGTTCCTCGGCTGGTGGAACCTACTGGCGAACCTCTGGCATTTGGAATACGTTGCTGTTGCCAACAAATTGATCTGGGGTCTGCCCCATTTAAAGAAGAGGCTGTACACTGATCCTGTCAAAGTTCCCACTCGTGGCAAGAGCGCAGCTCCCTGCTGAGGGAGTCGGAGATGGTGTTCTTGACTCCCACCAGGTAAAAAGGAATGAGGAACATCCCTTGTGCGACACCCAGTGCCACAAGTCCTGTGCCTCTCTGGAGAGTGCCGGGGATCTGGAACCCCCTTGCTTCCTGATGTAGAACATCGTGGGGGTATTGTCCATGAAGACCCTCACCATCTTGCCCTGGAGGGCTGGAAGGAACAACTTGAGGGCCCAGAACACTGCCCGCAGCTCCAGGACATTGATGTGGAGATCCCTCTCCTCCGGTAGCCACAGGCATCTGGCGTGGAGATGTCCGGTGTGGGTTGCCCAGCCCTCCAGGGAAGCATCCATGGTGACCGTATCCTGGTATGGGGGGCTCTGGAAATCTGTGCCCCCAGCGATGTAGGAGTGCAAGCACCACCACCTTATCGCTCGACAGAAATCCTTGTAGAGAACAATCTTGTCTGCAAAGCTTCCGGACACCTGGATCCACCAAGCGTTCAGGAATTCCAGAAGGGGTCGAATCTGCAACCTGCAAAGCCGGATCAGGTAAATGCACGACGACATCATGCCGAGCAGTGACTTGATGGTCCGCACTGTGGCAGTCTTCAGTGCAAACAGCGGTCACGCCTTATCCAGCATGGCCGCTATCCTTTCGGCCGAGGGGGCCGCCAGGCGGGAGACTGTGTTCAGCCTGGCCCCCAGGAATAGCACATTCTGCGATGGTATCAAGCAGGATTGTGGACAGTCGACAGAGAACCCCAGATCTGTCAGCAGCCAGACGGCACTCTCCGTGTGTTCAATGGCTACTTGGCGCGGATGAGCCAGTCGTCGAGGTACAGGTACACATGTATCCCTTGTAGACGCAAATTGGCCGCCACTGGCGCCAGGCACTTCGTGAACACCCTGGGTGCCGACTTCAGTATGAAAGAAAGGGCCTTGAACTGGTAGTGCCTCCCCTGTACCAAGAAGTGCAGGAACCTCCAATGTTTCTCGTGAATGGGGACGTGGAAGTATGCGTCCTCCAGATCCAGCAACATCAAGAAGTCTCCTTCCTCCAGTTGGCCGAGCATGTGCTGCAGCGTGACCATCCTGAATTTTTGGGACTTGAGGTATTTGTTGAGGAACTGCAGGTCTAGAATGGCCCTCCAGCCCGCGGTCTTCTTCTTTACCAAGAAGTATCTGGAGTAGACTTCGGAGCGCCGGAGTCACTTTGGAACCAGCTCTATTGCCCCCTTTTTTAGCATGGCCCGTACCTCCTGCAGGAGCTGAGGGATGTGCTGCTCCTGCAGGGCTACCGGTGGTATCCGCGGACACTTCTGCTGGAACTCTAGAGTGTGTCTGTGGGCGAGAGTGTGTCTGTGGGCGAGAGCGTCCAGCACCCATCGGTCGGTGGAGATCTTTTCCCACTGACCGAGCCCGCCAGCCAGCCACCCACCGAGGTGCATGGGTGGGGGCCCAACGTCCTGGCCGGTTCAACCTTGCTTCGAGGCCTGTATGCCGACTTGGGAGTGACTACGTCGGTCACTTCCACTAAAAGCCTTGAAGTAGCCCCTGTAGGCCTCTTGGGTCGTGGACCGGGAGGGTTGATGGTACGAGGAGGACCCTCTGCCGAACCCCTTCAACGATCTGCCTGATTTGCCACCAGAGGCACGAAAGGATGGACAATGCTGCTGAAGAGTGCCCAGGGTATGGGCCGTCTCTGTGTTTATCTTCATGGCCTGCAACGATCCAGCGATGGCTTTCCCAAAGAGGTTGTCCCCGTCGAAGAGAATGTCCAGCACCCTCGCCTGGACCTCTTGACGGAAGTTGGTGGCCTTCAACCAGCCACGATGACGGAGGCAGACATCGTTCTCCATCTGTCGGAACTCCATGTCTGCGATGTCCAGGGCCACAGAGATGACATGATTCGATGCCACCTCGCCTTCCCGTAGGATCTCAAGCGCCTCGACCCGCTTGTCAGGTATAAATTCCAGCAGCAGGGCCATCTTACCCCACAGCTCACCGTCGTATCTGGCCAGGATAGTAAGTGCATTCGCTGCCTTGACTGTCGTCGCCACCAAGTAGATCACTTTCCTACCCGTGGCGTCCAACTTCTTCCCCTCGCTGTCCGGGGGAATGGAGGCTGAAGATGAGGAATTAGAAGACTTTTTCCTTGCTGCCGCAGAGACCACAGAGTCAGTGGAGAGCTGCGACTGTAGGCACTTGGGTGTGTACTATGGCACCCGGTACTTCTTCTCCAGCCTATCCCTCTTCACCGGGGCTGAGGCTGGGTTTCTCATCAGCGCCAGGCCCTCATCCCAAATGTCATCCAGGAGAGGTCCTGCCAGAATGGTCTTCCTTTTGGCCTCACATCATTGGTAAAGGAAATCTTCCTTCTTGGTCTCTTCTGGCATCAGCTTGAAGAGCTCGGACGCTCGGGCAACATTGCGTGGAATGACCCCACTTCATCCGGGGGAGAAGCCCTCGGCGGCAGAGAAATGCCGCTGTCGAAGTCCGTGTTCGTAGTCGCTGTTTCCATCCCTGTATCCCTGGGGTGGGAGGGCATGTGAGGCGTTTGATGAGGCGGCGAAGGGTGCCACTTTCCCTTCTTCACCGGCAGCGGGCCCGGTGCCACCAGTGCATAGGCCGTAGGTGCCGTCAGCATCCTCTTCTGGATCTCCAACACCAGGGTGTGGAGAGTTGACAGGATGTCCAGTGACATGTCCATGGGAGGTGTCAGGGGGGTAGGCTTGCTGGGCCCAGCGCACACGTCGTCGGCATTCCCGCCGTCGTCGTCCCCCTCAGCGTTTCCGCCGTTTTCCGCCTCAGCGTTCCTGCCATCATCATGGGCGTTCAGCACATCCTCTTGGACCGTGTGAACAGACACGAGGTCCTCCTCATCCGAGGAAGAGATATATGTGCCCTGGAGCATAGTTGAGGCCTCCACCCCACACCCTTTTTTGCATCCTGAGGGGTCGGTCTCAGTCTTGGGGATGGCATCCTCTATTCCAGCGTTTTCTCCACCAGCTTGGCCGAGGCCTCCCGCCTCGGGGGTAGGGCCACTCTGGGTGCCACCAGGGTCCCCTGGACCGGTTCAGCCTCTTTCGGCTTCAAGAGGGCGGCCACCACCAGCTTGATCGTCGAAGATGACTCTGACTGGATCAACTTGGCCTTAAGGGGCAGGTCGGACACCTTTCCCTGTGCCTTGGTCTTCTCCAGCTTCTCCCGCAGCTTCCCTGGGTTAGCCGATTTCTTCTTCGAGGAGGATCTGTAGCGATGACTGGAGATGGAGGCAGATGGCGAAGATGAACGTACCATGCCTGTCGCGGGACCAGCTAGCGCGGCGACCCCGACGGAAATGGACTTGCGTTGCTTGGCCTTGTCTTGGGCCCCCACGGATGGAGCGCCTTCAAAGGACTTAGAAGCCCACTTTTCAGACTGACCGGTCCGGGATGAGGCATGCCCCTGCTTGCTTCACAGGGTAGAGGCCTTGGCATTGAGCAACGCCACAAACCTACTGTGATGATCCTTGACAGTGCGCTTGGAGAACCTAAGGCATATTTCACAATCCATTTCCGTTTGGTCCAGATGGCGACAGAGGCACTGGGAGTGTTTGTCTTCCACAAACCCGTTCCTCAATCAGCAGCTGGAGCAGAGCTTGAAGAGGGAGCCTCCCTCCTCCTCCTCCTCTGACATGGTCCGGGGTGCGTTGTAGGCCCGATGGCCTTCTGGAATCTTTGATGAAACTCAACAATTCTTGCCCTTGAGGGGCCTTGAAAGACGCCGACAAACAGATCCCTGATTGCCGGTCAAAGGAACGAAAGAGCACATCGGCTCTATTTGACAAAAATAGAAATTTTGTTATCAAAAAAGCATGAAAACGTAGAAAAGCTCTCGGAGCAAAACACAAGGCCTCCCAACACTTGAACATGTGGTAACAATCTGAAGATGGCTGCCAGAGGAGGGTCTTAGGGAGAGAACAGTCATTGGCTGGGGGCAGTATGACCCAGAGCTCAGTGATTGGTTTATAGGAGAAAGACAGTTTGTAAGTGAAAGTGAAACTTTTTTCTTTTACCGAGGATTTCCAGTCTGACGACGGGGAATATTCACAAGCATGTGAATCCATGCCAGACCCCATGCTGGAGAATGGGGAAAGACGATAGAGTGATCCGAAAGAGAAGGCACTTTGAAGATATTCGAGGCAGAGAGTTGCGAGGAGATGCAAATAAGGTCAGGGGAGTTACAATTTGAATAGGTGTGCAGAGAGTGGATAGAAGAGAGGGAGTGGTCAAGTAGAATCGAGTTAAAGTCAGTGGATAGAGCAGCAGAGAGAGAGGGGAGGTTGAAGTCACCAATGACAATGAGGTGGTGATCGAGAGGGAGCGAGTCAATTAGTTGGGAGATGTGTTTGAAGAATTGACCTACCGGACTAGGTGGCAGTGATTGAGGGGATAGTGTATTGGAATCAGGGAGAATTAGTGGAAGATAGAGGAATGGGAGAGATAGGGAGTTTGGAGGATGAAAACAGTCCTATACCACCGCCCCTGCCAGTGAGGGAGGGATAGTGGGTGAAGGTGTAGGCAGCGTCATGAAGGGCAGCAAGGGTTACAGAGTCAGAGGGATAGATACAGGTTTCCGTAAGGGTCAAGAGGATGAGAAAGGAAGAAGTCTGAGACAAAGGAGGTTTTATTACAGACAGACTGTGTATTCCAAAGAGCGATAGAAAGAGTGCTTGATGAAGAAGCATAGCAGTGTTGAGTCTGAGAAATAGAGAGGCGCTGGGAGTAGATGCGAGTGAGGATGTGTAGCGCCATTTAGGGTGGGAGTGGGTTTTGTGAATAGAAAGAGTAGAAGTAGCAGGACAGAGCAACGCAAAGGCTCATAGACAAAGAGGCTGGTCTTTACCCTCCACCGTTACACCCTTAACTGGGACGCCCCTTGGGAGTTTAGAAGGGGTGACACACACCCATGTCAAGCTGAACGCCTTGTCCATCAGTGGTTCGTCGTTCTGATATTGTCCCTTGTGTTGCTGGGATGAGGTGGCAGGCAATAAGTGGCAAAACTATGTCTAGTCTTTTGTTGCAACCTGTTGGAGAGTAGGGTAGGCTAGAGGGAGCGCTTAGGTGATTGACGGGTAGACCAAGGCCGTCCCTTACTCTGCACTTTCTGCAGTAAACCAGCCAAAACATAAAATCTGCAGATAAATCACCTACAATTTATAGCCGAATCCATGAACTATTGTACCCATCAGTGACATTTGTTTGAGGCTTTTAAATGTTTTAACTTTACATCTCTTGCAAGCATGGCAAGTCTCCTCTATGTGGTCTCTTGGAAGACAATGGTTACAGACCTTGTGCGTAGAGCCCACAAGTTATCACATTTTGGACAGACAAAACCGAAGAGGAGATTTCTCCAATAGTATTGTTGTTACTGGGGCACCCGCATCATAAATTTAGAATAACCATAAAAGTCAACGCTGTCTCTCAGGACTAGGTCTCTATTCCTGCAGCTGGCACGGTGTTGACCATTCCATCATATTTTATTTTCCCCACCTCCACTCCGAACAATGGCGAAAAATCTGAGGGTGTCAACTCTTCAGAGCATTGTGGATACCTGAACCAGTAGGATAGTTATAGGGTGACAGACACAGCCCTGTCCACACCGACCTTTTACTTTCTAGTAAAAGAACCGCTAGGTGGAGGTCTATACATAGCATATTAATCTAAACTAGGGTTGTCGATACTCAGAGCCTCAAACAGGTTGACACTTCAGGATATCCCACATTAATTTTCACAAGATACATTTGCATACAATGATTCTAAATGTATCTCCTGAATATTAAGGTATACCCTGAAAACCCATCATGGTTGCGGCCCAAGGCCCGAGTCGGACACCCTGGATCTAAAGAGATTCACAATTCCCAGAAATACATTCTCTCCCCCCTCCTGCCCTTTCTTACTCTCACTGTTGGAATCTTGCTGGCTTTCTTGCCTGCTTAAAGGTGCAGTCACATTCAAATCTCAAACTGAGAATCCGAGAGTGGTGAATCCCACCTTGTGACGAATTTAAATGGTAAATTCGGCCCAAAGTTAACATGGTCATACTTGTTAAAGATGCCAAATAAGTGCATGTGATGGTGTTTTTAAAAATTAAAAAGGTGCTTATTTTGGGTTACAGGCTTTGAGGATTGGTAAATACAGATTTCACAAGCTTGGCTACTGTAATTGCAGGGGTTGAAAACCTCACTCAAATTCACAGGAAAGAGGTAATTCAGTGAATTTTAAGTAATAGAATGCCCAAACGCTATTTTTTTCATGTAGTACAAAAAAATGATGTATGAATATGAGTTAGGATCCTATAATGAGGCTTCTGGGTGCTGCAGATAATTACAAACCATTATATGTGTAGCCTTGTGGTGAATCAGAATTGTGTGTTGCTCCCGAGCTAGGTTTGTGCTACACAAATACAGTCAAGAGCTCACAACACAATATTATTGCTCACAGTTGTGAGGTCGGACTGCTGAGGACTTGTTCAGCAACGGTTCAACACCACCACAGTACCGACTCACTTAAGAATGTTTACAATGATTAAGTGTACAAAAGACTTAACAGGAAAAAATAAATCTTCTGTCTAAGCAACGCTAAAAGAATCATTGAAACCTTCCCACGCTTCTACCCAAAGAGTCAGGAAATGCAAATGTTGCGATGTCTTGAAATCTTAACACACTGGGCCTCGTTACAGTTTCCCCTGTACGGCAAAATGCTGGTAAAATTGCAGGTAATTCCAGCACCAGCATTTCTAACGTACCAGGGAAACAAGTTTGCTGTTGGGGGCGTGGATTTACCTCCAGCCCTGAGCCCTCTGTAAATCTGGCCCCCACCAGCAAATAAATGCTGCAATTACCGGCCCGTCCATGGAGTCCTATGGGATTTCCCACCATTGCCGGTATATCAGGCACCGGTGGGATCAGTTTGCCAGTATCCAACCGGAATTAACAGGCAGGATACTGGCAAATTCATAATGAGGGTCAAAGTCGTTATCCTCTCTGGTGACAGAAGAGTTGGAGGATACGGCTATTGTCATCTTAGTCAGATCAGGGAACACAGTAGGAGAGTGGGGCACACTGCACAGGAATGGCAATCACCCACTGTTTAGCACATCATTTTAGTGATTGGTACACAATCTATGTGAAGGATATTAACACCAACCGCTGTCAATACACCTAATGTACCCCGTATACATCTTCTAATATGGATTATGATAGGGACATGCACAGAATCATCCAATGTAGTCTTGCAGTGCACACCCAGTGTAATATTGCATTCCCAAACTAATCAGTGTGAGCACTCTCCTCACCAACACAAACACCCTCATCCTAAAAGAGGGCCCCCTCACCAGTCTGTATATAGATGGACAAAAGCACGCGGTGAGGACAGACGTAACACTAACAAAAAATAACTGGTTTAAAGCAATTCAAATGTACACACATTAAATAGTCAGAGCAGCTTTTTTCAGTGAATTGTACTGCAATGTCAAGAGGCTTGGCTGCAATGTTAGTAAACCCTGCTGTGAGGTCAGGCAGCCGGATTTCGAGTCACAGGTCCTATAGTTCTTCCAATGGCCATCCTCGTGTCAAGGGCCGCAGCCACTCCACCCCAGTATGAGGTTGCATGCATTATTTCTATTGCAAGAGTCAAAGTGTGAGGATGCCAGAAGTCCATGCAACACACCAGTTTCCATAATACAATAGGCTGCACAAGGGAAAGCAATCCCCCGATTCATTCAATTATATCCTTCTGTGGATTCCTTAATCTTGCAGTTGCGTTTCTTCATTTGCAGAATTCAACAGACAAATTATGACGAAAAGTCTTCTTCTTGCGCTGTCAGTGTAGCAGTTTCTCACTAAATGAACAACTTTGCTGCTGTGTGATATTCTCAGTGCAGCCTGGCTCTTAAACCCTTGCCAAGAGCTTTGTGTGATATTTCGGTCCTCAAGGCTCACACCGCCTGTCATAGTGCAAAATCCTTAAGTGCTCCAGAGCATCAGGCGAGGCACTTGGAAAAGAGCGAGTCTCATCTGGGCGGAATCCATCCCCAGATGCGTTGAGGGCTGGTGAGCCAGTGTCTGGGGCAAAGCCATTTTACATTAACTTCATTGCAGCAATCTGGGAGCCCAGGTTTTCTTGAAGGTAGTGTAGGAGATGGAGTTCGTAATGTTCGCCAGACTCAGGGACCCTAATGCTGTGCCGCTCCTGAGGGTAGATCTGAAAAGGATGGGGGATAGTCAAAACAAACGTACAAGAGGAAAGTGTCGCAAAACAGAGCTCTCTCACACTGTGGGGATTTTATTCACTATGTTTGCAATCCACAGCAATTCCATACCTGCAAATCGTAAGGCTTCCCCATCTGGACTAAAAGGCTCAGTAGTATACTCGTGTGAGCAAAATGAACATTCTCATCCAGGAATCCATGCAGGAGCAACAAGCGGTTTGGTCTGTGCAATGAAACAGAGGGGGGGAAAAATGGGTTTGAGAATCTCAATAATTAGATTAAGAGCGAGAAGTAGTAAAAAAGAAAAACAAAAGTGGGGATATAAGGGGGGGAGAAGGGAAAAAGGGGGAACAAAAGCGAGGGGGGAGTGGGGTAAAGGGGAAGGGGAATAAGGGTGAGGGAAAGAGGGGTAAAGGGTGACATGGGAAAGGAAGGGGGAAGAGAAGGGAAGGAGGAAAGGGAAGGGGGAAAGGGAAGGGGGAAAGGGAAGGGGGAAAGGGAAGGGGGAAAGGGAAGGGGGAAAGGGAAGGAGGGAATGGAAGGGGGAAAGTGGAAGGGGGAAGGGGAAAGGGAAAGGGAAGGGGAAGGGGAAAGGGAGAGGGGGGGAAAGGTGAGGGTGGGGAGGGGGGAGTGGGGATGGGAGAAAGCAGGAGAGGGGGGATTGAGAAGTGTGAAAAGAAGAGGGAGAGAAAGAAAATCAATTTAAAATAGTAAAGCAAGACACTCCCAGCAATGGTAAACCTTCTACAGCTTTGAGCAGAAGCCTGGAAACTTCCTGACTTGGAAAATGGGGAAGTACACTTTTACTCTCCCCTCGAGTCACTGTGATGGAGACAGATAGCGTGTTGTGCCAGAGCTTACAGATGAGGTGTAACTAAAGAGGTCTGGAAGCTTTGCCGTATGAAATGTTGTGCATGTTACTCTCTCATCTTGCCATACCTGCAACACAATGCCCTCTCAAAGTATAATGTTCGCCAGGAAAGCCAGGTTCTTCCTCTTGTTTTGAAATAATCAGGGAGAAACTGATCCCGTGCTTGACACCACTGTAATTCTCTTCTATTTATGCTGCGAGAAGCACTACTACCAATAGGTTTCACCGTGCTCAACCCAACAGCCGCAGAAAATAGAGTACCCGACGTGTCTATGCATTTAGAAGAATACAGTTTTTTACAAAATATAGTGAGACTGTCAATTTTCCAGAGATCAGATGGAAGCCGATTCCATAACATGGCTGTCAACACAGGGCTGGATCTGCCTAATGCTCCGATATGCTTTGATGTGTAGAGGTGGAGCCAGGCACCCCCACTCAAAGCTCTGCCCCCCCATGCTGCCTATATGTTGGGAACCAGAGTGTGAGACAGTGCAGTGTCAGTGAAAGTGCCTATACCAAAAAGAATCTTGGAAGTAAGGTACCCATTGAGTAAGCCATATATGCGCTCACAACAATATGATGGTCATTTGAATGAAATCCCGGAGGAAGTGTGAAAAATGAGCAAAAGAAAAAACTGGTGACGTCATGCAAAGCAGAGCTGAAGCATCCAGAAAAGAGGCAAGAGGCCGAAGACCATAGACATTCTATAGAATCCAAGGATGAGGTGATAAAGATGAGCAACATTTCGGGCTCGAGATGAAGCTGCTCATGCTACAGAAACGATGAAGAAAATGCCAAGTCACTTTACAATTGTACAGAAACAGTAACACAAGTAGACAAAGTATTCGTAAGGCAGGCTACGTTGTGAATAGATTGCAGCGATGCGCCAATTTATGCTCATAGGAATGTATGGAATATGAATGTTCCACAACGCACTTCAGCAGAGTCTGAACCCAGTGAATAGAAAGGCTTTTTCAGTGTGGCGCAGTTGGAAAACAACTTAATGACGCTGTGAATTCAAGAAAGGCTTGGCAGGCCCAGCACCAGGAAGTCAAGGCCGCCATGAGCCTGAACGTTCATCCAGAAGCTACAGAACGTGTGAAAAGAACAAAATCCTGTCTGAGGTGAGGAGCAAGAACATCGAAGACGTCAGAGGTTCATCATCTAATATGATATGATGAGGCATCCATAACGCACCTATACAATAGTATTTTAAATACAGCAAAAGCTCTGAAACATGGTCTACAGTCACATGGTCGGATGAAAATACATACTGAATTGAGCTGCATCGAAACCAAGAGACAAAGTATGCCTCTACTCCCTTTTATTCTCAGGCACGGAGGACATTTGCAAGGCCATGATCAAAGGGCTAATTGACTGGCAGACGGCAAAAGCGATGATAGATGGCAGGCTAATTAGGTGGGAAGCTATGGTCATGACCTGACCACCAGCACCTGGGTGCCAGCCTGCGTGCTCCATTGTGTGTGGAATATTACAGAGGGGACAAAGGTGCCAACCAATTATAGATGCCCACGTAATAGTACGCCCTATAGTTTGTATAACCAATAGGACGTTGTGTATTTGATGACGTTCATAGTGACTTGCACTAGAGGAGGGCTTAGTTGCCCACCTGATGTTAGAAGATCCAATCACTTCCCTGACAAGTATGGAACGTATACCTAGATGTTCCCTCTAAGCCAATCACTTTCCCAAGTAGGTTTTTGTAGTTTGCCACGTAGATTGAAGTCAATGATGACAAGCTTTTACTATAAAAGTTGTGCTTTTTATGAAACTCGCTGTGGGAGAAGATCGAGCGTACGTTCGTTGAGGTTCGTTGTACTCCCTGTTTTGGACAATTGATATTGAAACAACAGACTTACTTTGTCAACTTCCTGAGCCAGTCTGATTATTGATGTTTGCGTATATTCTGCATCCCCATCTACCTCAAAGTATTGCTACCTCTTCTTAAAGGGCTTGAGTAGGGGACACAGGTTCAATGGGTAAACATCAAGCAGCTGCAAGCAGAACGTTGCGTTCTACAAGATGCTAGCCACATGAATTGCTGTTTAATGGGAGAGGAGCTGTAAAGGGCCTTATGAGCCAAAGTAAGCAGTTTGAACTTGATTCTGGTCTTAACTGGCAGCCAATGTAATCGCTGAAGTATAATGGAAACATGAGCTAATCTTGTTGGAGTTTTTCAATGTAAGGTTGATTCGAGGAGCCATGGATAAAGTAGAGTCTAAAGTCATGCCAAATGATTTAACTTTAGTTTGGCCTTGAATAGTACGTTCCCCTACTTTAAAATTGGGGTAAATTAGTAATGACTTAGAAAGTACCGAGGGGGAGGCAACCAACAAAATATCTGTCTTGCATTAGTTCAACCCAAGCCAATTTTGGGCCACCCATAGTTCGATTAATTTAAAAGTGGACTGAATACGAGCACAATCAGTAGCTGGGTCCTGATCCAAACCTATGACCAGCCGGTGGCATTGGGATATTTCTGAAACATTGCGCCAGGATTAATCGGAAGATCATGCAGCGGTTTCATATATATATTGAAAACAATATGAGAGATGCAGGGCCCCTAAAGGACCCAAATTCCCCTAGCTGTGATCTCGAAGTGTGTGGACCAACCTTAATGGACGATTTGCGATTATTAAGGAACGGCGGTAGCCATTCAACTGCTGAGTCCAAAGCTCTGACACAGTAAAGAATAGTCACTGTGTCAAACACCAGAGAGAGGTTGAGAAGCATCAGCAGGGCCACTTGACCGCAGTCCATTATTTGCAGAAGAGAATCTTTAGCATCTAGCAAGGCGGTCTCAGTCGCCCTACCAAGTCGAAACACAGATTGGCGATAACCAAGTATTTGATAGGATTCCAAAAGGCCTTAAAGTTGGAGAGAGGCTGTCTTGGGGGTCCAGCAAGGGTTTCTTTAAAATCAATGTTACTCAAGCCTGTTTTAGCTTAGTGGGAACTGAGGTCTCTCTAAATGAGGAATTAACAATGCAACAAATACTTGGCCCAAGAGACTCAGGGTAGTCCTTTATAGTGGAGGCGAGACAAGGGGATTAAGTCACTGAAGGACTCCACCAAATCCCCCAAGAGATCCTTTGAACTGATACAGAACAATGGAGATTCCAGCTGTAATTAAGTGGCGGGTGGGGGGCTGGAGCACGTTTGGCATCCCATTAAAATGATCAGGGTACGTGATGAAAAATTCCCTTTTTAAATCATGTTTATGCCCATGCATTTATTTCACATTGTTATCTTGCATTTCTGAATTACAATAATGGATTTAAAGACCCGGTTTCCTCCTTTATTAAATGACTAGCAAATCACGTTAGGATTACAATCGCTGCCTTCTCTCAGAATTGTAGCAAAATGGCACCCAGGTGTAGATCAGCTCAGCTGCCACCCATCATACACCTCTGTGCCCGGCCAGCACCAGTGCCATTGCCTGCCATGCTCGACCCCCACCTCCCACTCGAGAACAATATGCATATAAGAAAATAGTCTGCCCATCATTCAACCGCTACCCAAGAATACCAGACTCACTCTGAGGGAAACTTCTCCGCCTGCATGGCCACTGAGCCCAGGTAGTACCCTTGCTCATTCTGCTCAGGTGCGCCCATGTAGCGCTCAGTGTAGCCAGTGTCATAGAAGAGCCACAGAGTGACGGGCGCTCCAGCAATGGCCACCTACGACACAAAGGGAAAGAGAAACAATGACATACAGGGTGTAGAAAAAGATTTTACAAAGTACTCTTGATCATACAAATGGCTGGTGATCCCCTTACCCTTCTTAGACCGGCCTACAGTGGAGACAGCCCCTCTGCTCAGTCTCATGTCGGATACCCTGCTCTGCACATCATTTGCCCCTGGGAGGACCCTCCCACCTGCTAATTCACAGCCACAGTTTCCGCTTCAAAGGCTGGCTACCCCATCCTAGTGCCCATACATTACTGACACACATGCATCACAACTTACATCAATAACACTAATGCAAGACATAAAAGCTCCCAATTTTAATTCGAATATTTTGCCTGCACAAAATAATTTAAATTGGGTCTCAAGAAACAATGCCGATGTGGTGCACAAAACGGCAGAGATGTAGCATGATTATTTTGTACAGTTATCACAAAGATGTTGATACTGCTCCTAAGCACTGCACATTTGTACAGTACGTGTTGTGTCAATTAATTGGTAACATAGGCCTGAATAGGAGTAGAGCAGTGCTGTAAACCAGATCCCGAAAGGTATATTCTCTCTATGCAGCGGCTGGATTCAGCATAGACTGTGAAAATGTTTCAAAACGTTTAGTCGATCTCAGTAGAAAAAGGGTATGTAATCAGACCAAGATGACTTTCACAGGAATTGCAGAATCCTCCTGAGTTCCCCCAGATTATTGAGAATGCCATCACTTGTGGAGAACAAAGTGGTCGAACACAGATCCCTGTAGCGGATGCATGAATCCACTGAGCCACTGACTAGCCGTTGGGTGTACATATCTTCAGAGAGTTCAAACGTAGCCGTTTTGAACACATTTCCCAATGCATCTTGCAATGCCTGAAACTCTTGGTGTGCAATCAATATTTAAGCAGTTGTGCCCATCACAGAATAACTTTTCCAAAATCTGCAACAGAGCCAATAATTCCTCTTGTTAACCCGGTTTAAGTATTTGCAAGCAAAGATATTTTGGCTACAGTGTAACAATACTCATGCTGAGATCCACTAAAACAGACTTCATTTTGATACAGGCTTACCACACTTTGATGGTCAAAAAGCATTAAACAAATCTAGTCTAAATATCTCAGATTCAGTCTACATAAAACCATAATGCACGCTTTGCATCGACAGTATAGCAATTAAGCAATGCTGTGATATGGATGGCGTAAAACCCAGAGGACTGCGTAGAGGAAAACAACATGGACCATAAACTACTACTGTTTCGCCTTGAAACACAGCAAAGGGTTCATCAACCAACAACGTTTGCAGTACTCCAACTCTACGACCAGCTGGGATTGCTGCAATGACAAGTACTTAAAAATGGAACTTCTTAAATATGCATGAATTTGGAGGGGGGAGGACCATAATCCAAATTTCACAACATACCACGAGTAAGAAGGAAGTAGGCAATGTTAAAGTCCTCAATAAAGCAAGTATCGCAGGCACCAGAAGCTAAAGCGGCTTAATGAACACAGATGGGTTTCCAGGTCACTTACAAGTGAACCAATAGGGAACACTATTACAAACATCATGCAGACTGTTTTCATTTGAGAAATTATATTTACTTGTAGAGAGCAGTCCAGCTTGCTCATATTTTCCATACAGTTTGCCAGAGAAATCCAGTAACCAAATTCCACACTCTAAGGAGTTATTAGCTAGGGCTGAGACAGTGCTATTTGGATAAAGAACGTGTTTCTTGGATATCAATTCAGAAGCTGGCTAGAAAGTCCTAAATGGAATATCAACATTGGGGATTATTTTGAAAATACAAATTGCCTGGCTGCATTTGGGCCATGAGAAAATCAGATTTGCTTGTACCTGTTTTTGTAAATCACTTTGATAGCAGGTGACAGCGGGTGGATACGGTGCGCCAGCTCACCTCACCAATTGAATTCACGCAGCATCGGCATAGAGATGATTTCCCTGCCAACCCTGATGTGCAATCTTGACAGTTTGCACTTTTCCGGGTAGTTTATAAGTCTGTAGCCGAAGTATCCAATCTTTGGGGAAATAGCTTTCAGTAAGCGCCAGTCTCTTTTATATTCCTTGTATTGCTCTTGTGCCTTAAATTGGATTTCATCTCTGCAAACGTGCTTTAAATGCAGAGAATTGGATTTCAAAGGACTCATTATCAGAGCTTTTGGGCTTCCTCTGAAAAGCAGTGTAAATACGCATGCCGGGTTTCATTAGTCTTAGGTAAGATTTTCATAGAAATGGTAAATCTTCCTGACCTGTGTCAACCCAGAACTTTTTTGCTTTACAAGTGGGATATGTTTCGTTAATACCTCTGAGTGGAAACCTTTCTCCACACTCACAGAATCTTTTACTCTTTTTATGGGTGTCATTTTTTAGACTCTCCATAGCGTATTTTTAAAGTTATCCTCTTTAACAACTTTTTGGCAATAAGTGCCTGTTGTTGCTGGGTTGCCCTAGGGGTTCCCCTCTTAATTTTCTCTTGCTAACCTTGAGAGAACTACAGTTCCCAAGAGTACAAAGGATCTTTGGATCCCTTTTACATTTTATTCTGTGAAGCCAGCACACCCCACATTATGTGGAGTGCTGGGGAGATGGAACAAGTTACTTACCTGTAACTGTTGTTCTCCAGCATGGGTCTGGCATGGATTCACATGCTCATGAATATTCCCCGTCGTCAGGCTGGGAATCCTCGGTAAAGAAAAAAACCAGTATCAGTTTCGTTTCTGATCTGTCTTTCGTAGTAACAACCAATCACTGGTCTCTGCGTCATACTGACCACAGCCAATGACTGCCCTCTACCTAAGCACCGCCTCTGGCAGCCATCTTCAGATTTGGAAGCACGTGAAGTGGCAGTATGACCAAGTGAAGAGCCGCAGAGGGGTAGGCGGGAGGGTTCGCATGTGAATCCATGGCAGACCCATGCTGGAGAACAACAGTTACAGGTAAGTAACTTGTTCCTTCTCCAGCATGGGGTCTGGCATGGATTCACATGCTCATGAATAAAGAATACATAGCAGTACACACATGCACAACCACGGGAGGTGGCAAAGGCTCAACATCAAGCATCACATCAACTCAACATTAAGCATCTTACCTCCTCACCAGGCTCACCTCAGGCGAACAGGTTGCGCAGCACTGCTTGGCCGACCCTGGACTCCTCCCTGGAATCCCGGTCGACGCAGTAGAATTTCGTGAAGGTGTGCGTCGACCTCCACGTAGCAGCCCTGCATATGTCCAGCAGGGGCACACCAGATAGGAACGCCGTGGTAGCTGCGATCGCTCTGGTGGAATGGGCTCTCGGACGGCCAGGCAGCGGTCGGTTTGCCAACCGGTGACAGCACATGATACAGCCGGAGAGCCATCTGGAGATGGAAGCCTTCGAGAGAGCCTTTCCCTGATTGACAGGTCCAAAGTTCACAAAGAGTTGTGACGTCTTCCGAAAACCCTTCGTGCGGTCCACGTAGAACTTCAGCGCTCTAGCTACATCCAGCGAGTGCAAAGTCCTCTCAGCCGGCGACGAAGGCGACGGGAAGAACACAGGTAACACCAAGGGTTCGTTGAGATGGAAGTCCGACGGTACCTTGGGCATGAAGGAGGGGTGCGTCCTGAGCACTACCCTCGTGTCGTGGAAAGTCAAGTACGGGGCCTTGCAGGAAAGGGCCTGGATCTCTCCCACTCGTCGTGCGGAGGTGATGGCCACAAGAAAAGCTGTTTTCCACGATAGAAACTTCAACGGGGCCGAGTGCAGAGGCTCGAACGGAGGTCCCATGAGCTTGGTCAGCACCACGTTGAGCTCCCACGCCGGGGCCGGAGCCTTCACCGGCGGGAACGATCTGAACAGTCCCTTCATGAACTCTTTCACCAGACGATGAGACCACAAGGACGTCCGCCCCGTGGTTCTGGTGTATCGGGAGATCGCAGCAAGATGAATCTTGATGGACGCGTGTGCCAGACCAGCTTTGGCCAGCGTCAGCAGGTACGGCAGTACTTGGGGAGCCGTAATCCGTAGAGGGTTAATCTTCTGTGCGCGGCACCAGACAGAGAACCTCTTCCATTTGTGTCCGTAGCATTTAAGAGTCGAGGACGCCCTGGCCTTTGCAAGAACCTCTCTGCAATCGGCCGGTATGTCGTATCCTCCAAACTCTAGCGCTGCAGGAGCCAGGCCTGCAAGTTCAGCGACTTCGGGTCGTGGTGGAGGATGGCGCCTCCTTCCCTGGAGAGTAGATCCGCGTCCGCCGGCAGCTTGATCGGCGGGGACGCTGACAAGTCCAGCAAGTCCGGGAACCATATCTGCCTCGGCCACGCAGGTGCGACGAGGATCATCCTGCACCGTGACCTCTTGAGCTGGTTGATGAGCCGGATTAGCAGAGGCAAAGGAGGGAACGCGTAGAGGAACAGGCCCTCCCAGGGGAACGAGAAAGCATCGCCCATGCTCCTTGTCTGGGGAAACCTGCTGGCGAACAGTGGTGTTCGTCGCCGTCGCGAACAGGTCGATCTGGGGTGTGCCCCACCGTCGGAAGAGGCGATCCACCAGATCCTGCCGTAGTTCCCACTCGTGGCACGAGCGCAGCTCCCTGCTGAGTGAGTCGGCGATGGTGTTTTTTATCCCTGCCAGATGAAACGGCACCAGAAAAATCCCTTGGGCGACGGCCCAATGCCACAGGTCCTGCGCCTCCTTGGACAGCGCTGGGGACCTGGTTCCGCCCTGTTTCCTGATGTAAAACATGGTGGTGGTGTTGTCGGTGAAGATCCTCACCACCTTGCCCTTGAGGGACGGAAGGAAGGACCTGAGGGCCCAAAACACTGCATGGAGCTCCAGGACGTTGATATGCAGGGACTTCTCCGTCGGGAGCCAGAGTCCCCTTGCGTGCAGATTTTCGGTGTGCGCTCCCCACCCTTCCAGGGAGGCATCCGTGGTCACAGTCTCCTGGTGGGCTGGGGCCTGGAAGTCCATGCCCGCCGTCAGATGCGCGCGGGTGCCCCACCACCGTATCGCTCGTCGGAAGCTCTCGTCGAGCTTGATCCTTTCCTCGAAGCTGCCCGTCGTCTGGATCCAGCGCGCATCCAGGAATTCTTGCAACGGGCGCATCCGGAGCCTGCACATGGAATGAGGTAGATGCAGGAAGACATCATCCCGAGGAGGGACTTGATGGACTTCACTTTGGCCGCGTCGGCCACCAACATCCGTTGCACCTTGCCCAAGATGGTCCTGGTCCTCTCCTCCGACGGGGAGGCCAGAAGGGACACTGTCGAGCCTCACTCCCAGAAACAGTGCGACTTGCGCGGGCACCAGGTGGGATTTGGCGTAGTTCACGGAGAATCCCAGGTCCGTGAGGAGTTGGACGGTCCTTGCCGTGTGGACCACGGCGAGCTCCCTCGTCTTGGCGCGGATGAGCCAGTCGTCCAGGTAGGGGTAGACGTGAATCCCCTCGCGGCGCAGCTGCGCCGCCACCGGTGCGAGGCACTTGGTGAATACCCTGGGTGCCGACCGTAGTCCGAAGGGAAGGGCTTTGAACTGGTAATGACGCCCTTGGACCACGAACCTGAGGAATTTCCGGTGCCCCTTTAGGATGGGAATGTGGAAGTAGGCATCCTCCAAATCCAACGACGATAGGAAGTCTCCTTCCTCCAGCTGACCCAGGACGTGCTGGAGGGTGACCATCCGGAACTTCTGCGCCTTGATGAACTTGTTCAGACGTCGCAGGTCTAGGATGGGGCGCCATCCTCCCGTCTTCTACTTCACGAGGAAGTATCTCGAGTAGACTCCGGAGCCCCGAAGCCCCTTTGGGACGAGTTCGATGGCGCCCTTCCTGAGCATCGCCTTTACCTCCAGGAGAAGTTGAGGGGCGTGAAGTTCTTTCCTGGCCACGGGGGGGACGCGCGGGCACCTTCTTTGAAACTCGAGCGCGTGGCCCCGGGCCAGGGCGTCCAGCACCCAACGGTCGGTGGAGATGGACTCCCACACGCTGACGAAGCCCGCCAGCCGGCCTCCCACCGGAGTGCTTCGGTGGGGGCCCGACCCCACGGCCGGTTCAATCCTGCTTGGACGCGGCCTTGCCGCCTTGACCTCCTTGGCGGCGACGGCGGGGTCCGCTAGACTTGCCTCGTCCTCTGTAGGCCTCTTGCGACGACGAGCGGGCCGCTTGACGGTAGGAAGCGAAACCGCCGCCGGAACCTTTGGAGGCGCCCTTGCCTCCGCTGCTCCGAAAGGGCGTCCGTCGTTGCTGCAGAACTCCAAGGGCCCGGGCCGTCTCAGTATCCGCCTTGATGGCCTGAAGGGAATCGTCCACTGTCTTCCCAAACAGATTGTTCCCGTCGAAGGGCATGTCCAGGACTCTGGTCTGGACGTCCTGCCGGAAGTCCGTAGCTTTGAGCCATCCACGACGTCGAAGGCAAACGCCGTTGCCCAGCTGGCGGAACCCAGTGTCGGCGATGTCCGTCGCCACGGTGATGGCGTGGTCCGAGGCCACCTCACCTTCCTGCAGGATCTCCAGGGCCTCCGCCCTCTTGTCGTCCGGCAGAAAATCCAGCAGGGGAGCTATCTTGTACCAGAGCTCCCTGTCGTAGCGAGCCACGATAGCCAAGGCGTTGGCCGCTTTAATCGTCGTCGCTGCCGACGAGATGACTCTACGTCCCATAGCATCCAATTTCCTTCCCTCGCCGTCCGGCGGGGAAGTCGATGTGGAGGCCGCACCCCCCCCGCTTTCTTCCTGGCTGCCGCGGAGACGACGGAATCCGGGGTAGGCTGCGCCCGGAGGCACAGGGGGGCCGTGTCCGGGACCCGGTACTTTTTCTCGTACCGGTCTCTTCTAGCTGGCGTCGTGGAAGGGTTCTTGAGGAGGGAAAGGCCCTCATCCCAAATGTCGTCCAACAGAGGCACTGCGAGGACCGTCTTCCTCTTGGCCTCGCGCCGCTGATAAAGGAAGCCTTCCTTTTTCTTCTCCTCAGGGCAGAGTTGGAAAAGCTCGGAAGCCCTGGAGATCATGGAGTGGAAAGATCCGATCTCGTCGGGCGGAGAAGCCCTGGCGGGAGGCGACGACGGAAAATCCTCGTCGTATGCCTCGTCGTCCGTACCCGTCGCTGCCGTGTCAGTCCCCGTATCATCCCCTCGGGTGGATGGGGAGGAGGGCTGGACGGGGCGCGACGGTTGAAAAGGAGGTGGTGGATGGATCCTTCTTTTCTTGGTAGGGGGAACACCAGAAGGTCCCGGTTCTGGATCCCCCGACGGGAGAGGTTCCTCCGTCGGTAACGGTAGCCTCGTCCTTATCTCGGAGCATAAGGACTGTATGGCCAACAAAATGGCCGCCGAGTTGTCTTGCGGCGCTGGCAGAGGGGAGTCCGACGGGCGAGCAGGGGCCCCGTCGGTATCCTCGACGATGTCGTCGTCGTCACCTGCGTCGGGGTCCATTCCGACGGGCTGGCCTTCTTCCACGCCTAGGCCGTGGCTTAAGACCTCGATCAGCTCCTCTTCTGAGGTTGAGGCCGAATCTACGACGACGCCCTGCCCCCCCTTCTTCTTCCCCACGGAGGGTTTCACGGGGGTCCTATCGATGGGCACAAAAGAAGACTCCCTCCGAGGAGGCAGGGAGATTCTGGGCCCCAAGGTCGCCACCACTGGTGCAGCCTCCACAGGCTGAGCCAGGGCCGCCGCGACCGTTTCGATAGAGGGCTTGGTCGGATGGATCAAGGCCTTCACCACCTTAGGTGCGCTCACCGCCTTATCCTTGAGGGAGGGGGCACTGCCACGCTCCTCCTCTGCCTTAGAGCTCGACCGGGGCCTCTCCAGGAGCTTCGCCGGGTGCTCGGCCTTCCTCTTACCCGACCCAGAGCGTTGGCTCGTGGTTGATGGTGCCGGGGAGGGTGCGCCCTGCCTGGCGCCCGTAGAGCCCGACCGTTCGGCGCTCCCGGTGCCAGCGGACTCGCGGTGCTTAGCCTTATGTTGGGCCCCCGTCGCCGGGGCGCCCTCAAAGGTCTTAGAAGACCGCTCGGATTTCTTCTTCTTCTCGCCAGACGGGCTCTTACCCTCCAGCCAGTTGGCGAGACGTTGATGGCGGTCCTTCATGGTCCGTTCCGACATGTTGCCGCAAAACGCACAGTCCTTCTCCACGTGCGTCTTGTCCTCATGAAGGCAGTAAAGGCAGAAAGAGTGTTCGTCCTCCTTAAAGACGTTCTGCAGCTGGCATCCAGGGCAGACCCTGAACAGCTTTCCGGGCGTCGAGCTTCCCTTCTCCTGGGCCATCTCCGAGACCGGCCTGAGAAGCTTCTGGAGTCCTCCGAAGTGTAGCTCGACGAAATCTTCACCCTTGAGGGGCACAGACGAATCCGACACGGGTCCCCGTTGATCGGATGTAGGATCGGTGGAGCTTGAGGCTCTTTTGACCGAAAGAATCGAAGTTTTTTGTGAAAAAGCGCGAAAAATAGCACTAACGCTCGAGAGCAATAGCACGAGGATCCCAACACATGAACGTGCGGTAAAAATCTGAAGATGGCTGCCAGAGGCGGTGCTTAGGTAGAGGGCAGTCATTGGCTGTGGTCAGTATGACGCAGAGACCAGTGATTGGTTGTTACTACGAAAGACAGATCAGAAACGAAACTGATACTGGTTTTTTTCTTTACCGAGGATTCCCAGCCTGACGACGGGGAATATTCATGAGCATGTGAATCCATGCCAGACCCCATGCTGGAGAAACAATGTATCCCCTTTCACACTAAAACTACTGTTACAGGGACAAGTTCACCTTCAATGGCTGGTGGCAGTGATACCTTGTATTCATTTGGTGCACCTTTACCCAAATGCACTGTGGCGTGATTGGCCGGCTGACTGTCTGGCAAAGACAGCCACCCTGCTGGGTGAGTGGCAGCTAAGCTGGAATGAATAGGAGAAAACTGTTTAAAAGGGGAGTGTCTTGGACTGGAAAGTAGAATCGACCACTGTAACGAAAAAACCAAAGACGAGTTGGAAGAGGACAGCTGCTGCAACTCCTGGACCGTTGGTTTGCCTGGTGAAGCCCTGCTGCAGGTCCGAATTGCCAAGTTCATCTCGACAGAGAAGCCCCTTCAAGGAAGACTTCTTCCTTTGAGTTGGTGGGACCAATCAACTCGTAAGCCACCTGGATACCATTTTCAAGGCTGGTTAGGATTAACCAGGGAGAGGGACACCAGCTTGTGCGCTTTAATCTACAGCTACAGGAACTGAAGTGACTCCATCTCTTTTGCTTTTTCGACAATCCCGTGCAGTGCAGGAGTCCCCCGATGTCCTCCCTCTTGTCCCCACGACTGAGGCTCAGGAACAGTGAGATCTGCAGGAACTGCCAGGAACCAAGGACTTTAGCTGCATGTGTTTCTTCATACTAAGGTACTGTGCCAACCCAATTGAGAGAACACCACTCTTGCGGTGAAGATTCGTGAAACTTTCCCAACTTGCAGGCCTAATCAGCTTGTGATCCAGCAAATGATTCTTTTTCGCCTAAACTACTTCTGAGAACTTTCGCAAAGACTTTACCATTTGCTACCAGAACTACTCCTTCCTATCCAGAACACTAGCCCATTGACTCTGGCCTAGGCCTATTGACTTGAACTGAACTCTTCTGGTGAACTGAAACTATTTGCACTTTCGAATAAGTATATGTGATCTATTCTACTTACCTTGTCCCTTTTGCGGACTTCTAAATAACTGATCTGCCATTTTGACTCCTATTTCAGGGGAACTCAAAGTGTCGCAAAATCATGGAGTTTTGTATTGAAGTGTATTGGTTTAGAATATTAAGATTCCTTTTTCTAGTGAAATGTTTTCCAAGTGATTGTGTAATAAATTAATAAGTGTTTTATTAAGAAACCTTGAGTATAAGTGTCTACTTGAACCACTGTGATTGAAAGACCTCTGTGTAACGTCTTGTACTGATCACATTCACTCTTGAGATAAGCCTGGCTGCTCAGCTCGCTACCAAAAACTGTGTGGTGCAGACTTATTTTCTTGTTTTTTTAAATGTATTTATTTGTTTTGGTTTTAAAAAGCAAAACCTTTCCAAAAAGCATTTTCACAGAACAGCCACAAAAAGGAAAAGAAGAGAAATGAAAAAGGAAGGAAAGAAAGAGAGAAAAGAAAAAAAAGAAATGAGAAAAGAAAAGAGACCTTAGGGCCAAAAGGGGAACCAGCCATAACATAGCAGCAGTCTTTCATATTGCAAGCGTCTTCCCTTTATGTCATGATGGTACTTATTTTCAAGACTTGTACTACTGTTGCTGTTAGCATGGTCCCATGTCCAACTATCATTCTGTCCCAAATAAACTCTGATATTAGGCCCTCCTCTTTCGCCACAAATCTCCTAAATAACAACAATCTGGCTTCACAGGTGCCTTCGGACTCCATTAATAAGTGTCTTAGTGATGGTTTACAGGGAGATTTGCATTGTCCACAGAGTTTTTTTGCCTGGTCCTCCTGATTCTCTTTTACCAATATTCCCCCGGTGTGGGCGATGTTTAGCCTCAGTCTTAGAAAGTTGTTTCTCACTGTTTTGTCTGGGAATTTGTGTAGGTATCGTGGTAAGCAGCCCATCTTTTTTTCCAATTTTAGTAGTACGTTTGGGGGATTAAGAGATCTCACACCAGCGATTGGGTCTATCCAGTCGCTTGTTTCTAGTGATCTTTTAACTTTCAAAGGATTTGACACTAGGGTTTCCAAGTTCAGCTCAAGCCTATTCAGGATTTCTCTTATTTTCTTCTCCAGGCTAAGAAGTATCTGAGATCTCGAGTTTTCAAGATGCTCATTCACATCCACAGAGAGTGAGTCCTTCTCTGCTGTGATTATTTCGTGATATAATGTGATGAGTTTCCAGTCTGCTCGGCACCACAGAGATGCTAAGCCCAGTTCAAATCGTAGGCTCGAAAATTGGGGTGCACATCGGGAGGGCCAGAGGTTTTTTCCATAGGAGGCCATCCAGTTTGTTCCAGTTTGCGTGACATAGCGATGGTTTTGCTTCAAGGCTATAGAGTAGAACTGGGATCGCTTTGGCCGTGTAAAATCTGATTAGAGGTAGGATGGAAAATCTGCAGTACTTTGCATTTCGTTTTTTCATTTGCCGTATTATTTGTTCAGCTTTCTCCATAATTGCAGTGTTGACTTTATTATTTGCAGGGGAGGCAAATATCTTATATCCCAGATATAGAAGTTCTTCAACACAGGGGATGGCTTTCCCATTCAAGACCCAGTTACCATAACCAATGTTCTTTGGCTGCTTGAAGATTAGAATTTTCGATTTCAAGGGTTTGATTGAGAGCCCATTTAGGCTGGCATACTCCCCGAGATTATTTAGGAGACGTTGAAGGCCGACTGCGGACCTGTCCAATAGTACTATATCGTCAGCGTGGGCCAGCCAGTGTATCCTCCTTCCATTTATCACTGGACTGGCCAACGCGGACGAGAATAGAAAAGCTCCTAGATCTGACAGGAAAAGATTGAAGAACAGTGGTGCTCCCAGGCAGCCTTGTCTTACCCTCTAAAGACATGTATTAGTTCTGACGTGTGGCCCTGGTCGTCCAGCTGCAGTCTTATGGTGGTGTTTCTATGCAGGTCGATTAGCATTGCTAACAGGGAGTCTGGAATCCCACAGCTGTATAGTTTTCGCCAGAGCAGGGATCTATCCACATGATCGAAGGCTTTGGATAGATCTACCCAAGCCCCAAAAAGGGGGTATCCGCTTTCTCCTTTGTCCTTTCGCTTACCAGATTAAAGATTAAACCATTAAGACTGGTGGACAGTCCCTTTCTAAACCATGTTTGGAGGCATGATAGACTCTGCCTTGACTCCACCCAATGTATTGGCTCTCTCAGAAGTAACTGTATGAAGACCTTGCCGCCAATGTCAAGGAGGGTGATTGGGCGATAGTTTGCCGGACTTAGCCGATCACCCTCCTTGAAGAATGGAATGACGAGCGCGTTCTTCCGGGAAGGAGGGAATATACGGGTACAGACTTATACCAAACGTAGGGTTGACTTACACCTCCATTCCTAATTGTATGTGGTGGTCCCACAGGGTACTGCATGCAATTCTGCCTAACAAGGGGACTTTTCGGACACTATTCACGTCTCTGGAGGTCCAGCAGGATGATAACAAAGTTTCAGCAAGATTCGGTAAATCATGCATCGCACAATGGCTCAAGGTCCCAGGGTATTAGGGTATTGCAAGCCTGCAAGGTCACAGAATGACGTGGGATGGCTCAAAAAGCAGGTTGTCTTGAGTCTGGTGGGTCTCACAGGGCTCTGGGTCGGATTTGTCATTTTCGGAGTCCCCAGGTTGATTGGAATGAAGGGTAACAGCAGGCTCTGGTTACACAGCAGGCTCTCCGGTCGCTGGAAATCATCTCAGCCATATTTTCTACATCATCCTCTTCGGTTTCAGTTCCAGTGGTCAACTACCTCTTCAGCTTCCATGATTAGACTTTTATGCAGGAACCCAGCGAATCAAACAGCCATGCAACATTCAAACGTGAGGCGTTGGCAGTCCTTTCAGGAAAGCCAGCCTCCCAGTTTGAACTGGATTCTCAGTCAGGCTGGAAGACAAAGGGCTGCAGCGTTTTGGACTCCTTCCTCGCTTCCTGCCTTCACAGACTCTCTGGAGCCTGGGCCGGCTTGACTGAGGTCTCCTGCCGAAGACAAAAGTGACACAAAGGATTTTCCTGCCCTGGATGTCAGGGTAAGGAACAGAAAAGGACTAGGACCACTAAAATGGCGTAAAAAGAAGGCAGGGGCTGTTTTGTAAAATGAGCACCCATAGGGCTATTACCGGGGTGTGGAAACAGGCTGCGCACGATAAAGGCACACCGAATGAATAAAAAGGTTCACTACCACGAGCCATTAAAGCTAAGATTATCCTTGTTACATAAATGTTACATTTAGAATGAGAAGGGGATACCCTATTATCCCCCCGCACTCCACATAAGGTCTCATGGACTCACCTAACAAAACGTAAAAAGGGATCCAAAGATCCTTTCTACCCTTGGGAAGGGAATAGTTTACCTGTAACTCCATTTCTCCAGCATTGGTATCTTTCATGGATTCACATGCTTAGAATATTCCCCGTCGACAGACTGGGAACCCTCGGTACGCTTATAAAGCCGTTTCCCATAGGAAAACGTTCGACACTTTTGTGTCCTATCTTACGTTGTTTTGGGCCCACGCACGCATGCCCCACTAGGACGTAGCGGTATAAATGCCCCGCCCCCGCGGCTCCCTTCAGATTTCGACCCCTCCAAAGCAGAATGGGGTGAAACCTAGATATACAAGACGATTGCATTCCGGGGAGGCCGGCGGGCGCATGTGAATCCATGAAATATACCAATGTTGGAGAAATGGAGTTACAAGTAAGAAACTATTCCCTTCTCCAGCATTGGATCTTTCATGGATTCACATGCTTAGAATAGAATGCACAGCAGTGATCCTGAAAAGAGGAGGTGTGAATGCAATCCGGCACCCTCCTAAGCATATGTATAGCGAACCACGCTTACGTAGGATGCCAATTTAAAATACGCAACAGTACATGTACAGATCAAAACCTATATACACATATATAAATATATATATACATCCTTATATACATCCATATATACATGTGTCAAAATAAGCACAGACCCTTCTTGAAAAGGGCTTACCTTATTGAAACATATGGCGTAAGACTGCTCTTCCCATTTGTATTTCGTCCGCATGCTGCCGTTCGAGGCAGTAGTGGCGGGTAAATGTGTGAGGCACTGACCATGCCGCCGCCTGGCAAATGTCTGTCAGCGGGATTCCTGCCCACAACACTGTCGACGACGAAGTTGCCCTTGTGGAATGAGCTCTCGGACGCCCTTGTAGCGGTTTTCCCCGCTTTTGAATGACAGAAGGCAATCGTCGAGGAGCCCATCGGGCCAATCCCTGCTTTGAAATTGCTTTTCCTTTCGCCGAAGGACCATATGCAACAAAGAGTTGTTGCGTAGATCTAAGTTGCTGAGTCCGATGAAGGTAAAATTTTAGAGCTCTCTTGACGTCCAAGGTATGTAGGAGTTTTTCCGCAGCCGATGAGGGGGGTCGTGAAAAAAGGTGGGCAGGCAATGGATGAGTGCTTATGATAAGCCGTAGGAACTTTTGGAATGAAACGAGGATTCGTTGACAGAACCACTTTGTCCTTAAAAAAACCTTAGGTACGGAGGGTCTATGACCAACGCTTGCAACTCCGAGATCCGCCTAGCTGATGTTATAGCTATTAGAAAGGCCACTTTCCATGACAAGAACTTCATCGACGATGTGGCCATTGGTTCAAAGGGTGGTTTCATTAACCCTGCTAGCACCATATTAAGGCTCCACGTTGGTGGAAAACGTTTAACCGGAGGGAACGTCCGGAACAATCCCCTCATGAAGTGTTTCACCAACCTGTCACTAAACAAGGGAGACTTCCTTCTCCTCGTGAATCGAGAGATGGCCGCCAGGTGTACCTTTATTGATGAAAAAGATAATCCGCTCTTCGCTAGGTGTAGCAGATACGGAAGAAGCTGTTCCGGAGTGACCCTTACAGGTTGCACTCCCGTCTGTCCTTGACACCACGTACAGAACCTTCTCCACTTACACTTGTACGACTTGTTGGTGGAAGGGGCCCGCACTGCCTGCAGGATCCTCCGACAGGCTGACGAAATGCTCAATGGAAACCAAATTCCGAAAAGTCAGGAGCCAAGCTGTGAGATTGAGACTATCTGGATTGTATTGCCACACTGTTCCCTCGTCCCGGGACAGGAGATTGGGAACCTTCGGGAACGTTATTGGTTGATCCACTGACAGGTGAAGCAGGTCAGAAAACCACGGCTGCCTCAGCCAACACGGTGCCACTAGGATGACCCGGCACCTGTACCTGCATATCCACTGCAGAGTTCTCCATATTAGAGGGAACGGAGGGAAGGCGTAGAGGAACTTGTCCGTCCACGGGAAGGAGAACGCTTCCCCCAGAGAGCCTTCCTGTGGCTACCTGCTGGCATACATTTCGCACTTCTTGTTCCTCTTCTTCCATTTCTCGAAGACCTTTGACAACTGAACGCTGTCTATCTCCCATTTGTGAATTTGGTCCATATTTCTGCTGAGTGAATCCGCTTGCTCGTTCCGTACACCCGGAAGATGATGAGCGATATATACGATGGATATATCGTGTTTCAGGGCCCAATGCCACACCTTCTGAGCCTCGGTGGAAAGGGTTCTGGATTGCGTGACCCCTTGCTTCCTCAAGTAAAACATTGCCGTCGTGTTGTCTGTCAATATTCTCACTATGGACCCTCTGATGTGCGGCAGGAACGACTTCAGGGCCCAGCGCACTGCTCTCAGTTCCAGAACGTTGATGTGCAGGAGAGATTCCCTCCGAGACCAACGACCTTGCGTTTGTAGAGTGCCCATGTGTGCTCCCCAGCCTGTCAGGGACGCGTCCGTCACTATGGTTAGCCGAAACTCCGGCTCCTGTAGGGGTACCCCTCTGGATAGATTCTGAAGAGCTAGTAGGAGCTCGTCGTCATCGACGGTCAGTTTGTCCGACCATAGCCCTTGTCCACCAGAAACTCTTGAACCGGTCTCATGAACCGGCGGCAGTTGCCCACCGGAGGAATGCAGGACGCCATAGCGCCCAGAATTGACATATATTTTCTCACTGACAGTCTGGTATTGATTTTCAGCTGACCTGACCTGCCAATCGATTGAGTTTGGTGATTCTGTCGAGGGATGGCTTCACTAACTCTGACTGGGTCTTGAACTGTGCGCCCAGGAACACCAAGCTTCTCGACGGCGTGAACAAGGATTTCTCGAAGTTTACCACAAACCCCAGCCATTGTAAGAGGGGCATGGTGGCCTGCAAACTTGTGTGAGTTGACATAGGGGAGGACCCCCCTCACCAACCAGTCGTCGAGATACGGGTATACATGATGGCCTTGCCTTCTCAGCCAGGCCGCCACCGAGTCAAACATTTCGTGAACTTTCTGGGAGAGGATTTCAGCCCAAAAGGAAGTACTGTGAACTGGTAGTGAGTCCGCCCTACCACAAACCTTAGGAACTTTTTGTGTCGCCGACACATCGGTATGTGGAAGTAGGCGTCCTGCAGGTCCAGAGACGCCAGAAAGTCCCCTTCTTGAACTGACCGGATCACTTCTTGGAGTGTGAGCATCTTGAATTTTAGGCTTTTCAATGTTTTGTTTAAATCATGCAGGTCTAGAATGGGATGCCACTTTCCGTTTGGGTTTTTCACCACAAAGTATCGGGAATAAACTCCTTGACCCCTCTGTGACGACGGAACCAATTCTATAGCACCTTTTTGTAGCATAAGTGCTACTTCCTGCTGCAACACGCACAGATGGGAATGTGCGGAGAGTTGCTTTTGAATTGCAGGGAATGTCCGTATTTTACAGTGTCCAACACCCATCGATCCGTTACTTGCCCCCATTCGTTGATGTAGCATGTTACTCTGCCTCCCAGAACGTTCCGATGCCCTTCATTGCTGGTCCTTGGTCTGCTTATCCCTCGTCGACGAGTAACCTGTTCTCTTCTTGGGGGCCTGGTAGTCCCGGCGTCGTTTTGCCGCTTGAGAAGCCCGTCTGTATCCCTGGGAGGGGTGTGCTGGCCTACTGAAGGATCTGTCTCTCGAAGCCGAGAATCTGGAATTTCCCAATGCTCCCCTGAAGGGACGAAAAGACCGGAAACTTCGACCACTTTGGAGGGCCCGCAAGGAACGCGCCGTGTCCGAGTCCTCTTTCATGCCCTTCAGGGCCTCGTCCACCTTCTCGCCGAACAGAAGGTCTCCCTCAAAAGGCATATCCAGCACCTTGCATTGCACCTCTGGTCGGAAGTTGGTGCATTTCAGCCATGCCTGCCTTTGGAGAACCACACCGTTATTCACCTGCTTAAACCCTGATTCTGCGAGGTCCACCGCGATGTTTATGGCATGATTGGAGGCCTCTTCACCTTCCCTGACCAGTAAGCGCCACCTTACGATGTTCTTCCGGAAGGTGCTCCAGCATAGGAGCCAGTCGGTGCCACATCTCCCTGTCGTATCTGGCTACTATGGCCAGAGAATTGCCCGCTTTCACTGTGGTAGCACCTACCAACAGCACTTTTTTGCCGAAAGCATCCTGTCTTCTGGCATCACTTTCCGGGGGGGTCGTGCACTTGTGCTGGGCCCTCGCCTTTCTCGCCGCCGCTGCCGACACCACTGAGTCAGGGGTTGGTTGGGAGGAGAGACACTTGGGGGTAGCCTCTGGAGCCTTACATTTTTTCTCCAGATGACCTTTTATCGCCGGTTCCGAGAAAGGGTGGTGCATGTTCTGTAACCCCTCCTGCCACACATGATCCAGGATGGGTACTGAAAACACAGACCTTCTCCTCTTTCCCATGTGGTCAAAAAGAAAACAGTCCTTTTTCTCCTCTTCCTGAGCCAGCCCGATTTCTATACAAGCCTTGGCCATCATGGTGTGAAATGACCCAATGTCGTTCGGGGGAGACGGCTGAGCTGGGCTTCTCGGGGTTTCTAATTCTGCTTCAGACTCCCAGGTTGGATCCCTAGAGGGGGATAGTGAGACATCCGATAAGGCTCTACTGTCCGAGTCCGAATCTATCAGCTCCCCTTCCTCGTTGCGTGGAGCCGAGAGGTCTCCACCCGCTGGCAATGCCGTGGGGGTTGACGGAGGTGGCCGACGAGACGGGCCCGGGTCGTCGATGGCTGACGTAGCTGGAGTTGCTTGAGGTATTCTCTCATCCAGTGTCGTCAGCAACATTTGCAATGTGGATAAGACCTCCAGCGACAAGAGTGACTGCGGATTAAGAAGAGGGGTAGACCCCGGAATGCTCCCGGAGAGAGGCCTGGTAATCCCTCGTAATACGAGGTCTGCAGGGCCAGCTACTCTCACATCCTCATCTCCCGAGGACACCGACAAGGCCTCTTGCTGCAGTAGTGTCTTCGGCAAAACTGGGTCGTATACCTCTGGTCGCCAGGCCTCTTGCGGGATCTCCGTCGACAAAGCTACAGCTGGCCCCGTCGTCGATACTGTCTGCGGCCCAAGAACGATTGAGACCAATTGTGTCAGTGGCAGAGAAGTGGTTGACGACTGCCCTGCCGTCGACGCCGGTGGTGGTCGTGCAGGTCCTTGAGGCGTTCCCGCCTTTTCCGAACTCGACCTACGCTTCTCTGCATCTCGACTCGAGGTTGATCTATGATGATCGCCCGAGGAGGATTTAGATTTTTCTTTTCGGTCTTTCTTCGTCGAAGATGAGGATGACGAGATGTCGCACTTGTCTGCCGAATGATGAGGGTGTAGACAATATATGCAATCCATATGTCCGTCCCCCTCGTACACCTTCAAACCGCACGTAGCGCACGTAGCGCACAGGCGAAACAGCGCGTTCCCTGACATCAGGAGAAACTCCAACAGCACAACCTAGACAAAATAGTAGACTACACGAGGTGCTCCCACTACTTTGGAGACAGTTGAAATCTGAAGGGAGCCGCGGGGGCGGGGCATTTATACCGCTACGTCCTAGTGGGGCATGCGTGCGCGGGCCCAAAACGACATAGATAGGACACAAAAGTGTCGAACGTTTTCCTATGAGAAACGGCTTTATAAGCGTACCGAGGGTTCCCAGTCTATTGACGGGGAATATTCTAAGCATGTGAATCCATGAAAGATCCAATGCTGGAGAACTGTAGTTCTCTCAAGGTTAGCCAGGGAAAGCTAGAAGCAGAGCCCCAAGGGCAACCCAGCAACAATAGGCAGTATGTGCCAAAAGTTGTCAAAGAGAATAACATTTAAAAGACACTATGAAGAGTCTTAAAAATGACACCCATAAAAAGAGTAAAAGAGTCTGTGAGTGTGGAAAAAGGTCTTCTTGAGACTAGCGGGTCTCACCAGGGTCTGGGTCGTTATTTCCAGAGTCCACAGGTCGACTGGAAGGACGGGTAACAGCAGGCTCAGGTTACACAGCAGGTTCTCCGGTCTCTGGAAATCGGTTCAGCCACAAATTCTTCATCTTCGGTTTTGGTTCCAGTGGTCGACTACCTCTTCAGCTTTCACAATCAGATTTTTATGCAGGAACCCAACCAATCAAAGAGCCATGCAACATTCAATCTTGGGAGGTTGGAAGTCCTTTCAGGACAGCCAGCCTTCCAGTTTGCACTGGATTCTCACAGTCACGTTGAAAGACAAAGGGCTCGCTTCCTGCCTTCCGAGACACTCTGGAGCCTAGGCGGGGAATCCACGGGATTCCCGCCGAAGATAAAAATCACACAAAGGAAGGTCAGGGGGAGGAACAAGAAAGGACAAGGAACACTGAAATGGCAAAAAAAGAAGATAGGCCATTTTGGTAAAATGAGCACACATTAGTGCATTTACCGGGGCTGTGTTACCAGCCAGCAGTAAAGTTGCACCTAATTAATAAAAAGGTTCCCTGCCACCAGCCTTTAAAGGTACATTTGTTCTTGTAACATAAATGTTACATTTAAAATGAGAAAGGGGATACCCAGCATCTCCCTAGCACTCCACATAAGGGGGTATTGGTCTCACCTAATAAAATGTAAAAGGGATCCAAAGATCCTTTCTACCCTTGGGAACTACAGTTAGCCAGAGAAATTTAGAAGGGGAGCCCCTAGGGTAACCCAGCCACAATAGGTATTATTGCCAAAAAGTGGTCAAAGAGGATTCACTTTTAAAAGACACTGCAGAGAGTCTTAAAAATGACACCCATAAAAATAGCAAAAGGTTCCCACTCACAGAGGTATAGGAAAAATGAGTCACCCGTAAAAACAAAAGGTTCTGGGGTTGACAGGTCAGGAAGATTTATCATTGCTATGACAATCTTACCCAACAGTCTTTCTCTGCCCAGCACGTTAGTGCTTACTGGAGTAAGAACAATGCCCCCTTTTCATTCTAAACAATCCTCCACCTAGGGAGCAGCTGAAGATGCTACTGAACTTAACAGAAACACTTTTCACAATAGGTAACAGTAGCACTTTGGATTAAACCTCTTAAATGCAATCGTGTCCCCAGGTTGTCAAGGTTCTTACGTTTTTACATACCTTTAATTGGTACTAAGTTTCAAAAGACCCCCGCGCCCACCATGGAATATGCCAGCCACAAACTGCAGCAACAGGGCACTCAGCCTTATAGGGTGAATCAGCACCAATGTCTGGATGGTCGAAGCCGTCAGCATACGAGTAAAACATACGAGTGCATGGTCTATGAAGGAGAAGTCAACGGTACATGAGCCACTTTATGAGGCTAAAGGAAACATGGCCTTTTGTGATATCGAAGAATATACATTTTGGAATGGTTCACATCGAGGTCAAAGGCTTCTTCACTCGCAATCGGCAGGATTTCGAACTTTATACCAATCGGTAAACCCAAGGATGAATTTTAAATTTGGGAGACAAAATCCAAATTAAGCAGAGCATTCAGGGAATGTATGGAAGAAGATTGGGAGAAAGTGTCTTGGACTGACTTAAGCTTGTTCTGACGGAAATGATTTGGCAGCATAGTCTTAGACGGGTGTTTCACTGTCCATGCCAAAATCAAACTTGTAACTGACATTTCCCCAGCCCGACTGGATTTACAGAAGAAAAAAACCTGCTTGGCATTCTTCGGGGATAGTGGAATCCTAGCAGCAATACACCTTACCCTGAAGATGTCAGGACGCTGAATGAGCGCCATGAGGGATAGGTATCCGCCATAGGACCAGCCATGTATGCCCACCCGTTCCAAGTCAATGAAGTCGTGCTTGGATGCCAAGTACTGCAGCCCCTCTACTTGTTCCTCGATCTCCACTTGACCCTACGGAGGGAAGAAGAACAGAGTTTGGTTAATTGTATAACTGCATGCAGGTGGTTTTCCCAACACAGCTCAGCATCCACATTTTAAGTCTTTCTTCTCTCAGCGGCTTTCCTGCTCCAACCACACCGGAGTGAAGATAACCCCCTTTTTATGCAAGAACCCTTACAGACCAATTCTGCTGAAGCATGAAGAGTCTCACGGATTCCCTAGTAGTTGGCCAACAGTTCAACTTCCGTTCACATTCATTAACAATTTTCAACACTGCACAGTAAATAAAAAGTCTTCAATGTTATCTTTTCACAACAGGGGTGGGCACAAATCCTCAGAACTCTAAACAAGCTCCTCAAATATGCGTTGAATTGGACTAGTCCATGGTCATATGGCCCTTGGACCTGATTTGAAGTGCTGGATGCTAGTAAACAGGAAACACAAGCCCGAGGATAAAGTGTTTTGGTAGCTATACACACTATGTGTTACAATGATTTCCTAAACCCAACCTTTAGGGTTCAGGAAGACCAACCCACATTGGTTGCAAGTCGACACAGAGTACCACAGGTTCGATCCCTGGGTCCGTGCTTAGAAACCTCTGGATATTAAGCACGTTATAAATAACCTATCATATCATATCAAAAAGAAGGTAGGGGGTAGCATAGAACAACACAAGAAATAGATTTCACACACAGTAGCGGCATAAAAATGTACTATATCTAGCGCTGGTAAAAATGGTTAACAGCAGATTACAGGAGCTTTGGGACCAGTTTGCAGTAACTTTGGATCAGGGATTTAGAATTACTCTGAACACTATTTTGACAAAAGGAATACACTGAAAATGAAAGCCTGCAGGATCAAGCCAAACTGCAGGTAAACGGCACACTTTGAGCACAATTCTTTCAGAAAGGGGCAATGTTGGTCTGTGCGACAAAGTCAGGCAGCAAGTTTCTGGTTGTAGAGAAAAGGAATGTACAAAGTTGTGGCCCGAGTATGCAGGGGACAACCCCTCGACAAGGAAGGCGTGGCACAAAGTTTGCTCTGGATGACGTTGTTGGACACAGTAGAGAAGAACCAGGTGTGGGGCTTGGTGCAGCTACTTTTGATGACAGGACTGAAGCCTCAGTGGAACGAGCAATGCAGGTGGGGGCTGTGGCAAGTCAGGTGGGGGACACAGACCAGAGGACCAAATGTATACGTAACTTTATTTAAATAAAAAGAAAATACCTCACTGACCCATTATATAAGGTAGTTCCCGTCCAAACAACTTTAAACAAAGGTGCTTGTAGAAGGTCCAAAGTAAAGTAGTCCTTGGTCCAAACCTATTCACTACACTGGCTCTACCACCAAGAAAAATGTAAACGAAAAATAGGTTGAGTGCCCTGCACTCTGGGGTTTTCACCACGATCCCACTCGGGCGTCCCAAGACTCTCTCCTGGGTCTTGATCCAATAGTCATTAGTTAGCAGCAGGTTCACTCAAAGAAACTGTTCTTGGCGGTCTATAAAGGTTCATCAAATGTTTTCCCAACACAAAAATTTCCTGACCCCTAACCCCACTTCGGTTAACGGTTGGGTGCCTCTGTGCACCCCTTGGATCGATTCCTTACTTTGCTTATTGGGCCCCTGTTGCATCTGTGGGTCTCCCTGTCCCAACGTCAGACTTATCATTTTGGGTTTCTGGTGACCCCTCGTTTCATCTGGTTCTCATCTAGGTCCATGTGACCCTTCTGGAGGTTCCGGTGACCTCCCTTTCCCTCTGTCTCTCTTAGTTGTCAGGGTCCCCGTGAGCCGTCTGGAGGTGCCTGTGCCCCTTTGGTCCTTCTTGTTTTCTTGATTCTCATTGGTGTTGGGTGAGATTTTCATATTTATGAAAAAGCTTCCTGACCTGTGTCAACCCCATAACCTTTTGCTTGGACTTGGTAATTATTTTTCCTTGTCCCTAGGGGAGGGGGAGTGGGAATCTTTTTTTCCCCTCTCACCTAGTCCTTTACTCTTTACGTGTGACTTTTTATGTCTCTCCATATGTATGGTTGGAGTTATAGTTTCCTATCACTTTTGGGCTTAGGCTGGGTTACACCTTTGGGCTTCCCTTTGTAGTTTCTCTTATTATATATTGGGTGAACTACTGTTCCCAAGAGGTAAAGTGCGACTCCCATGCCCTTTACATTTTATATAGTCAGCCAGCACACCCCACCTTATGTGGAGGGCTGGGGAGATGCAGTGTATCCCCTTTCTTACTTACCTGCTAACATTTATGTTACATGCAAGTAACTTGAATTCTGGTGGCAGTGAAACTACTTTAATGACTTTCAATCATTATTAATCGCAGGCTGTCAAATCAGCCACGGTAATGCACAGAAGGACCACCATTTGGCTAGAATGGTGGGCTCCTTTTTTGACATTTTTCATTTGCATGTTTTTTCTCATGTCTTCTTCTGCCATTGTAGGCAGGCAAGACCTCAGTTGAAGTGTACTAATTTCTCCCACTCCCCAGAGCGAACGTCAGCTGCAGACCATGCCTGAGCCAGCCAAGTCCACCCCAGTGCCCAAGAAGGGCTCCAAGAAAGCACTCTTCAAAACCTCAGTTGAAGTTTTGTCTTTGGCAGGAATCCTTTCAATTCTCCGCCGAGGTTCCAGAGTGTCTAAGAAGGCAGGAAGCAAGGGAGGAGTCCAAACCTCTGCAGCCCTTTGTCTTTCACCTTGCCTGAACGTAAACTCCCAGTGGGCGGGCTGTCTGTCCTGATTAGACAGCCAGACCGCCCCTTCCTGTAAACGGCAGGGAGACTTTGCAGAAGTTGTGCTGTAGTTCCTAATAAACACTCCGATCCTGGAAGCTGCTGACAAGTCGACCACTGGAGATGCATCCGAAGAGGAAGATGTAGAAAAGACATCTGTAGTGATTTCCTGGGACCCGAGAGCCTTCTGTGTAACCAGAGCCTGATGTAACCCTTCCTTACAATCGCCCTGGGGGTCCCGAATGCGATGACTTCTACCCAGAGCCTGATGAGATCCACTAGTCTTGAGGAGACCTGCACAATTAGCCATCCCTCGACATGCTGTGACCTTCCTGTGCTGCAAACGGCCAATACCAGTGGACCTCGAGCCTGAGTGCAGTACATGGTCTAACGAAGTCCGATTTCGTCTGAACCTTTGGTGTACTCCTGCTGGACTTCCAGACACACAATTCAAATCCCTGAAGTACCCTCACCAGAGTGCAGGACAGAGAGAATTAAGAGAATCTGACCAGCAATATTCGTCATTCATCTGGTTCCTGTAAAAGGGCGCCAAATCCAGAGAGCCACTAGAAACTGCAAAGAATCCTTTGTTGGGAGCCTCGTCAGTCGATGATTGCTGCCAGTTTTCCTTCAGTGTCCATTTCTTCACTCTGCAGACCAAGAACCCAAGGACCGGATCCTATGCTGCTGCATCTTGACGGCATCCACCCAGTAGCTCTTTTCTGTCAAGGTACTGGGTTGGCTTGCATAGTACCTACCTTAAGTTTGGTGTGCATCCTGTGAGGTGGAGTGGGTCATTCGGTTGTTTGGGAGTTTGCCCATACCATTGCCCAGGTCTAATGTTGAATCCTTCATAGGGAGTCTTCTATGAAGTCCCTGAACACCTAGCTTATTCTAAAGCTAATACTTGTTGAAGACGATAGTGAATGACTGATTGTTTATTATGCGCTTATACACAAGTGTTTCAAAGCGCACCCATGCATGGGAGTGGAAGAGATAAGGATGACGAGACAAACGATCTTACTAGGCGTGGTATATTCAGCTCATGCAGGTGCACAGAACAGGAAGTGCGTGATGGGTGGGGGCAATAAGCACCAAGTGTGCCCAGTCCCGTCAGAACATGGGGTAAGTGCAGCGACATATAACTCTCATGGCTCGTAACTGAAGTGCTGCAGCAAGTGCAAGGCCCGGAGGCAAATGCGTGAGACTGGTGGGGAAAGCTTGGGACCTGTGAGGCTCTGAAGGTACATCAGGCAGCCAGTCAGCAAAACTGAGCAGAAGTAGAGGAGAGACAGAGAGGGAGCAGAGAGAGGTGGTTAGCAGAGGAGAGGGAGAGAGAGAAGGACGAGGCGAAGAGGAAAGTCTTGAGTTTCCAGAACTTAAGGAGATCCGTCTCAAGACAGAGAGGCAGGGAAGCTGTTCCAGAAGGAGGCACCTGCAGTGGATAAAGATCCCCCCCCCACCAAGTCTCTGCTTGGAGAAGTGGCTCACCCGCAGAGAGTTGGGGGAAGATGAGCGGAGAGCTCAGGAAGGACAGTATTTAAGAAGAGAGCATTGCAGATAGAGAGGTTCAGGCCCAGAAAGCCTTGTGGACAATGCAAAGGGTCTTGAACTCAATCCTTGCATCCACAGGGAGCCAGTGAAGGGTTTTCAGCGCCAGAGCGATGCAGTCCCTGGGCTTGAGGCCAAGGAGGGTCTGCAGATGGTATTATAAGGATGGGGCACACAAGGAGGGCTTGAGGTAGGATGGAAAAGAACCAGTAGCAAAGGAGTAGTTGCAGAGATCAGCAAGAGCAGGAGCCAGAGAGTAGATGTTGCCCTTGACGGTTCTGGAGGAGCATGGGCCAAGCTGTTTGGAAGAAACAAGGATAAGTCATACAATTATCCTGCAGGAATAATGTGATGAAACCAACACTTTACTTTTGGGAAGAAGCACAACCTAATCACAGGACAGTAATATACCTTTACATCTACTTTCTATAAAAAGGCAAAACGGTTTTTAAGGAAAGAAAGATGTTAACCATAGTTTTGAGAATAGTGCATTACACATCCAAGATAATTAAGAACTTTTGTAACTTAACAGTTACCAACCAACTCTTAACAAGCAAGTAACTTTTAAATGCTTATTTTCTTTTCTAGGCAGAAGTCCCAATCCTTTCAAAAAGTCTTTTCCTGGTTCTCGGAGCATGAGTGTTCTCAGTGGCAGAAGGTGGGTCACTAGGGACTAGTGACCAACAGACCGTGCCTTTAGGAGCAAATGTCAGAGTTTCCTAGGAAAACAGGTGAGTACTTTACTTCTAGGGTTAGAAGAGGATCCAAGGACTGGCCGCCAGGGGGCGCACGGATGCGGTCTGCCTCCGTGTGCGCTCCGACCTGCGACCCTCAAAAGTGGCTCGAGCCCCCACTTTTGCCCCCCCCCACCGCATAACAACGGATCCACGAGACAGGGGAACCGGACCCCCACATGCTAAGCGAAAATCCGGTGAAAAATCGGAATTCTGTAGCCAGAGTACAGCTTCCGGGATCGTGCCTCCCCCTCCAGGCCCTCAGGGCAACTTCACGACGGGGCACATTGAGACCTGTGAAGCCCGGGACTGCTGGTTCCGCCTTCCGCTTTCCAGCGGAACCATCGAGCCGTGCAGCGGGCCCCCAAGGCAGTTTCCGTCTCACCACGCAGCCCCCGGGTCCCCGTGGACCGAGGAGACCCTCGACGGCAGAGGAGGAGGCAGCCCTTCCCGCTCCGTGATCCGCGCGGCAACTCCGTCGCGCCCGGCACAGCCTGTGACCCCTACCGTGCACGAGAGTGAGTGCTCACCCCCCCCCCCCATCCGCCGATGCACTAGCCCATTACGGACGTTGTGCCTGCTCCCCGAGAGGCCTACCCAACCCTGACCTCACACCCATGCACAGTGGCCCCTTACGAGAGAGAGTGTGCGGCTCAACCCCAGTTATCTGCCCGGGGAGGCTGCTCCCGCCATTTCCTGGAGAATATCCCTCACCCCTCGTCGGGCTCGGTACGGTGTCACCAGCCCCATTTCGTCGACTGGGCAAGCCACGTATCACACACCCTGACCAAGAGGATCGCACCCAACGCCTCTGCCTACTGAATCTGGATTTGGACGCTAGCTATGCCTCCCTTATTTAACTCGTCCTCCAAGCTCCTGACATCAGGACAAACCTCACTCCGACACTGAACCCCGCCACAGAGGGTTGGGCCCCCGCTCGTGGGGCATGTGCCCTCCTCTGTACGCCTCCCAAGAGACACTCCTGGGACCCAGGCCACCCGATCAGAGACCCGCCTCCACGCAAACCCAACAAGGTCCACGAGTCGAACCCGCATTCACTCCGGCACATTGCGGATCCCGCACCGAACCGGAGGCCTGCACGGAACTGAACACAAGGTGATGCATCCGGAGGGTAGGGCCCCTGACTCCAGGGCGTGTGCCTCCTCCCAACGCTGGACTCTCGTTACCCAGGACTTTCCGGAGATTGCCCTGCAAAGCTCTCCAGTACCGGCTCATTGCCCTGGTCTTGAGGGTAGTGCCCCCGTTCCAGGGGAGAGTGCCTCCTCGCGCCTACACAACGCATGAGCACCAAATCCAAACTAGCCAAATACGCCTACACCCAGCCGCACCCCGAACCTAGAACTGCCTGCACAATGTGAGCAGACCCCTCCGAAACAGAGGCAGCGGCTACCAAGGGGGACATAGCCGCCCTCCTCAGCAAAATCAGAAAAATGGCGCCAACTTGGGTGGCAAGATCGACAAAATGACCCAGAGGGTGGACAATATTGAGGAGAGGCTCGAAAGTGTCGAGAACAACCAAGCCTCAATTGACACACTGGAAACCCAGCTGGACCTCTGCATGCGCAATATAGAGAAAAGAGAAGAAGACATCCGGCTGAAGATAGATGATTTAGAAAACAGGGAGAGGCGTAACAACCTGCAATTCTTTGGGATTCCAGAATGGGAGGGGGAAACAGAGGAGGACCTTAAACACACCATACATGACATCATTAGAATCCTAACCGCGGATGAGAATATCGATGAACCCGCAATAGAAAGAATACACAGAGCTGGGGGCCCACGAGGAGGTCCGAGATCGGTCCTGGCCAGATTTCATAGATATCAAGACAGAATGAGGATTCTCACTAAAGCCAGGTCAGGCGACACCCTCACACTTGGTGGAGCCCAAATAACCATCTTCCAGGACCTATCCTCGCTCACCTTAGCCCTGCGTCGCCTCTGTGGCCCGCTAACCAGATGGCTTAAAGACCAGGGCACGAGATATAGGTGGGGTTATCCCTTCTCCCTAACGTTCAAACATGGCAGCAGGAAGATAATACTCCGCTCCGAAGAAGAGATTCGGGATTGCATCGCGGAACTCCTCGACACCGGCCCCAAAGAGGGGTCACAAGACGAATCATCACGAGAGGGTGTGCAGCGGGGACCCCGAGGCCCGAGAAGGAAGAAGGTCAAAGGAGCTAGAAAATATAGACGGCCCAACGACACGCCGGGGAATGCCAAATGAAGTGGCATGCACGTATCGTCTGACCCGGCGAGGCCTGTTCAGGAATTATGGTCTTGGAGTCCCTCCGTCACGTTGGAGATCGGCACATCACAGCCAACAGAGCCAGCCCGTGACAAATTTGTCTCCAGGCCCAGGACGGATGTTTGACTGGCCGCAAGAGAACCGGAAACCACATGTATCACTACATTTGTTACTCAGTGATAATAGTTGTTGTTGTGTGTTAAGTTGTAATTCAAGTTGACATTTTAAGACCGGGGGGGGGGGCTCAAACTGTTGGTGAGATGATATTCGCGTGGGGGTCTGTGGTTATCACCCTCACGGGCGGTCCGATAGTAGGCCGGTTGCAAGCACCTGGCTCGCCTCGGACCCCATCAATCCAAGGTTCAGTTCTTTTTAGGGGAGATGTTGTGCGGGAAATTGGAACTGCCGACAACGGGTATTGAGTTCAATGCCCGGGAAGGGGGGAGGGAATCCAAAATTTTCTGAAGTCCCATTGGATGTGGGACTATCGTCAAAAGACTTCCACTGCGGCGATTTATGATACGTACACAGGCGGTGTGACCAACAAACTCACAAGACTCACCACTCATTGGTGGACATGACGAATCTGGCGACAGGCATGGCACACTCAGAATTGGCACGCTAAATGTTAAGGGGCTAAATTTCCCTACCAAAAGATCGCTAGTTTCCCGAGAATTCAAGAGGGCCAATCTAGATATACTCTTTCTGCAAGAAACTCGATATAGTAAAAGAGAGGAGGGTACTCTACCCCAAATGGGGCACTGAACATTGGGGCTCCGGACCGCTTAAAAAAGCCGGGGTGGGTGTTCTCATCAGTAAATCAATCCGATTTGAGCTCTTGAGGTCCTGGTCAGATGCGAGCGGTAGGATGCTGGTGTTAGTTGGCAAGATACAGGACACCATCATCACACTCGCGTCTATATACGCGCCCAATACTGGACAGTCCCGGTTCCTTCAACAAGCAATCCCCAAGGTCATGAACGAGGCAGAGGGAGAAGTAATAATAGGAGGTGACCTCAACATGTGGATGGACCCGGATATGGATAGACAAGCAGGCACCCAGTCCACAACCCCTTCACAGGGCACCGGACACTCCAGGATTGTAGATATGATGGACGCCTACAATCTCACGGATGCCTGAAGATGCCAGAATCCAACCCGAACAGCCTTCACCTTCTACTCCACGCCTCACGCTACGTTCTCTAGAATTGATTAGGTTTACATAACTGCAGCAATCGCCTCAGCAATGACGGCAGCTACCATATCGTCCATTACCTGGTCGGAACATGACATGGTGATGGTCACTATAGATCAGATCGCTCTCCCTAGGCGGAGTTCCAAATGGCGGTGCAATGCAACGAAACACTTCAAGGACACAGTCTTTCGGGAGCAGCTGGAGTTGGACATTACTCAATACTTCGAGCATAACTACGTAGGTGAAACTCCCATCAACATAGTATGGGAGGCGGGCAAGGCCACATGGAGGGGACTTCTCATTAGGGAGGGAGCAGCGAAAAAACGAGAATGCCTGCTCATGGAAAACAAATTGCGAAATGAAATCGCCCAACTTGATCTTGCAGCTCAATCAGCGGACTCCGAAAGACTGCAGAAGATCGAACAAGCTAACGCCAAAAGAGAAGAAACAAATAGCATTATTCACAAGCTTCAATGCTTGAAGCAAAAACACTACGAGCATGGGAACAAAGCAGGCGTGTTACTCGCTGCAAGACTCTGAGGCCAACGCCGTGAACGATGGGTTCCAACGGTGCACGATACAGATGCACCCCAGACCATCGTCCCCCCAATATCCCCGAATCCTTCGCCAATTTTTATGAGAGACTCTACACTTCACAAGATACACCGCACCCAGAGGCGATACCACTATCTGACCAAAGTAGCCATGCCGAGCCTCCCATCGGAAACAACGCAAGCCATGGAAACCCCTATCACAGGAGAAGAAATTACGGACGCAATTAAAAGACTGTCAATGGGGAAAGCACCGGGGAACGATGGGTATACCGCAGGGTTTTACAAAACGTTCCAGAATGCACTCCTCCCGTTCATGGTGGTCCTCTTTAACAATATCCTCAGCACTGGTGTGGCACCCGACTCCTATTCTGAAGCCCTAATAACGGTGATCCCCAAAGAAGGAAAGGACCCCAAGCAATGTGCCTCCCACCGCCCGATATCGCTCCTGAATATCGATGCCAAGATTTACACGAGGGTTCTCACCACGAGGCACACATGCCCACAATAATTCACAACGACCAAGTAGGCTTCATCCTAGGTAGACAAGGCGCAGACTCCACCCGCAAGACCCTCCACCTCATACACGAGGCCAGAAACCTGCCAAACACACCAGCACTGTTCTCGATCGATGCGGAAAAAGCGCTCTCAAAACGGATCTCGCGAAATGGAAAACCTTCACAATTTCCTGGATAGGGCGCTTGAATGCAATCAAGATGGTGACCCTCCAACGCTTCCTATATCCCTTCCAGGTCCTCTACATCACAATCCAGGACCACTTCTTCAAACAGACCAAGAAGGCCATATTGGAATTCCTGTGGGACGGAAAGAAACCCCAGATACCATATGATATCCTGATACTCCCGAAGGAGATGGGCGGAGTGGGCCTCCCGGACATTGAACGGTATTACCAGGCGACCCAACTCAGGATCCTAATCCCACACCTGCGCAATAGAAAGGACCTCCAATGGGTCCAACTAGATAATGACATCCTGCTCCATGTTACTCTTGCGGAGTGGCTATGGGTCCCCAGAGCAAAACTCACGAAACACTTCCGTGACCACCCAATACTGGGCACCATGTGGAACATCTGGAGGAAGGCGAAAGGGATGACCGGAATCACGACATGGCCTTCTCCACTAAGTCATCTCTGGTCCCCCGGGATCCGAGAGGAAATCCCCGAACACGCCAGATACCAGGCCTGGTTTGATGCCGGACTGGAGAGAGTAGGCCAACTGTGGAGAAACGGGAACTTCATCTCGATCTCGGAACTAGAGGAGGCCCTCCAAATCCATCCAATTCCAATCTTTTTGTATCTACGATTAAAAGGGGTCATGCCAAGGAAGGAATGGAAGGAAACCACACAGCGAGAGCTGACACCGTTCGAATCGATACTGGACACGACATGTACAAGGCCCTGATCACCAAAGATCAAACTCCAAGTCTTCACCTCAAAGAGCAATGGGAAAAGGACTTTAATAGAGAATTTGAACAACACACCTGGGACAAAATCTGCAAAACACCAGCTAAAGTATCAATCGCCACCCAGTACAAATTACATGCTCTGAAACGACTCCATTGATGGCAGTATGATCCTTGCAGACTCTCGAAAATGTTCCAAACAACTAGCCCAAAATGCTGGAGACACTGCGACATGGACGCTGATTACTGGCACATGTGGTGGAAGTGCCCCAAGGTACGCATCTATTGGCAAGAGCTCCTGGGATGGATAAAACAATTAAATGGCATAGAAAGAGTCCTATCCCCTCTCCTGATCTTATTTGGCATTGAAGAAGAAGACTACAGAGTGGTACGCGTAAAAGGGTTGATATCCCCCCTTCTGTTGGCGGCAAGAGCTGCCCTAGTCATCAAATGGAAGTCCCCGCGCCTACGTGACAAAAAAGACTGGCTGCAAATCGCCATGAACATATACACAATGGAAAAAATAACCGCGGCCCTCCATGACAAGGCCGCCCGACAGGAGGAAGCCTGGATGGACTTCACAGAACAATATATCACAAGTACAGCCGTTACCGACTCACAGCTCTAACCAGAACGCCATTCAACGGCCCATATCTGGAAAACGAATAGCGATCTACGTACTGCCTAATAGCCATCCCCGTCACAACCTTCACGTAGAACCTATGACACCGACAGAGATCAACGTCACACCGCCACTTAAGACAATTTCAGCTAACGCCGACATCCGAAAGTCGTCAAAGAATGGACATGGAGGGGGGGGGCGGGAGTTCGTACTATATATCCATCGAGAGTGGACAATTATGTTACTAGCGGTTTGTTATTGAAGTGGATCGCGATGATCTTGTGATATAACCAAGTTTGCTCAGTTATGTATTCACCTGACTGTTCACTTTTGATGTAAAAACCCAATAAAATTCAAGTTGAAAAAAAAAAAGAAGAGGGTCCAGGGGCTTCGCAGAAGACACCCCAGCAGGATTCAAGCAGTGGGACTGGGGTCACTGGATGAGAGGCCTCCCCATCACAGAAAAAGCCCCACAGCTACACAGAAATCCTAACAGGCTTAAGGTAAGTACATACCAAAGCCAACACAATACCATCGCATTGAAGACGAGTTTGCAGCAGGAGGACTTCAGGATCTGCAGCAGGGCTTCACCGGGCAAACCAACAGCCCAGTGGATTCCTTGTCGTGGTGACTGAAAACAGGACCTCTGAAGGAACTTTGCAGCAGGGATCGATGAAGAAGGCTCCAGGCAAGGTTTTCCTTGCGGCTAAATGTGGATCTGGCACCTTTTTACAGGAGCACAGATGAAGACAGAAAATTTCGGTTGAATTTTCATCATTACATAGGACCAGCCCGCTGCTGAGGGGAATTTTCTGACTCGATAAACCAGGATGCCCACGAAGTTTCAGCGTGATTCAGAATTCAAAGACCGTGCACCGCACAATGGCTCGAGGTCCCAGGGTATTGGGGTATTGCAGCAACGCAAGGTCGCAGCAATGCGTGGGATGGCACGATTGGGAGGAAGGGCTGCAGCAGGATCTGGTTACACAGCAGGCTCTCTTGGTCACTGGAAATCGTCTCTGCCGCTTTTCCTTCATCATCCTCTTCAGTTTTGGTTCCAGTGGTTGACTACCTCTTCAGTTTCCAGGTTCGCAGTATTTATCAGGAATTACAACACAACTTCTGCATTCTCTCACTGCATTTTACAAGATGTGGCGGTCTGCTTGTCCAATCAGGACAGCCAGTCCCCCATTGGGATTTGTCCCCATTCAGGAAAGAAGGAAGACAAAGGGCTTTGGAGTTTTGGACTCCTCCCTAGGTTCCTGCTCTCACAGACAGACTGGAGCCTGGGCGGGGAGTCCAGGGTACTTCCGCCGAAGATAAAAATAGCACAAAGGAATTTCCACCCTGGATGTCAGGGGAAGGAACAAGGACAAGAAACACTACAATGGTGGAAAAAGAAGACAGGGGCCATATTGGTAAAATTAGCACCCTTAGATGCCTTTGCTGCAGCTGTGAACACAGCCCGCAGTAAATGTGCACCAAATGAATACAAGGTATCACTGCCACTAGCCATTGAAGGTGAACTTGTCCCTGTAACAGAATTGTTACAGTTTTAATGTGAAAGGGGATGCATTGTATCTCCCCAGCACTCCACATAAGGTGGGGTGTGCTGGTTTCACGTTAAGAGGGGAGCCCATAGGGCAACCCAGCAACAACAGGCACTTATTGCTAATAAGTTGTTAAAGAGGATAACTTTAAAAAGACACTATGGAGAGTCAAATAAATTACACCCATAAAAAGAATTAAAGATTCTGTGAGTGTGGAAAAAGGTTCCAACTCACTGAGGTATTAAGGAAAAATATCCCACTAGTAAAGCAAAAAGTTCTGAGGTTGACCCAGGTCAGGAAGATTTACTATTTCTATGAAAATCTTACCTAACAGTGTGAAAGGTGTGTTGAGCAGCATGGGGGCATAAAAAGCCAAACTATTGGCTAGTGGGGGCTGCTGCTCTTACCTCGCTTTTAGGATAATGGGAGGATGCCTGCACCCACTTGTTAGGGAGAATTCCCATTTCTGTGCCAATTCCCCTTCAACCTTAGAGACCCCCAGCTCTTTTGATGGACTTTAGGACTTTTTAATTTTAACCCTGGAGTGAGTGAGACCTTTTTCTCACTCTCTCATGTGTTCTGACCTGATTTGGATTATATGTTTCCTCTGTTTTTGGAGTCTGGCAAACTCCATAGGCATCTACTTTGTATGGTGGCACAAAGCACTTTTGGTGCAGTGTCACTGAGAAATCCTTTAGATTTCTCATAAGGTTTAAATACCTTTTCCTGTGTGAACTGCTGTTTCCAAGAATAGTAAAGTGAAATTCACTTTACTTACCTTTTCTCTTTGTGGGTCCAGCACACACCATCTTATCTGGAGTGCTGGGGGGTTACCTAGTAGTCCCTTACCCTACATACTCGTGTAACATTTTTTATGTTACCCTCACGACTTTAAATGGCTGGTGGCAGTGGTTTAATTTTCCTACCATTGTGCTTTTCTACCGCAGGCTGAACCCTCAGCTGCAACATAGCACCCATGGGTGACCATTTTGTCAAAATGGCCCGATCGTCTTTTTTCGCCATTTTCTATTTGTAATGTCTTTCTTGGATTTTACTCTGCGCGCCAAGCCAGGTTTGAGCCCCTTGTTCATTTTGCCTTTGGCGGGCTTCAGTCCTGAAACCCGCCTCTGGCTCCAGTATGTCTGGAAGGGCAGGAAGTGAGGGGGGTTTCCAAAACTCTGCTGTCCTTTGTTTCTAGGAGTGCCTGAATGCAACCAGTCCTGGTTGGCTGGCTGTCTCAGGACAGCCACCCTGCTGTATGATTGGCAGCCTAGGCTGTGCATGAATGGGAGAAACCTGCTTAAAAGGCGAGGGTTTTGGGGCTAGAGGCAGAGTCGTCCACTGGGAAGAACACCCGACGAAGAAACCATGAACAAAGCTTGCTGCATCCTCCTGGGCCTTTGAATTGCCCGGTGAAGCCCTGCTGCTGTGCTGAAACTCTCAACAAGAGAAGCTCCGGAAAGGACGACTCCTTTATTTGGGTTAGTGGGACCGGCTAACACAGAGACGAACTCCACTGGACCATCTTCCCGACTGGCTGTACTCCTTTGCTGCTGCAGGAACCAAGTGACAGGGTCGAGAAATCTGCAGTAGAGTGCAATGTCTAAAATCCAGCCAGAAGCACTAGGAGTCTCTTAAGGACTCCCCAGAAGCAGGACGACCAGAGCTCGAGTCTCCTCCCAGAGTGCAGGACCCAAGGAGTGAAGGAAGCCCAACCGGTATCCAAGATCTGCGGTGGTGCTGTTTACCGTGCACTCAAACCGCGAAGTGCTGCTGATCCGAAAAGAGCCCATAGCTGCAGACGACCTCCAAACTGCTGCCAGAGGTGTCCTCCAGACATCCGCCCTCTTGTCCCTAGGACTGAGGCTCAGGAACCCAGGATCTGCATCGCTGCAACAGGACAGAGTCCAGCTGGACCACACTTCTTCAAACCAGAGGTACTGTTCAGACTTGGGGTACTTACCTCAGTGTCTTTAGCTCTGCTCTTCTCAGTTGAGACTTGCAGTGGCTATTTTTGTTAGAGTTGATTTCTGCTTTCCACAAGTGTAACAGCTTGTGACCCTACAAGAGATTTCTACAACACGCTCTAACTTTGTGCAAGACTTTTATTAACTACAAAGTGCCTCAGCCCCACAGACTGACTTTGGCTGCCTGGCTCCCTGTCGACTCTTTCCCTCAGAGGTGATAACTTGTTTTTAGACTGTTATTGCTGGGAAAGGTTTTGTCTAGATTTCATTGGAAGATTTAAGTATACTGGGATGCCCTGAGAACCTGTTTAACCTTTTTCCTTCCTTTAATATTTCCTTTCAGCAACCTCAGAATCTGCAAAGTGTACTAGTGATATATACACGCCATTACTGTCCATGTGAATGAAGTCACCTCTGGGTGTAGGAAGAGTGTAAAAAGCATCTACTAAACTTATGCTGATTCTGGAAAAGTATTTTAAAGTATATTTGATGGTTACATATCTTGACCTTTTGAAAGAACGCTTATTTAAAAATGATGTTAAATAAATAAATATTTATAACTGAAATCTTGAGTATAAGTGTTACTTGGCTACTTGTATTTGCGAATTTCATTGATTCAGCTCTACATCTCACATTTACCCCTCTTGCAATAGGCCTGGCTGCTCAATCATACTACAAACGTGAGCAGTACAGCCTTATACCAAAAGGCGACCTACCTAACACCAAGAAGGCAAGTGTTGTGTTGTCTCACACAGTGCGACTACATCAATTCTTGCCCAACATGCTGTAGGAGAGACAATAACTGCTCGCCATCATTTTTAAAGAACAACTAACCCCCCCCCCCCCTCCCCAGGACTTGCATGCAGGAAATCCTCATCTGTTGATAGAGACAATCCCTCCATCCTTCGGTTACAGGATGTTCAACAAAAGGAGTCAGTTCACCGTTCCAGTCCTCGTCTCCAGAAGGAACACCCACCTGGCAACAGCTCTAGCACCATTGCCGCATTCCTTTCGCTGACCTAACTTTTCATTTACTTTTTTCTACTGATTTGTGCATCTCCATATCTACCTTGACCGAACTTATATGCATTAGGCGAAAGTGTAGGGGTGGGCTAGATGTCTGGCAAACGCTATGAACCAGATCAGTAGTATACCACCCCACTTCTTGTAGAAAACAGCCACTACCCCACAGTCAATTGATTCTTAACTGGGACTCCCCCAAAGAACCTCTCAACCAGATGCACTTCTACAGGATTTTAGCATGTACCATTTTGTACTTAAAGGCACTTTCGAAGTTCAGCCCTCGGTGACAGGAGCCTCTGTTGTCGATCACGACGACGACATACCCCAAAGCAGCCAGGGTGTTCAAGCGGAAGTACTTGACACCTTTAAACCGGTTGTTTACTAGCTGCACCTGCAAAAGAAAACAGACTGAATGTACAAAGGCCCACACGTGTATAGGAGACTGCACAAAGTGTGCCATTTCTCACCCCAGAATCTGAATTGCTTGAATTAAAGCATGCTCTTAGTGGAGAGACACTGGGCTAGAAATAATGAAAAGTGAAATGTGCAAAACAAATACAACACCTCTATACAAAATCATGCATGGCTGATTCCAGACCGTGGAGACAATACACCACATCTTTACCAATGATTCAAAGGAATGAAGGAGGGGTTGCAATCACATGAAGGCTACAAACCTTCAGATACCGGGTGACAAAAAACATTATTGGGTTCCCAATTACAGATAGATATACATTTGTAACTCTGGGTATACAGGATGAGAGCCTTTGACTGCACATGTAAGTCGGGACATTGTAGGCGTGGAGCAAGTTACACATGCCTTTATGCAGATCTGCCCTCCGTCTCAACTTGGATACGGGTTCTGAATGGAATATACTAATGCGCAACTGTTGTTAACTCCTAGACTGCTAGTTGTGAACCTTTTTCCAATAATGCTGCCCCATTATATCGGGCGTCTCAGGGACTGCAGTGGGGGTGTTGAGGGAGCTGTGCATTGAGATGTGCTAGGCAGATGTCGTGGCAACCTTGGCCTAGGGTAGGAGCGATCATTTTGTTATGTGTTAAATGCTTACAATAAAAACAAACATTTCAAAATTGGTTATTGTTAAGTAAGATTTTGTAAAGTCCAACTGGTGTGGGACTTCACAAGACTTCTCTTGGTATTAAGCAGACCCAACTCTTAACATAGGCCTGTACTACACAAGCTGGCAGAGTGAATGCACAGCCAGGCTTATCTTAGGAGGGGTAATTTGAGCTGTAGAGTAGCACAATGAAATCAGTAAACACAAGGCACCAAGTACACACTTGCACACTTAAAGTTATATTAAATTATTTATATACACAAGGTAAATTAAGCATTCTTTAAAACAAGCAGTAACTAGTAACATTCAATGGAAGTGATTCATTCATTTAAACAAGAACAAATAATGCAGGTGAGTAACAAAACTGTGTTGAGGAGGGAAAATGGTTAGAGTTAGAACACACTTTAAAAACTGGTTCAATAGTGAGTTCCTCCCAGAGGGACGTAGGCAGTCTTTCATCCCGCAATAATAGTGTCAACAATGAAAGGGAACAATCACTGACAAACCCAATAGGTTTCAGAAGACGAGCCTTTTAGGAACCCAGGACAGCTAAAGTCAATGGGACAGTTCCAGTTCTGATGCAGATTTTCATAGATAAATATTGCCAAACAGTCAGGAGTTCTTTGAAAAATGACTGGAGCTCAAGGGGAGCCCGCTTGATGGAGCACAAGCTGGAAGGCCTGCACAAGTGAGTGGAGGTCAACTCCAAAAGGGGTTAAAATGGTACTTCCCAAGCCAGGGAGTACTAGAAATGCCAAAAGGTATTTATACCCCAGACCCCACAGTACCTTAGAATTGAAGAAGAGGTTCCAGCTGGTTGCCTTCCTGATGCAGACCCTTGATCCTGGTCCTTGGTCGTGTGGTCGTGGTGACGAAAGGGAGGATGTCTGACAGGCTTTTGTGGCAGCACTCTGGAGAGGGACTTGGCAGAAATGGATTACACACGATTCAGCAGCCCTTTGTGGTGTTCGTGCCGTTTTCTCAGCGCCAAAGAGAAACTAATAGCTATGGTTGGAGTTTCCTCAGTCCAGGACTCTGGTGACGGGACTCTAGCTTTGGCCGGATTCGGTCTCAGAAAGACGATGCACTCAATAAGGGTCAGGGGTCCCCAGACATTGGGATTCCGTGGCCTAGGAAAGTCGCAGCAAGTTGGATGATGAGCCAAAATTAAGCAGGTCTCGAGGCTAGTTGGTCTCACCAGCTCAAGGGAAGGGAGGAAGTCGTCCTGCACGGATCTTCAATGTTGAAACGAAAACCGGGTCAGCACAGCTTCAAGGCTTGACCAGCACTTCTGTGGTCCTGGAAGGTGCTGCTGGCATCTCTGCCCTTCCTCTTCATCGGATATGCGGTTCCAGTGCTCGATTCTACATGTAGTCCCAAAAGCCTTGCCTTTCATGCGATCCCATTCATTCACAGCCATATAGCTGTCGATCACACAGGGGGATAGGGGGATGGTCCTCTAAGACAGCCACCCGCCCAGTTGGAACAGGTTTTGGCCAGGCATGCCTACAAACAAAGGTCAGTGAAGTTTCAGGCTCTTCCCTCACTTCCTGCCTTCCCAGACACACTGGAGCCTGGAGGGCTTCAGGGTTGACTGCTGCCAAAGGCAAAACATACAAAAGTACTCAAACCTACCTTAAACAACAGAGTAAAAGCCCAAAGGAAACGAACAAACAAGAAATGGCGAAAAAAGAAGACGGGGGCCATTTTGGAAAAATGGTCACCCATGGGTGCTGTACTACACCGGAGAAATCAGCCTGCAAGTACCCTGCACAAAAGGTAGTAAAAAGTAACCACTGCCACCAGCCATTCAAGTTAGTTAGTGTAACAAAAAGTTACATGAGAAGTGGGATAAGGAGGTACTAGGTAACACCCCCAGCACTCCACATATGGTGGTGTGTGTTGGGCCCACAAAAGGAAAAGGTAAGTAAGATAAAAGCCATCTCATTATTCTTGGAAACTGTAGTTCACACAAGACATTTTTTTAAACATTAAGAGACATTCAAGGGACTTCTCAGTGGCACTGCACAGAGGGTGCTGTATGTCACTATGCAAAAAGTAGATGCCCGTGGAGTTTACCAGACTCCTAAACAGTTAAAAATCCTAGTCAGAGAAAAACACACGAGTGAGTGGCAAAAAGCACCACTCACTCAGGAGGTTAAAAATCAAAAAATCCCAGATTCTGGCAAAAGAGCCGAGGGTCTCGAAGGTTAAAGGGAATTAGCACAGACACTGAAAATGCTCCCTAACAGTTATACAAATGAAACTGCTGTCAGTAGCCGGGACCAGCATGCAACTAGTTTGCGGTTAGACCAATGCCTGCACAACATGCAGCAGACATAAGGAGACCCTCCCTCCCCAATCAGTGTAAATGTTACAAGGTTGCTTTGTCATCCTGACACCTGTACAGCATGTGACTAACGGGCTGTCGGCACCAACCCTGGACAGCATGTACCAATAGTGTTGCCTTGGCCATTACTTTATCACACAAAACCCTGTGTGCTCTGCATCAGCCGCACAGCTGTTCAGCATGCACCTAGCAGACCATTAATCTCATAGCAATTGCCATCACAATATTTCACTGCAGCATTAGAGCGATCGTCAGCACTATTTACAATGCATACAAAATGTCAAAAGTATCATTAGGGAGTTTTTCTAAACGTCCACTTTTAGGACTTTATAAGACTCTCTCTCCTTGCCAATACACAACTCCGCCTTCTAGTACCTGTGTCACTCAAGTTAGAAGTAGCAATGGCAGAGCAGCCAGGCTTATCTTAGGAGGGAGGGCTGTAGGAAGGTATACAGAGCGTGTAGCACATTTATGGTCCGATAAAGCTGCCAGGTGCACTTTAAGTGAGTTAAACACTAAGCCTGCATCCAGAAGGTGGAGCATATAGGTGACAACATTAGAAGGAGTACAATCAACTGGGTTGATTTTCTTATTCTGGCACCGAATTACGAATCATTTCCATTGGTCATAGTAACAGTGCCTTGTGTTAGGTTTTCTTGACTCTTTCAAGATATCCATACATCTCTGGGATAGATTGAGATGTCCGAACGCTATGACTTCAGGAGCCATGCTGCCAAGTTCATCAAGTTGTGCTGAGGATGCACTGTTAGTCCCTTGTGCGGGGAGAGTAGGTTGTATCGGCACGGAAGTTTGATGGGGGAGGTCGCACACAACCAGTTTGCGTAGGTGTGGATACCATGGTTGTTTCGCCCACATAGGATCAACCAGAATGAGCGTCATCGGTTCCCTGTGTATCTTGTTCACCACTTTCCTCATCAGAGGGGTTAGTGGAAAAGCGTAGGCAAACATCCCTGACCAATTCATCCATAGGGCATTCCCCTTGGAGCCTGGCTGGGTGAACCTAGATGCAAAGTCTGGCCATTGTCCGTTTTCTCTTGTGGCGAATAGGTCTACAGTGGGGAAACCCCACTGAGAGAAGAGGTCTCCAACGACTTCTTTGTGTAGTCGCCACTCATGTTCCTCTGGGAGAGGATCTCTGCTCAGAGCATCTGCTAGCGAGTTGAGTTCCCCTGGAACATGTTGGATGACAAGTACATTTTCCGTCTGAGTGCCCATTTCCAAATTTTCTGGGCAAGCTTGGACAGATTGGGAGACCAGGTGCCCCCCTGTTTGTTTAAATAAAACATTGCAGTTGTGCTGTCTGTTAGGATCTGCACAGACTGGTTGGATAGCAGGGTTTCGAATGCCCAAAGCGCTCTGAAGACTGCCAGAAGTTCTAGCAGATTGATGTGGTTCTGAGCCAGTGTGAGAGACCAGAGACCCTGAGCTCTATGGTGAAGGTAGTGGGATTCCCACCCTGCAAGGGAGGCGTCTGCTGTGACAACGGCCTGTATCTCTGGATCGTAGAAGGGTTTCCCCTTCGTAAGATTCTCTCTTGTCCACCAGCGAAAACTCTGTACTAGTGTTGGCAAAACGACCACTAGATCGTCCCACTGACCACTTGCTTGAGACCACTGTTCCACCAACCATTCCTGCATGTGGCGCAGGCGCGCGTGGGGAACCAGGTAAATGCAAGATGTCATCATGCCTAGAAAACGCATAGCTTTGCGCACCCTTATTTGGCGACCAGCCTGATATTGAGGAATTTGCAGCAACAGATTTCGAATTCTTTCCTCTGATGGACAGGCCAACCCCTCTTGGGTATTTAGGACAGCTCCTAGGAACTGTTTTGAGGTGCTTGGCACCAGGCTTGATTTTTTTCTCGTTGATTGAGAAGCCGAATTGGAAGAGGAGGTTGATTGTTCTTTGGATTTAGTTTGCAAATTAGGGGGGACTCCCCTGTAATGAGCCAGTCGTCCAGGTAAGGGTACACTGGGATTGCCTCCCTGCGTAAGTGCGCCGCCACCACCACCAGTACCTTGGTGAATACCCTTGGAGCTGAGGCTATTCGAAGGGCAGCACCTTGAATTGGTAGTGCAGGTTATCCATCTTGAAACGTAAGAATCTTCTGTGCGCTGGGAACATTGAAATATGAAAATAGGCATTTTTCATATCCAATGTTGCCATGTAATCCCCCTTTTTTAGTAGGGGGATTACCTCTTGTAGTGTAGTCAGGCAGAATTGTTGTGGCTTGACATACTTGTTTGCAGGCCGCAAATCTAATACTGGGCGCATTGTCAGAACTATTTTTGGCACAAGGAAGTAGGTTGAATGAATACCCCTGTTTACCTGGTTCATTGGGATGACTTCTATGGTGTCTTTTGCTAGCAGAATGGCGATTTCCTCGAGGAGGATCTTTTGATGTTCCATTGAGTGTACCTTCTTTCGCCTGCGGATGGCTGTGGGGGCGCCCTAGCAACTCTATGCAGTATCCTGCGGACACTGTGGACAGCACCCATCTGTCCGAAGTGATCCCCTCCCATGCGTGGGTGAAGGTGGAAATGCGCCCCCCTACTGGGAATGCATGGGAGGGGACCTGAAGCGGAACGTCACTGCTTACTGGGCTGCCTGGCGGGGCTGCCTCCGGCCAGTCCTTCGGGGTCGAGGGCCTGCGCGTGGGTGTCCGATGTCAGCCCTCTGCCCTCGCCTTCCGATTCGGTGGCGTTGCTGCCATCGCTGAATGTCCCCTCCACTTCCATGGCCTCTAGCTGCCTGGCGTAGTGGGCCCAGCGTTTAGTTGAGCAGTCTTTAACAGTTTTCGGCTTGAGGAGCTTGCAAGCTCGACAGGTAGCCTCGGGATGGTCTTGTGGGAGACACAGATTGCACGTATTGTGCTTGTCTACCCAGGGAAACTTCCTGTTACACTTTGGCCACAATTTGAATGGAGTACTCTCCATATGTTACAAATTGGCAGCGGGCGGGTATATGTAGGAAAATGTGGCAGTCCTCGACGGCTGTCTTCCTCGATCTTCACCAGCGTCAATCTTCGTCGTACGGTGTATAGTGAAAGGGGAAGTATTTAACGGTAATTGTAATTATAAACGGCTAAGAGCAAAGGGAACTCCGCAACATGCGTCCGACTAGTATGGCGGAAGAAAACAATCTGAGGGTCCTACACACATGAGGGATCATGGGTACAGGGGACGTCACACTAGGGTTAGTATTACTGGCACGCCCTGGTTCGACGCCCCTTTTCGAGTTTCGAAAAACAAACTAATATTCTGCAGCTACCACTAGATGTCGGCCTATGCACAGCATGTGATCTAAGCAGATTACACAAGCCTCAAATATATATATAGGATACATTAATCACCGTAATCGTATTTCTGGTGCTTGTAACTGCTGTGAGAAACCTGAAGGTGTCTCCCTGACTCGTTCCCGGGGATCTGCCATCCAGGTGGCCAGGACACAGCCATCGCTATTGGATCCAGTTCCTGGGGGTGGACCAGTGAGGGAGGATCACCTGGATGGGGGGCCCCTCGGGGAGTGGAAGTGGGACACTGACGAGTGAGACGCAGTATCCCCCTTCTTATGACATCTTTTCCCCAATTTACCACGTAGGATACACAAACACTGTACCACCTCCTTTTAATGACACAATCACTTTCACATATCACAAAGGACGATGGACTAACACTCAAGCCATTTACCTGACATGTCCTAGGGTCAGGCAGTCAGGCAATTGACCAGAATCTCACACACCTTACAGCCCTTTCGATTCGTCAAAGGGATAAAAGGTGGCGCACGAGAGCACAATACGAGCAAGACAGACCGCACGATGAGAGAGCTAACTTAGCACGTCAGTTCAAGAGGAGGAGAAAGACGGCGCAAACCGAGAGAGTCAACAGGGGAGAAACGACCTTCCCTTTCCGACCAAGGTTCGTGAAACCTCTGCAGAAGGAATCGTAAGACCACGAACAATAGCCAGCGTGTGTTACAGCAGATGTCAACAGTACACAGGGGCCTCCTCCGCTGATAACCAAGCCGGGGAGAGATGCTGGTCTTCGTGGTACCAATCTTGACTCCAGAGAGAAGAAAAGTCAAACGGTTCATCAGAGCTGGTGAGTCGAGGGGAGAGCCGATAAGAAATCGAACTGTGTTGAACGAAAGTAGCAAATGGCTAATTGAATTGTGAAAGAATACAAATAACTGTTTATACTAGAAGGGGGAAAACCAGCAACAGACGAGTCAGGCACCACGTGGGTGCTCACTCAGGAAACTCTGGGCGGTTACTTGATTGTTCAAACTACCATTACCAGAAGGCCTTGGAAAAGGCGAGAAAGGGGTCAAAGTGGTCAAACAAGGGTCCAGTAAAATCATCTGTACAGTCGAAAGTCTCTGGCCAACAGATGATTGTGAAGCTAAGGGACATGAATCCTGCATCGTATTGAGAAAACGTGCGATTGACAAAGATGGCAAGAGTGAACCCGAAGAAGGGATGTCCACAGTGAACTGTTTAAAAGGACATCAAGATTCGTGAATGACAGTTGAAATTGTGTGGGGAAGCATTTGTGAACCCGGCTGAGTGAGGCTAAAGAGTGAGAAAGGTCCAAGTCCGGAAGATGAGGATCCCAGGGTGAGGAAGCATCACCCAAAGTGCAACTAGAAAATAACTTTTGTTGAGCTTTTATTTTGATACAGTGAACCCATCAGGCCCTCGGAAACGAGAAAACTGAGATACCGAAGGTCCTGATATCATTAGAAACTTTTTGTAGATCTGAGCTCCGAAGAGGGGGTGGCAGGGGTGAAAGTTAATCACCCTGTAAAGAACTTTTGTTTATTATTTTGAAACCCATCAGGTCCTCAGAGGCAAGAGACTTTCTGAAGAAAAGAGACTTAATCACCGAAAGCCCTTATTGCTGCGAGCGGAACTGTTGGTTCGTGCTGGGAAAGCTCAAGTGTGTACTGTGCATTGGAATTCAACCTTGTCCAGTGCAGAAAACATGGGGAAGTGTTAGGCAAGATTGTATGCAGTACCCTACGGCCTATGGGAGACTACACCAGCCTTGTGCTCTTGGCAATAGTTAACCCAACCTTTGGTATAAGTCTGTACTACACAAGTTGGTTTATAGTCATTAAATCGAAAGCAATAATGTTGAAAATCGAATTTCTTTTTTATTACGTTTTTTTCGAAATGGGGGGGGGTTCCCTCCCAACCCCCCCCTTTTTTTTATTTTACCCCTTTTTTTTTACTTACTAAACCCAAAAAATACATATAAATAAAAAAAGAAAACATTTGACTTTTTTTTTAACATTTGTTTTCGACATTTTTGACATTCGACTTTATTGTTTCGACTTTTTGACTGCAGACCACACAAGTTGGTAGAGTGATTGAACAGCCAGTCTTATCTCAAAAGGGGTCAATCAATGTGAGCTGTAGCAAATATGTAATACTTAAATAGACTTCAGAAAACACTCTCCGTTTCAATAAATCAGTAGATACCCTTTGGGGATGGCACACAGACACTTCCTACACCCTGAGGTAAGTTCAATTACTAGGACACTGTGGACATTGTTATATCACTGGTACAATTAGATCAATACTGAGTTTGGTGTCAAAAAGGAAACGGTTAGTGAAGGAAACAATGTTTAACAAGTTTCTCAAACAGGTAAGCACATTTGAACCGCCCATTGCAATGTAGATTAACCCCTTCCCAGCTATACAATTAAAGAATGTATGACTTTAAAAGATAATATTAAAATGTTTTGTTGGCTTAAGAAAGAACATAAAAAAATCAAGAACAAATACATGTTACATGATCCTGTTAATTAAAAAATTGTTTTAACATTAATAAATCAATCCATATCCTGCCATCAATTTCCCTTCCAATTTTGATAGGGGCTCCAACCCCTCTAGCCTTCTCCCTTCCCTGATAGCAGAAACTCCAGCCTTTTCATTGTGGCAATTACCAATTTTTTTTATTTATTTTTTTACATTTATTTGTGTTTGGTTCAAGAAACTTGGACCTTTACAAACAGTAGATACAAAGGAAACGATTATTACAATTGATACAAATTATTACAAATTACCAATCTGGTTTGCTCCCCTATCAGGAACCATTTCCACCACTCAATAGGAACTCAAGGTCAACACTTTCCCCATATTGTCTTTTAGAAAAACATTTCTGACTCGTACCAACGATTGACAGACCATTATCAAGTGCATTGGACATTCCACCATTTCCGACATCTTACAAAATCTGCACCACGGATTTAAGACACCAGGCACCTTCCTCCTCCACTGTACTTCCCTTGTCTCCAAGATATTTAAATAACAGCGGAGTAGGAGGTCACAGATCTTAGAAGAGGGAAATGTCTGCAGATAAGTTGGAAGCACATTCCTACCGTTTCCATCCTCAATCATCAAACAACCCAGTTTATTTTTTCCACACCGCTCTTCAGTGTCAATCCAGTCCCAATCCTGGCGCTTTAGCTTCACCTTGCAGGGGTTTGTCAACAGATGTTCAATCCCAATATCCCTCCCCTTCGAGATTTTCTCCACTTTCTGTTTCCAATAACCAAAGTATCGATTGCAAGTCTCATATTCCCTTTCAGTAGGTCAAACGGGTGAGTAGGAGGATTTTCAGTACATTTGCGGTATAAAACCATCGTCTTCCATACCACCATGGACTCAAGGGATTGTAATTTCAGTTCTAGCCTTATCGCACTGGTTGGCAAGCTGTTAGGAAGCCCCAATACTTTCCACCAGAACAGGCCCACGAGCTTATCCCACACAGAAAAGGACAGATGAAGGTTTGCTTTGGCTCCATAAGTTAATATTTGAGCCACTTTCTGCTTATAAAAAGAAATTATTGGTATCATCGTAAGTCTCCCATATTTCTTCTGGAAGGTCCTCCCTTGATTTATCAATATAGAAAGCCTGGATCGAATGTATGACTTTTGGAGGGACAGATCAAAACCCAAAGTCGGAGGTTAGAAGAGTCTTCAGGGAGCCAGGACAGCCAATGTTAATTGAGCAAGATCTAGGGGAGCTGAAGGTAAGTAAAAAGTTTTGCACAATTTTATGGAGAGTTTTGTAGAGAAATAATTTGGTGTTGGGCCACAAGCTGGGAGGCTTGTGGCGGGCAAAGCTGCAAGCAACTCTGCAAAAGGCAAAAACTGCAAGTCTCAACTGAGAGCAAGCAAGTTACCCAACAAGAGGTAAGTACCCCTTAGTTCACAGTACCTTAGGTCTGAAGAAATTGGTTCCAGCAGGCTTCTGTTCCTGTTGTAGTATGGCAGATCCTGTTGTTCCTGGGCCTCACTCATGGGGACAAGAGTGAGGACGTCTGGAGACTCCTGCACTACGCTTCGAAGGTTGGCGGCAGCAATGGGCAAAGTTCAGATCAGCGGCAATTCGCAGTTTCAGCTTCTTGCAAATAGTAAATTAACCCTTTCCTGGGGGAAAGGCAAAAGCACAAAGTCAAACATAAGAAGAGGGGAGCCATGACAGCCAATGTCAGTTGAGCAAAGTCTAGGGGAGTTGAAGATCTTTGCAGGGAAGTAAAAGTCTTGCACAATGTTTTTAGAGGTTTTTGTAGAAATAAAATCACTGAAGGGCCACAAGCTGGGCGGCTTGTGAGGGGCAAAGCTGCAAGCAACTTTGCAAGGGCAACCAAGACAAGTCTCAACTAAGAACAAGTAAGGCTACACCACAAGAGGTAAGTCCTCTTCAACTTTACCGTACCTTTGGTTAGAAGAAATGGTTCCAGCTGGCTTCTGTTCCTGTGTAGTTCTGCAGATCCTGTTGTTCCTTGGCCTCAGTCATGGGGACAAAAGGGAGGACGTCTGGGGACTCCTGCACTACAACTTGAAGGTCAACGGCAGCAATGGGCAAACTTCAATTCAGCGGCACTTTGTGGTTTCAGCTCCTTGCGCCTATAGCAAATAGCACCACAGCGGTCTCTCGGATACCACTCTGGGCTTTCCTCGCATTTGGGTTCCGGCACTTTGTTGAGGTGGCTCAGGCTTGGTCAGACCTGCTTCAAGGTAGTCTGGAGGATCTTCCTGGAGGTCGGGCCAACTTAAAAGCGATGCACACAGTTTGGTGTTCCTCTCCCTGGCACTTTGGTTCCTGCAGCAGCAATGGAAGTACAGCCAGCTCTGAGAAGATGTCCAGATGAGTTCACTTCAGGGTTGATTGGTCCCACCAACCCAAGGGGAGAAGCCCTCCTTGCAGGGATTCTCTAGTCGAGGCAAATTCGGAGCTTCAGCACAGCAGCAGGGCTTCACCGGGCAAACCAATGTCCAGGAGTTGCAGCAGGCGTCTCTTCCAAGTTCTTCTTCGGATTCCTTCGTCCAGTGGTCGACTCTGCCTTCCAAGCCTAAAGCCTCGCCTTTTATGCAGGTTTCATTAATTTGCAGCCTAGCTGTCACTCACACAGCAGGGTGGCTGTCCTCAAAGGACAGCCAGCCGGCCAATCATCTTTGGGTGCATTCCTGTAACCAAGGGGATTAAAGCACAGGGTGTTTCAGGCACCTCTCTAACTTCCTGCCAAGGTTACTTGGCATTTATATAGCGTTTTATAGATCAATGGTATGACTTCAAAGCGCTGGTAGGTTGAACGCCCTCGGGAACCGAGTTCAAGTTAGTAAAGAGAGATTGTGTCGTATGGTGCGTGGGTGCACCGGATATGTGTGCAGCTGGTGTAGTTGTTGGATGATAGCTGCTTCCTAGCGATGCGGTGTGGTGCTGAAGATACCAGTTGGATGTGTGCAGTCTGGTGGGTGGACACCCAGACTGGGTTCTGGCTGCGTAAGCCTGAGGAATGCCTATGTGAACAGCTTGCCGGAATGTTCTCAGCTAGCTGCCCTTTATTTGGGTGACGAGGTGTTCATGGAGTCATATTCGTATGTGAACAGCTAAGCTGAATTATCAGGGGTATAGCTGTGTTCTAGTTGAGTGATGGTGTATAGTAGAAAGTAAGCGTAGTGGGGTGATATGGTGGTTCTCTGTAAAAACGCCTTAGACCTGGCACGTGGACAGGACGGTGGGGGCATACATAGCGACATATGGATATATAGCGACAGGGGTGGATACAGGTATATATGGGGACACAGGTATAAATGGGGATACATATTTATTATAATAATTTAGCATTTATATGGTGCTACAAACTCTCCGGTATCTGTATGCTGCTTATTATTACCCACAGTGTGTGGTGCTCATTTATCGACCTCAGAAGGATGAAAGGCTGAGTTTGACCCTGCCGGGATTCGAACCTGCATCAGCAAGCTCTGCACAGTTGTCAAAGCGAGCGCTCTACTCGCTATGCTATCGGACCGGCATGGGTGCTGCATCCTGCAAGGATTGATTGATATTTTATTTCTATCGTGCTCGTACACAAGTGTTTTAGAGCGCGACAAGGCAAGGGAGGGGAACAGGGGAGTACAAAACAGCGATCTTACTAGGCCCAGTGACATTGAGAACGCGGAGAGGCGAAAAGTGCATGGAAGGGGGGAGAGGTAGAAAGTGCGAAGCAGAGGAGAAACAGTTAAGTAACAATAAATAAATAATAAAGGCAACAAACAGTGGTAATGCAGCCAGCAATTTGCAAGTGCTAGGTTTAAGGCAGCAGACAGGGTAGGTCTGATAAGTGCAGGAAGAAAAAGGGGGGCTTTATGGGTACAGATACAAACCCCAGTGCAAGGGGTGGCCTGGAGGCAGTGCGGGAGGGTGGCAGGATGAGCAGGTAACTGGGCTAAGGACGGAGGGTGGCCAGGTGCATGGTGCCAAGAGAGAACAGATCAGCAGGGGAGAGAGGGAGCGAAGGCAGAAGAATAGAGGAAGGGTTTGAGGTGCTTCCGGAACCGGAGATGGTTTTCCTCAAGTTTTAGAGTGGCAGGGAGGCTGTTCCAGAGGGAGGCCCCAGCCGAAGACAGAGATCTACCCCCAGCTCGTTTCTTAGAAAAAACGACTGACCCTGAGGGAGTTGGAGGTAGAGGAGTGAAGAGCTCGAGAGGGGAGGTATTTGCGGAGGGATAGCTGAAGGTATTTTGGACCCAGGCCCCAGAAAGCCTTGTGGACAATGCAGAGGGTTTTGAATTTAATCCTTGCATCCACTGGGAGCCAGTAGAGAGACTTCAGAGCTGGAGAGATACGATCCCAGGGCTTGAGGCCAAGGACAAGTCTCGCAGTCCTATTCTGGATTAGTTGCAGAGGGCGGAGAGAAGAGGCAGGTAGATTTAGAAAGAAGCTGTTACAATAGTCCAAGCTAGAGAGAACCAGAGCTTGGGATACTATGAGCTTCTGGGGGAAGGAGAGGAAAGGCAGAGTACCTCTGAGGAGGTGCAGTCAGAAATTTGACTTTTTAGAGACCTCAGAGATGTGGGCGGAGAAGGAAACGGAGGAGTCAAAGATGACCCAGAGGTTCTTAGCCATGCACGTGGGGGTAGGAGGAGGGCCAAGGGAGGCCGGCCAGAGAGTGAGGGAAAGGATGATGAAGGTGCGCCGATGAGGAGGATCTCCGTCTTGCTGGCATTCATTCAGGCAAAGATCATTTGCGGCACACCAATCTTAAATGGCAGTTAGGCAATCAGAGATGAGAGAGGGAGAGGAGGTGGCAGAGGGCAGCCTGAAAATGCGAAGTGTCATCAGCGTAGCACTGGAAATTTGAGCAGAAAATGGCAATGCAGTGGGCGAGAGTTGCCAGGTATTGGTTGAAAAGCCAGGGCGAGAGGTTAGACCCCTGGGGAACACCACAGGTAGAGAGGAAGATAGATGAAAGGAAGGACCCAAGTTGGACCTGGGAGGGTCGATCTGAGAGGAAAGAGGTCAGCCAGGCCAGAGCCTGATCAGTGATACCCAGGTTTTCACGGCGACGGTTGAGTAGGATGGTATATAAGGACAGCCAGCCAATCAGGACTGGGTGAATTCAGGACACACTGGAGCCAGAAGCAGGTTTCAGTATTGAAGCCTGCCAAAGGCAAAACGAACAAAGGGGTCAAACCTGGTTTGTCGCACAAAGTGAAACCCAAAAAAGACCTCACAAACAGAAAATGGTGAAAAAAGTGGAGCAGGGCCATTCTGATAAAATGGTCACCCATGGGTACTATAATGCAGCTGAGGATTCAGCCTGCGGTAGAAAAGCACAATGGTAGGAACATTAAACCACTGCCACCAGCCATTTAAAGTAGTGAGGGTAACATCAACATTTTTACATGAGTAAGTAGGAAAAGGGGCTACTACGTAACCCCCAGCACTCCACATAAAATGGTGGGTGCTGGACCTACAAAGAGAAAAGGCAAGTAAAGTCAATTTCACTTTACTATTCTTGGGAACTGTAGTTCACCCAAAAAAAGGTATTTAAACCTTAGGAGAAATCTAAAGGATATCCCTGTGACAATGCACTGAGGGTGCTCTGTGTCACCATACAAAAGGTAGAGGCCTATGGAGTGTGTCAGACTCCATAAACAAAGGAAACACAAAATCCAAATCAGATCAAAACACATGAGAGAGTGAGAAAAAGGCTCACTCTCCGCAGGGTTAAAATGTAAAAGTCATAAAGTCCAGCAAAAGAGCTGGGGGTCTCTAAGGTTGAAGGGAATTAGCACAGAAAGGAGAATTCTCCCTAACATATGTTAAATAAATAAATCCTGCAGCACTCTGTTGAAATATTCGAACCAGAAAGGACATTTTTCTAAAGGAGAAATCTACAGAAAACAAAGAATTTGAAAAAAATTATCAGCAGAGAGCTGAATATTACAGAGTCAATGAACTTAATTGATTGAAAAATAAAACAAACTTGGAAAAAGTGAATGCACCTTTAAAAGGGTTTTATGAAGGATCTATAAAGGGTTCTGATCTCCTGAAGAACCATTGTATAAAGCAATGGGGAAACACGTGTCGAGAGTGAGTGGGAATTAAAACCTAGAAAAACAGATACTAGAACTTGAAAATGTTCTTGCCTATTGAGTTATTATTATTAAGTGTGAATGAACCCTCGGATAATGAAGCGCACGTCATGATAACATGTGAAACTTTATAAAATAAACAGCACTGCAGAACAGCAGCGTTGTATTGAAGACTTTTTTCTATTTTTGTTCTCTTCTTTTCAAAAAATCTGTCAATTGAATTTATAAATCAAATACTTACTGCAACAAATTTAACTTAAAAGGTTGGCGCATTTGAGTAAAACTGTATATCTCATATCAATCTATTTCCCAAATAAATACTTAAAACTGAAACCTTGAGTGCAAGTGTTACTTGGCTACTTGTATTTTCGGATTTCAATTGTACAGCTCTGCAGCTCACATTTACCCCTCCTGAGATAGGCCTGACTGCTCAGTCACACTACCATCTTGTTTAGTACAGACCTATACCAAAAGGTGGGTTACCTAATACCAAGCAGATGAGCGTTGTGCAGTCTCACACAGTGTGCGAAATCTTACCTAACACCGTGCCCTATACTAAATGTGTATGAGAAGGTCTGACTTACCTAGAAATACTGTTAGTGTTCTGAACAAGGCCTATGCTTTAGTCAGTGTACTTTAAAGCCTAGTGCTGTGCTTTTTATAATTGTGATTTTATATAATGTGATAGCACTGGCTGTGTTTTACATATTTCTCCTCTGACTGAGGTGCACATTTGTATTTTCAAATACTAAGTGCTAGAGGTCCAAGAATATGATATGCTATGGCATTTGTAACACTCCTATACACAAGTGTTTCAAGGCGCGACGAGGCGGGGGGGCAACAATGGGAGACAGACAACGATCCTACTAGGCCAGGTGTCATTCAGATCGCGCAAGGGTAGAGGGGAAGGGAAAAGTGCAAGGGGAAAGTGCAGTAAAGGGTTAGTAGAATACAAGATAAATAATAGGGCTAGCTGGTGGCAAGTGGAAGGTAAGTGCCGGGAGGAGGGGCTGTAGGATACAGAGACAGTCCCGTAGTGCAGGGAGGCAGTGCAGGGAAGAGTGGCTGTGCCAAGGACCGAGATCGGTGAGTGGACCAGTTGCAGATTCAGTGCGGGTTCAGTGATTTTAGTAGGGGAGAGAGGAAGAGAAAGCGGAGGCAAAGAGGAAGGTTTTGAGGTGCTTCCGGAACCGGAGATGCAACATGTCTTGGTGTTGGCGATTGGGATCACGTTTTGACTATTATTACTGTGTGTTATTATGCATGGTTACCTTTTCGCTCCGTCCTTGTCATAGTATGGTTTTTGCAATATCACGGGTGTAATGGGCTTAGATTTTAGAATAGGGGCAAGTACTGTTTTTATAAATGCACTAGTTAATTTGTACTGAGTGGTAAAGTATAGAGATATGTGTGTAATTTAATAAAGGTGTATATGTATTAGTGTACGAGTGTGGCAGTATGTCTTCTTTATATAAGAGACTGGACTCATCGTATTGTTGCATCAGCCTACTTCCACTTCCTGGACTTTAGGTCCGACTGCTTTGCCGCTCTAGTGCTTGGCCTCCCCCTTATGGCTTGGGTGCACTGCCCCACGCAGGATTATTGGTTGTCCAGCCCTCACCAGACAGTTCTGCATAAGACGCCTTCTTTGTTTAAGAGTTTAACTGTTTTATGTCTCCAAGTGTTGGGTTAGTATTTCAATGTTAAAAAAAGGGCCCTTTTGTGGGCCAATCTTTCTTTTGACTTCGGCGTCAAAACCTACAAATGTTCAGGGTGAGGAGGAATTTTCATTTCTTTTCACCTTGACAGACCAATAATGAAGTGGTGCTGGCAGGAGACTGTGTCTTACACGCCCTCAGAGTAACCTCTTCCAGTGAGTCATGTTCTTCAGTATTTATATCTGTGGGAGCTGAAGGGGAGATCTGAAAACATTAGCACTCTAATTCACTCTGCAGTCCTTACCTGAGGCCCACCGTATATAAACACCACGGTGGGATACTTCTTGCCAGGCTGCAGCCGGTGAGGCCGGTACATCATGCCATATATCACGAAGCCAGAAGAGCTCTGGAATGAGAAGATCTCGGGCGGGATGTAATCCGACAGGGAACCTATGGAAAGGCCGGTTGAAAAGAAAAGGTCACAGTGCTGAACAGGGTAAATGAGTTAAAAATTCACAAGACTGGTTACAAATGTAAATCCGTTACCTACATAGAGAAATGCGTGTGAGCATGCCATTTGGCTCATTAGGATTCGGAATTATTAGCCAGAGTGGTACATAAAAAGGCCTAACAGTATTACTTTCACCTAAGTTTCAAACTGCACTTTGGAGAGCAGCAACAGACTTCTTCATTAACCGCAGAATATAGCTCTCATTTCTGGGACAAGTTAAAACATATTTAGGTTTGACCCTTTTTGTTAATTTTGCCTTTGGCGGGTTTCAGTACTGAAACCCGCCTCTGGCTCCAGTGTGTCTGTGTTAAGGAGAATTTTCTGTGTAGTGCTAATTTCCTCCCAACTTAGAGACCCCCAGCTCCTTTGCTGAATTTGGAGACTTTGTACTTTTAATTCTATGTGTTTTCTGTGTGCTCCTGTTCCTTAGTCTTGAGGGGACAAGTGTTAGGGAGAATTCTCAGAAATGTGTTAATTCCCTCCACCTTAGAGACTCCCAGCAACTTTGCTGGATTTTAAGACTTTTAATTTTTAACCTGGAGAGAGTGAGACCCTTTTTCCCACTCTCTCATGTAATTTTCTGTGATTCGAACTCTGTTTCTTTTGGTTGTGGAGTCTGACAAACTCCATAGGCATCATCTTTACATTGTGACGCACAGCTCCTCCAGTGCAGTGGTACAGGGAAGTCTTTCAGATTTCCCAAAGGTTTAAATACCTTCTCTTGGATAAACTACTGTTTCCAAGAGCAGTGAAGTGAAATTGACTTTACTTACATTTGTAACTTTCTAGACCCAGCACACACTATATTACAATAGGGTGCTGGAGGGGTTACTTAGCCCTTTGTCTAGTTTCTCATGTAACATTTATATGTTACCCTTTCTACAATTAATGGCTGGTTGCAGTGGTTTACTTTTGCCTACCATTGTGTGCTTTTACCACAAGCTGCAATTGCAGCTGCAGTAAGACACCCCATGGGTGCCCATTTTGTCAAAATGGCCCTCGTCTTCTTTTTTTTCGCCATTTCTTGTTGAAAAGGTCCTTCTTGAGATTTACTCTACGCCAAACCAGGTTTGGTCCCTTTGTTAGTTTTGTCTTTGGCAGGATTCACTGGTGAAGCCCGCCTCCGGCTCCAGCGTGTCTGGCAGGGGCCGGAAGTGAGGGGGGTGCCCGAAACACCCTGTGCTTAATCTCCTTGGTTACAGCAATGCACCCAAAGGTGATTGGGCGGCTGTCTGTCCTTGGAGGACAGCCACCCTGCTGTTTGAGTGACAGCTAGGCTGCAAATGAATGGGAGAAACCTGCATAAAAGGTGAGGCTTTTGGCTTGGAAGGCAGAGACGACCACTGGAACGAGGGAATCCGAAGAAGAACTTGTAAGAGACGCCTGTTGCAACTCTTGGATCGTTGGTTTGCCCGGTGAAGCCCTGCTGTTGTGCTGAAGCTCCGAATTTGCCTCGACTAGAGAACCACTGCAAGGATGACTCCTCCCCTTGGGTTGGTGGGACCTATCAACCCCAAAGTGAACTTGTTTGGACATCCTCTCGAAGCTGGCTGTACTTACACTGCTGCTGCAGGAACCGATTGCCAGGTTGAGAAACACTAGATTGAGTGCATCGCTTTTAAGTCGGACCCGGAGCTCCAGGAAGATCCTCCAGACTCCCATGAAGCAGGACAGTTCAAGCCTGAGCCACTTCAACAGAATGCTGCACCCCAGGTGCGAGGAAAGTCTATTTAGGTAAACGAGAACCGCAGTGGTGCTGTTTGCAAGAGCCGCGAGGAGCTGAAACCGCGAGGTGCCGCTGATCTGATGTTTGCCCATTGCTGCCGCCAACCTTCCATTCATAGTGCAGGAGTCCCCAGACGTCCTTCCTCTTGTCCTCACGACTCAAGCCCAGGAACACAGGATCTGCGGAACGACACAGGAACAGAAGCCAGCTGGATCACGTTTTTTTTCAAACCAAGGACTGTAAAACTAAGGGTTTTACCTCTTGTTGTATAGCCTTGCTAGCTGTCAGTTGAGACTGGTCTTGGTTGCTTTGCAGAGTTGCTTGCAGCTTTGCCCCTCACAAGCCTCCCAGCTTGTGGCTCTACAGTGATTTCATTTTTTACAAAGATTTCTAAAACATTGTGCAAGACTTTTTACCTACCTACAAGAAGTGCTTCAGCTCACCTAGACTTCCGCTCAACTAGCATTGACTGTACGGGCTCCGTGAAAGACTCTTCTTACCTCTGACTTTGTGCTTTGCCTTTCCCCCCCGTTAGGGAGAATTATCATAAATGTGCTAATTCCCTTCACCTTAGAGACCCCAGCAACTTTGCTGGATTTTGAGGACTTGATTTTTTTTTTACCTGGAAAGAGTGTGAGCCTTTTTTCCCCCACTCTCATGTATTTTGATGTGTGTTTTACATTTGTGTTCTTTGACTTTGGAGTTTTAAGATAACTCAATGGGCATCTTTTCATGTGTGTTACACGGTACCCTCAGTGCAGTGACACAGGGAGGTCTTTTTAGACTTCCCAAAGGTTTAAATACCTTCTCTGGGATAAACTACTGTGTCCCAGAGAATGTAGAGTGAAACTGACTTTACTAGTCTCTTCCAAATTCATAGACCCAGCACACACCATCTTACAATGGAGTGCTGGAGGGGTTACATAGTATCCCCTATGTCTAAACACTCATGTTGCAGTCAAATGCTACCCTTTCCTATTGAAATGGCTGGTGGCAGTGGTTTTACAATGAACTACCATGATTTTTCCCGACCACGAACACTGGTAGTTAAATATCACAGGAGCCATGTTTTTTCAAGATGGAGCATTAAGCCCCTTTGTTTAAACGGGTCCCGGTCTTCTTTTTTCACCCGTTCTTTTTGGAAAGGTCCTTCGAGTGTTTGTCTCTGCACGCCAAATCAGGTTTGGTCCCTTTGTTCGTGTGCCTTTGGCGGGCTTCAGGACTGAAGTCCGCCCTTGGCGTCTGGGTGTCTGGGGTGGGCAGGAAGTGAGGGAGGTGCCCGAAAGTCCCATGTGCTTAGTCTCCTAGGAGACCCAAATGCACTCTGGTGTGATTGGCTGGCTGACTGTCCAGCAAGGACAGCCACCCTGCTGGGTGAGTGACAGCTAGGCTGGAATGAATGGGAGAAAACTTTTAAAAGGCGAGTCTCCAGGACTGGAAGGGAGAGTCGACCACTGGAACGAAAGAACTGAAGACGAGCTGGAAGAGGACGGCTGCTGCAACTCCTGGACCGTTGGTTTGCCCGGTGAACCCTGCTGCAGGTCCGAATTGCCAAACTCCATTCGACAGAGAAGCTCCTTCAAGGACGGCTTTTTCCCTTGAGGTGGTGGGACCAATCAACTCATAAGACACCAGGAAACCATTCTCATGGCTGGTTAGGAATAACCAGGGAGACGGACACCAGTTTGTGTTCTTGAAGCTACAGCTACTGGAACTGAAGTGTCTTGACTCCATTTTGTTTGCTTTCGTCGACGATCCCGTGCAGTGCAGGAGTCCCCCGACATCCTCCCTCTTGTCCCCACTACTGAGGCTCAGGAACAGCAAGATCTGCAGGAACTGCCAGGAACCACGACTTCAGCAACACTTGTTTTCTTCATACAAAGGTACTGTGCCAACCCGATGGAGAGAATGCCACTCTCGCGGAGAAAGTTCGTGAAACTTTCCCAACTTGCAGGCCTAATCAGCTTGTGACCCCACAAATGATCCTTTTTCACCTAAACTACTTCTGAGAACTTTTGCAAAGACTTTACCGTTTGATACCAGAACTGCTCCTTCCTATCCAGTACCCTAGCCCATTGACTTTGGCCTGGCCTATTGACTTGATTTGAACTATTCTGGTGAACTAAACTATTTGCACTGCCTTGAAAGTACATATAATCTATTCAACTTTGTCCTTTTTGCTCACTGCTAAGTAATTGAACTGCCATTTTGCTCCTAATTCAGGGGAGCTCAAACTGCCTCAAAAGCTTACAGTTTCGTATTGAAGTGTATATGTTTATAATATTAAGTTGCCTTGCCTTCTTCGAGTGAAATGTTTTACAAATGATTGTGTGAATAAACTAATAAGTGTTTTACCAAAAGACCTTGAGTATAAGTGTCTACTTGAACCAGTGTGATTGAAAGTCCTTTGTGTAACTACCTGTACTGCTCACATTCACTCTTGAAATAAGCCTGGCTGCTCAGCTCGCTACCAACAAACTGTGTGGTACAGACTTATACCAAAGGTTTGTCTTGCTTACACCTGTAGTCCTAATTGTGTGTGGTGGTCCCAGAGGGTACTGCATGCAATTCTGCCTAACACCCCCAGGAAAGGGTTAATTTACTTTGCAGTGGAGGGGTTGAAAAGTACTTACCTGCTTAAAGGATAGTTTCGGGACTTTTTTTTTATTGTCCCTACGGGTCGGCCATGTGTTTGTAAGCATAAATCGGTAGATCGTAGGAAACTTTCCTATGGACCTTACCCGACTTTTCGCCAATTATCGCACTCGAAATCAGCCTCCATTTTGTGATAATCCTATCATTCCGCCGCATCGACCTGGCTCACCTGCCTTTGCGGCACTAAATCAAATCCCCCGCCCCTGAAACAGACATTATCAAAACATTCATATTCCCCGCCTCTCTCCGTGACGTTACTGTGCTGCGTAGGCAAACGCGCCCAGGCGTCTTCTACGCGACTCCACACAGACCCCGGAAATCAACACAGATCAGCTCACAATACAGCGCACCACAATTCGGAATATGAAACTGTACTTTGAAATCAAACCGCAAGATTGTAAATGTGGTAAAGTACATTTATTAGACATCAAATGTTTAGAGAATATTCAGCGATTTGCATTTTTATTTGCTCATGTTCCAAAAAGTTCGTATTGAGGAACGCGATGGTCCTTTGCTGTACACAGGGTCTTAGAGCATCTCACAATACAGCGCCACAATTCGGAATGTGAAACCGTGGTTTAAAAGCAAACGGCAAGATTGTACATTTGGCAAAGTACGTTTATTGGACATCAAATGTTTAGAGAATATTCAGCGATTTGCATTTTTCTTTGCTCTCGATCCAAATTAGTTCGTCTTGAGGGAAGCGATGTTCGTGTGCAGTAGACAGGGTGTTGGTTTACGATAAAAATAAGCTCTTCGGTCGCACTGATAATCGCATGGCTGTTCCAACAACGAGGCACTAGGCCACCACAACGGTAGGTATGTTGCATCTAACCGTTAGTACCGCGTAAGGGCATACTTGTACTTGGCGATCGTCCCATAAAATGGTCAGGGTGGTAACGTTGTTCACGCGGAGAAGCAACTGGCGGCTGTAGAAGCCGTCCGCCGGTGTCTGGTACTCGTGACACAGACAGTAGTGAATGATGTACCTAAAAACATAAAAAATGAAATTAGTCTCACCATCAGATCCTTATTAAAATCATAGCGAGGACAGCGCTATTGGGTGTACACAAGTGTTTAAAGGCGTGGCGAGGCAGGGAGGGGGGGGGGGAGTGGAGTACAAGGTAAGTAGCATAAAATAATAAATAAATAGGGCCAGCTGGTGGCAAGTGCAAGGTAAGTGCAGAACAAGTGCTGGGAAGGGGGGGCTGTAGGATACTGAGACAGTCCCCCAGTGCAGGGGTTGACAGGGAGGCAGTGCAGGTGGAGAGTGGAAGGGCCCAGGACCGAGGTCGCAGACAGTGGACCAGTTGTAGCAGGGGAGAGGGAGAGAGAAAGCAGAAGCAAAGAGGAAGGTTTTGAGGTGCTTCAGTAAAAGCAGATGTTTCTCCTCAAGATAGTGCGCGGTAGAAAACAATATGCCACATAGAACGAACAAGTACAACTGAACCCGTCTTTAAAGCCACTGTATAGTAATGAAATTGCGGTATAAACTCATCAAAAGTTACTTACATTATATTTGCATTTTCCATTGTGTCTCTGTGTAGGGCAGACCCGAAACACCACTCCTTTGCCGACGTTACTTCTTCTAATGAACGTGGCTCATCGTTTCGTTTCTGAAATTTTATTCATTATCTTTTCATAGTCTTTCAGGATGGTCCCGGCCTGTCAAGGTCAAATCACAATAGAACCTTATACTGGGTCGTGGGCCGTTCCGCCACCCGAGCAAAACATCATAGCAGCTGACCTTCACTTTGAGCGAGCACACATTTCTAGTTAGCTGCAGTCAGTGTAAGGGCATCTTGTCTGCGTGCCTTTTTTTTTATTGTCCCTATGGGTCGGCCATGTGTTTGTAATACGGAAACATTCTATAATTTTTGTAAAAATGATTTATATTACTGTTTGGTTTAATTGCAATGGGCCTGCAACATGAGGAGACTCGAGAGAACAGACAATCAAATTACAATCATTTAAACCGTGATGTGTATTTCTCAATGAGCTCTGCTTTAGGTGGACATGGAACAGAGGCAATGTTGGGTGGCAATGCAGTTGTCCCCTGCATAGGTTCGTTCACCACTCCATGTATGTGCCTATCGAGGACATCTACGATAAGTCTCTCAATAAACTCATATTGCATATCCTCAAACACTGGTTTGATCACCCATTGTTTACTTCTTTTAGCGAAGGCCTTATTGTAGCGAAGCGTCCCTAAAGTTCCGGTCGTCCTACTTTGTTGACGGCCAACATTATGGTTATGTGCCAAGACCGCTAGAAGAGTCCGATTTATCATGCCTTCCATGCCAAAATGCAATCTTTTGGGCCTGTACTTTAGGCACATATTGTGGAACACCTCCAAATCTCCTGTGTGGCAGAATTCCGTGAGTCCCCTCAAATCTCTTGTTATAGTTTTATCAAATACAATCTTTTCAATGGCCTTGTGAGTGGGTGATGAAGGAATCAACCACTTCTTCTTCCGTGCCTCCTCTGTGGACAAATGGCCATGTTCACATTTGTGGAAATGCTCATTTGTCGACCATCGATGTACGTTGCTACAGTGCAACATTACTGACCGCCATTTTTCCAGTAGAATTTCCAACGACCCTTCACATGTTTTTGAGCTCCACCAAAGATGGTTGCTGATTGACTTGGACCACTGTGAAATACCTTGCATATCTTTTTTTTTTCCTGCAGCCGACAATTTTTTATTGATTGTTTTTGCAAGATGCCATACGTCAAATTGGTGATTTATATTTTTGTACTCTTCTCTCATTGTCTTGGCAATTGAAACGTGTCTGTCCGTGGCTATCAGGTCGATCACCATTCCCCGCGATTGTAGTTCTTGCAATGATGCTACAAAGCCAACTTTCTCCATGGCCACTGAGGATGTACTTTGTGACACCTGCACGACCACCGAACTCACAATTTTCTTTACTTTCCATGTCCTGAAAGTGGTAGGTGCAGTACTTGGCTGAAAATCCTGGGCTGTCGCACTGTCCATCACCGGCTAGCCTGAAGCGTTTGCCCGCGAATGTACTTTCCATTGACATTTTTTCCATTCTCCAAGCTTCGCTGATGGCTGGAAATAGATAATCGGTTTGGTATTTGTAGAACTGACTTTTCGCAATGAAATGGATTCCCACAAACTGAAAGAAATACTGTAACTTTTTAAAACTTGAACCACTAAAAAGTGCGGCCGCTGCACAAAGTAGATTGCCTGCTGGCAGTTGCCCCAGCATGGGTTGTGCAGACCATGCGAACGGATGATATTGTGTACAGGTGGCATGTATTTTAAGGTTAGTGCCTCGAATTGCACGAGTCACATTAATCAATGGCTCCCCACATACTTCCCCACCAACCCAATGCCCACATTTCATCATCATAATAATATCCATCAAACAGCTATCGAATACAATGAATTTGGCCTCTTTCCTTATACTGTCACTCTGCATCCCAGCTGGTTCGGCCAGTAACGTTGAGGACATGTCACTCGCATGAAAGGTACAATCTCTGATATCGTCTTCCGCTATGCTGAGTGATATTGATGGTGTTTCATTGTCGTCCACTTCATTCTCTTCCATTGCAACATCTGTTCCTTGTCCGGAGATGGGAGAAAAAAACAATGTCTTCAACTTTCGCGCGCTCTTATTTTTTGCGGGTGTGGATTCTGTGAATTTATCTCCAACTGCATCCGAACTACCAGGAGGACATTCACTATCAATGGCTGGTGGTGGTATAGCTCTGTTGTCAATCACTTCATATTCTTCCCATTGGCACGATGCATCTCCAGTCTCAAGTCCCTGCCAAAAGGTTTGACAAGCAACATCTCTCGTTCGCTTCACTGTCTGTGTAGATCTAGTTCTTACACCCACTCGCAACTAGAGGACAGATTAGAAAAGGGATGTTCAGTTTAAACACAACTTACAGTATTGAACTATTGACAGTGAAAGACAACATAATATAGTGACCAGGACACTAACCTTCTTTTGCTTTCTTTTCTTTGAAACTTTCTTGCCTCGAACTTCAACATCTGGACGCTGTTGCTCCGACTCGTGTGTGCATGTCTCCACTTCCTCTCGCGCTGCAACGACTATATTTTCATGATAAGCACATCCATCACTCACTGAGGCTCCATCGACTCCCTGAAACATAGAACTTTCATTAGTATGTATAATAATATTGAAAACACAAAATGTACTTGGGGACCAATACCCATACGTACATCTCAATAGCAAAACACGAATGAACGCATTGTGTAGAACATTCAAACGACAATAGTTCACGCATTGTTGATCTAGTTAGATTGAACTGTCAAGATCCATACCTCGGGCTCCGCATAGACTTCCATTGATGATATTATTGAAGATGACGCTTCAGCAACTCCCTGAAACACAGTAATTGCATTAGTATGGTTTTCTATTTTGTTTAAAAGAACATAAACTTTCTGCAGGCGTCAACGGCTCATCTAAATAGACCTGCACAAATGATCAGTTGTCTAAAATAAATAATGGATATCTAAATATGATTCGATTTGCTCCATCGTTGGAAGTGTCACCACCCAGAGATCTGCATCAACTACTAGGGGTGATGTTCTTGTTGAAGAAGCTCCGTCAGATCCCTGAAACATAGTACTTGCGTTAATAAAGAAGGAAGTATAGCGGATGTAATCACGTCATTTGATCTCGCATGATTGATCTGTCAGTATCCATACCTCGAAATGCATAAGAACATCAAGGGACGCTGTAACTGCGGTGCACACTTCTGCAAGCTGTTGCGCCGACCCGTAACTGCATGCTCCCCCTTCTTCTTGGACTAATGCTCCATCGACTCCCTGAAACATAGGACTTTCATTAGTAATGAACACAATATTGAAAAAAGAAGACACATAGGAGGGCGACGACAGAAGGACATACCAATGGCTAAAAACGAAAGAAACATTGTGTGTAACAATCACGCTACAAGAATGCAAGATCTGATGATCTCCATCGATGGAACTGTCCGGAAACGTACCTCGAGCATCTGAGTGACATCTACGGTTGTCGTCAATGCGTTGGACTCCTCAGCATCTCCCTGAAAGACAGTACTTGCATTATTTTGGATAACAATAATTATAACTGAAAACAAAGACTAGAGGACGAGTACTGTGGTGTACCATTAGGTAAAATAATTACACGATCAATTAAAACTATTGATTTACATGCCTAAAACAAGTCAGTGTCAGAATAGCTAAGTAAGATTACCCGATAGGCGCTTGAAGTGGCTGATGACTGCAATAACGACACGGATGGAGAATCTTCCGCCTTCATATTGAGTGGATACATAAATGGGGAAATTATTGTTAGCTAATGCTACACACTACCGCAAGGCCGAGAGACAAATACGTAAACTTGACTCACCAGTGGAGGGATGTGGACGAATAGAGTGGGAATAGCGGTTGAGAGCAATTTTCGCCTCGCTCGCGGTGTTTTCTTCTTTATTAGCAATGATGCGGAGTACATGTCTGGGCTAAAGTGCCTGCTGCAGATGCGGTATCGATCACCCCTCTTGTCCGCAAAGACTTCTAGGACTCTACTTTCTAGCTCAGAGGCTGGATATCCGCAATATCGGACCCATTCTCTTATCTGATCTATTGTCTTAGGGAAAACATGCATTATAGTACCTTCAGATTTGTTATGGGTCTTCGAAGGGCAACCGCCAATGGAACAGGCAGGCATTATGGAAAGTTCTGAAAAGTAAAGATCAACAATTCTCTATGAATACCAATGTGTTAAAACATTAAATGACACATAAAAGGTTCAATGCAAGGTCCGTTTTGGTTCTTGGAACTATACACGTTATTCACATGCGGATAAGTATTTCAATAACTTTCAAAAAATAGAAAAAGTAATTTGACTAAACTCAGAACATGTGACTAGTTCCTTGCATGTACTGTCGTGAACGAAAAGAAAACATGGATGCAATTTGATGACTACTAGCAAATAGATATAAATTAAAAAATTGGACGCAAAATGATTATGGTACATGGACTTACCTTGACGAACAAACAGTTAGATGCAGGGATCAGAGTAGTTTCTTGTCGTAGAACAGGGAGCAGTTCACAGGTTGCAAACTGACGAGTTTGCTCAAAGTGGTCACGGAAGTTTACAGAGGCGAAGAGCAGATAACCAGCACCTTCACGGGTTGACTAGCAAAGCGCAAAGAAGTTCTCATTAGAAATATGAAGTGGGTTATAAAGAATTCGAAACAGGGGTGTGTTTGTGAATGAATGACGTGTATATGTCGTGGCATTATGCGGATTGCAGGGGGGCGTCCAGCGTGAGGGGGGATGCTTGGCAGGAGACACGGGGTCTGGAGGTAGACATGGGAACAACAACCCATGCTCTATAGACCACTTTGAAGTGTACATGGTCTTTGGCACCTCTTGGCCTTTATCGCTCCCTGACAGCTCCACTTGCCAGCAGCGCAAGTACTCTGGTGCGAACTGCCTTTGATAGGGCGGGGGGGGTGGATCGGGGCGGTGGTCGTGCAGACAAGACACAGGAAGACTCGTGAATGGAGACACACTTATGTGGATTGCAGGGGGGCGTCCAGCGTGAGGGGGGATGCTTGGCAGGAGACACGGGGTCTGGAGGTAGACATGGGAACAACAACCCATGCTCTATAGACCACTTTGAAGTGTACATGGTCTTTGGCACCTCTTGGCCTTTATCGCTCCCTGACAGCTCCACTTGCCAGCAGCGCAAGTACCCTGGTGCGAACTGCCTTTGATAGGGCGGGGGGGGTGGATCGGGGCGGTGGTCGTGCAGACAAGACACAGGAAGACTCGTGAATGGAGACACACTTATGTGGATTGCAGGGGGGCGTCCAGCGTATGGGGGGATGCTTGGCAGGAGACACGGGGTCTGGAGGTAGACATGGGAACAACAACCCATGCTCTATAGACCACTTTGAAGTGTACATGGTCTTTGGCACCTCTTGGCCTTTATCGCTCCCTGACAGCTCCACTTGCCAGCAGCGCAAGTACCCTGGTGCGAACTGCCTTTGATAGGGCGGGGGGGGGGGTGGATCGGGGCGGTGGTCGTGCAGACAAGACCCGTTTGCCGCAGGGCCTCACCAAGGAGAGGCCATCTAACTGAATGTAAGAGGATGGCTGCAGGATCTACTACATGGAAGGCAGGGGGGTGAGTTTATAAATACCTCACCCTCCCAGGAGAATATACACTAGATTCATTTAAAAAATCAAAACAACCATTGTTAAAATATATGTTGGGCTTTATTTTAGATTTTAGTGAAACATAAATAATAAACATTACACATTGTAAAGTTGAGGTTGCAGCACATCGAGGGAAAATCCGCGGTATTGTCCACTGTCACTGGGGAAATGTTGTCTAATGGCAAGTACCGCACAGGCAGGTATTACTCTCCGAACGCGGTGTCCGAGCCTCCCGTGAAGCCACCAAGTGAAGCAACGATAGGCCACCAGCCTGTACCACCTGTGAAAAAAAAAGATGCAAACTGTATTAAACTGACCAAACTTTCTTATCAATGTCGATTCAGGTAACACATGTCATTTTTCTTAGAAAAAAATTATATCTAGAAAATGCACTATATGGAACCAATTTACATGCGTTCGAATGATATGTAAATGTAATTTTATATGTGGGAGACGACCATGAAATAGTGGTGGCATCACTGACATCACAAACAGAGTATACTTACTCGTTACTCGGATTACGCGGACGAACAGTGCCACGAAGTTCGTGCATAAGCACCATCATCATCCTCAACACTGTCCGTGAGAGGCAGGCTTCCCTGAACTCTGGCAGCTCGGTGATGCATTGCGGACTTTGCTCGCCTTCCTGCAGACTTTGCTCGCTTTCCGAAATGTAGGCCAAGCACCCGGAATTTTCACGGCAGCAGCAGTTCTCCTCCTCAGTTGGCATTAGCTCGCACCGATTGCACGTGCACCAGGTGGAGACGCCGTCCATGCGACATGGTCCAGGCTCTTCATCCGTTGACTGGTCCTCCCAACTGCCGTCCGAATCCCCATCGTTTTCGCGTGCTTGCCTTTCCAGTAGTTCTTCCTCGGTGTACTCGGGCTCGTACATATACGACATTATTGTAGCCATTGTGTGGTAAAGAAAGTAAGATAATTTATAGCGGTGGTACTGGTATCTGTTCACACGGGCTACAATCAACGCAGGTAGCTGACCAGAGCACAGAAACGAGTCACAGAATACTCAAAGTAACACAGAGAGAGGAATGGAATCGAAAATCTGCTGCTGTATGTTGTGAAACGGTCTGTTTATACTTATTGGGGAAAGAGGCGTCCTGCCATTTCCATGGCAACACGTCAATAGCTGAGGCGCAGCGATTGTTGACACGAGACGTACTTGAAATGGGCAGTACGCGTCTGCTGATGTCAGGCTCAGGGGCGGGGGATTTGATTTAGTGCCGCAAAGGCAGGTGAGCCAGGGCGATGCGGCGGAATGATAGGATTATCACAAAATGGAGGCTGATTTCGAGTGCGATAATGGGCGAAAAGTCGGGTAAGGTCCATAGGAAAGTTTCCTACGATCTACCGATTTATGCTTACAAACACATGGCCGACCCGTAGGGACAATAAAAAAAAAGTCCCGGAACTATCCTTTAAGAATGTTTGTTAACCATTCTTTTCTCCTAACTCCTTTGCCTTTGACCTCCCACTCAGTATTGCTCTAAATGTGCCAGTGATAAATCAATGTACACAGTGTCCTAGTTATTTAAGTCACCTGAGGGCGCATGAAGAGTCTGTGTGCCATCCCCAATGGGGATCGACTGATTTAGTGAAACTGAGATTGTGTATTTATTGAAGTATATTTTGTGTTATAGGATTGCTCCCTTCTAAAGAAGGCTTATTCAACTGACTGTTAAATACATTAATAATTGTTTGATCAAGAAACCTTGTGTTTAAGTGTTTATTTGAATAACTGTCATTGTGAAACTCTGTTACAACCTTACAGCTCACATTGACCCCTCTTCAGATAAGCCTGGCTGCTCAGTCACTCTACCAACTTGTGTAGTACATGCTTATACCAAAGGTTTGTTAACTATTGCCAAGAGCACAAGGCTGGTGCAATCTCCCACAGGGTACTGCATACAATCTTGCCTAACAGCACCATATCGACTCCCTTGAAAGAAAAAGACACTGTTCTTTAGAAACTGCACTGGACTCCCTTAACAGCAGGCGACACGACTGGAAAGTGGTTCTACCATCACTGGACTGTACTGGATTGCCTGGTTGGCATGAATAGAATGCCAACCAAGCATTATATTAAACTCCCTAAACAGTAAATGATGTTGCTATCAGGACAGTGTACGAAACATCTTCAGAACCAAGTGAGGTTCCTATCAAAGCACTGAACCAAGATTCTCTCCAAAATGTCTTGCATGCGTCCACTACCTGCTGATTCCAATACCATGGCCCAGAATTCCTTGCTACGGTATGCTGGCTGCGATGTAGAGCCGGTCAACTTGAACAATTGCACACAGTGTGGAGTTTCCTGGTTGCTGAATTTGCTGATGAACATGTTACAGTTCTGTGGAAGGAAATAACACTACGTTTAGAACATAGCAAGGAGACAGCTCACATTTAATTACAGATGGATATTTACAAAAGAAAACCTAGCACTTTATTTAGAGGGGGGAAAAAACACACAAAAATCACATTTTTAATGGTATAATTTTGACAGCAGGGGTCACTCAAAATCTGTAGGACTTGTCCTAGACGTCAGAGTTAAACTTATTGAGGGGCCATTACCCACGTGCAGAATACTAGTAGAGCAAAGCACTTTAACCCATGGCTTGACGTAAAATACTAGAGCCTTAACATATGGCACAGCTTTGCACCCTTTGAATCTCCAAATGGTTTGGACGACAACTGCTTTCAGCTCCAGCTAATGTAGTCAATGATGAGGAATCATGGAAGTCAGATATAATTCAGCCCTCTAGATCAAGGATGCTTTGGGGGATAACCCTGAGACACAGTGGCAGACAAGAACACAAGCACATGGTGCCCACCCTCTCACTGGACTGCAGCCCGGCAGTGAAAGGAAGCTGTGTTTCCATGCCTCTTGAACCCACTGTTAGGGAGAATTCTCAGAAATGTGCTAACTCCTCTCTACCTTAGAGACCCCCAGCACTATTGCTGGACTCTAGGACTTTTAAATTTTTAACCTGGAGAGAGGCAGACCCTGTTCCCCCACTCTCTCATGTAATCTTCTGTGATTTGAACTCTGTGTTTCATTTGGTTGTGGAGTCTGACAAACTCCATAGGCATCATCTTTACATTGTGTCACAGCACCTTCAGTGCAGTGGTACAGGGAAGACTTTCAGATTTCCCAGAGGTTTAAATACCTTCTCTTGGTGAAACTACTGTTTCCAAAAGCAGTGAAGTGAAATTGACTATACTTACATATTGTAACTTTCTAGACCCAGCACACACTATCTTACAATTGGGTGCTGGAGGGGTTACTTAGTAGGTCTAGTTTCTCATGTAACAATTTTATGTTAACCTTTTTACAATTAATGGCTGGTGGCAGAGGTTTACTTTTTACTACCATTGCGTGTTTTTACTACGGGCTTCGTTCGCAGCTGCAGTAAGGCACCCACGGGTGCCTATTATGTCAAAATGGCCCTGGTCGTCTGTTTTTGCCATTTCTTGTTAGAAAGGTCCTTCTTGAGATTTACTCTGCGCGCCAAACCAGGTTTGGTCCCTTTGTTCGTTTGGTCTTTGGCGGGATTCACAAGTTAAGCCCGCCTCTGGCTCCCCTATGTCTGGCAGGAAGTGAGGGAGGTGCCCGAGACTCCCTGTGCTTAATCCCCTTGGTTACAGGAATGCACCCAAAGGTGATTGGCCATCTCGCTGTCCTTGCAGGACGGCCCCCCTGCTGTGTGATTGACAGCTAGGCTGGAATGAATGGGAGAAACATGCATAAAAGGCGAGGCATTTTGGCTTGGAAGGCAGAGTCGACCACTGGACGAAGGAATCCAAAGAAAAACTTGGAAGAGATGCCTGCTGCAACTCCTGGACCGTTGGGTTGCCCGGTGAAGCCCTGCTGCTGTGCTGAAGCTCCGAATTCGCCTCGACCAGAGAAGCCCTGCAAGGACGACTTCTCCCCTTGAGTTGGTGGGTCCAATCAACTCCAAAGTGAACTTGTTTGGACATCCTCTCGGAGCTGGCTGTACTTCCACTGCTGCTGGAACCGTAGAGCCAGGGAGTGGAAAACTATACGGAGTGCATCACTTTTAAGTCAGACCCGAGCTTGTGAAAGGTCCTCCACACTCCCAGTAAGCAGGACTGACCAAACCTGAGCCACTTCAACAGAGTGCTGGACCCAAGATGCGAGGAAAGTCCAGAGTGGTATCCGAGAGACCGCGGTGGTGCTATTTGTGAGATGCGAGGAGCTGAAACCGCGAAGTGTCGCTGAATTGAAGTTTGCCCTTTATTGCTGCCGACTGTCCCATTGCAGTGCAGGAGTCCCTACAAGTCCTCCCTCTTTTCCTCACGACTGAGGCACAGGAACAACGTGATCTGCAAAGCTGTACAGGAACAGAAGCCAGCTGGAACAATTTCTTCTAACCAAAGGTATTGTAAAGTTAAGAGGATTTACCTCTTGTGGTGTAGCCTTACTTGTTCTTAGTCAAGTCTCATCTTGGTTAACCTTGCAGAGTTGCTTACAGCTTTGTCACTCACAAGCCTTCCAGCTTGTGGCCCTACATTGATTCAACTTTTTCTACAAAGACTTCTCATTGTGCAAAACTTTTACTTACCTGCAAGAAGTGCTTCAGCTCACCTAGACTTTTGTTCAATTAACATGGACTGGCCTGGCTCCCTGAAAGACTCTTCTTCCCTCTGACTTTGTGTTTTACCTTTCCTCCAGGAAAGGGTCAACTTACTTTGAATTGGGGGTTCAAAAGTACTTACCTGCTTCAGAATATTTGTGTAACCTTTGTTTTATTCTTTAATCCTCGTCTTTGACACAAACTTCAGTATTGCTCTAAATGTACCAGTGATATATTAATGTCCACAGTGTCCTAGTTATTTAAGTCACATCAGGGTGTAGGAATAAGCTGTGTGCCATCCCAAACGGGTACTTGCTGATTTATATAAACTAAGAGTGTGTATTTTGGAGTGTATTTGTGTGTTATTATTATATTGCTCCCTTCTGAAGAAGGCTTATTCAACTGACTGTTAAATAAATTAATAATTGTTTGATCAAGAAACTTAGTATAAGAGTTTATTTGAATACTTGTCACTGTGAATCTCTGTCTAAGAACACTACAATTCACATTGACCCCTCTTGAGATAAGCCTGGCTGCTCAGCCACACTATCAACCTGTGTAGAACAGACTTATACCAAAGGTTGGGTTCCTATTACCTGGAGGGAAAGTTTGCTGTAGTGCACCCAAAAGTACTGCACACAATCTTGCCAAACAATTTCCGACAATGGTTGCATGATTTACTGAGTCACACAATTTCAGATTAAGTCAGCTACTCATGTTTCCATCATATAGATTAAGCTGCAGCATACCAATGACATTTTCTAAGAGTGAATTGGTTCTTTGATCCATATCATTTGCCTTTGCTTACACAATTAGAATATTACACACCGTGATAAGCATGGCAAACTGTTAGGACAGTTTTTCTGAAGTACAACTAAGCACATAGTAAAACCATTCAGCTGAGGCAGTACAAGACTCGACTCTTAGTATAAGGCTAGTATAAGGCTGTACCAGCTGAGTATAGGGTAGCATAGACAGGGCAGCCAGGCTTATCTAAGGGGGGAGAGAGGGATGTGGGAAAGTACAAACTTCTAGTACACCAAGGATACAATAGAAACAACTGACAAACAGTATTATAATAAATAAAGGTTTATTACAAATGCAGATAGAAGCCAAGTTAGGTCTTGGGGTAAGTACTAGTCAGTCATAAACACTTAGACAAACACACACCACTATACTTGAAGGCACACAGGCCAAAGTATATAACCTTATTTGGAACACCCAACAGGAGTTCTACGGAAGTCACACCAATAATTACTTTTAGATTACATACAGTAATTCAAGGGTAGTAGACCCTAACAGTTGTACCATGACGCTCAGCAAGAAATCACATAGTCAACTGGACAATATACTTTCGTGAATAGTGACACACTTATTCTAGGAACAGTGTAAACCTATAACCTCTTTTGGAATAACTCAGTTATACTCAGGGTAAGTAAACCATTTTTTGTGAAATGACAATGCATTACTTACCGTAAAAGCATTTCTGATGGTTGTATCTGCTTAGATTCACATGCTGTGCATAGTCCTACATCCAGTGGTCACTGCAGAGTATTGCATTTTGTTTTTCGTAGTCGAAAAGGGGACGTCGACAAGGCGTGTCTGTAACACTATCCCTATAGTGAGGTGCATTGTACCCACAATCCCTCACGCGTCGAGGTCCCTCTGTTTGTATTTTTTCTGCCCTGAGGGAGCCTTCTATACGTGAGTGAGTACAGAAAAGAGAGAGATGTAGAAGATGTCTATGTTCCTTCCATCCGAGCGGGGAGGAAGGGTGGGCGCATGTGAATATAAGCAGATACAACAATCAGAAATGCTTTTACGGTAAGTAATGCATTGTCTTCTGATGTTTGTTAATTTGCTTAGAATCACATGCTGTGCATAGACTAGCGAGCAGTACCCGGAGTTGGAGGTGGGTTGTGAGAAGGAACAGTAGAAAATAGATGTCTTAACACTGCTTGCCCCACCTGGGAATCAGATCTAGAGTGGGCATCTAGACAGTAGTGTTTTGTAAAGTTGTGTACAAAACTCCAGGTTGCCGCTTTGCAAATGGACTCAAGGGGAACATTTGCAATGAACGCTATGGAAGCCCCAATGCCTCAAGTAGAATGTTCTCTTGGCTTGAAGGGTAGTTCTCTCTTAGCAAGAGTGTAACAGAGAGTGATGCATTGGACAATCCATCTAGATATAGTGGATTTTAAAACTGCATCTTCTTCTCTACCTGCTGCCACCAAGACAAAGAACTGATTAGTCTTTCTCAGAGGTCTAGTTCTTTCCATGTAAAACATGACAGCCCTGCGTACATCTAGTGTATGCAGGCTCTTTTCTCCCAAACTTGAAGGGTTCTGAAAGAACATTGGTAGTTCTATTGATTGGTTGACATGGAATTTAGAAATGAATTTCGGTGCAAACCTAGGATGTGTGCGTAGAACCACCTTATCCTTGTGAACTGTTACAAAGGGGTCTAGTATAGAGAGCGCTTGTAGTTCACTCACTCTCCTAATGGAGGTGATAACTATTAGGAAAGCAGTTTTAAGCGTGAGGTTCTTAAGGGATGCTTTGTGCATGGGTTCAAAGGGTGAGCCCATAAGCCTGGTAAGTACCACATTTAGGTCCCATCCGGGAGCAGGGTTAGCTATAGGAGGGTGTATTCTCTTTACTCCCTCCATAAAGGCCTTAATAACTGGGACTTTCCACCATGACACTTTGTGTTGAGAAGTGGTGTATGCAGAAAGTGCAGCTAGATGAACTTTAATGGAATTAAAGACCAGACCTGAGTCTAATAAGTGAGTCAGGTAAAGAACAATCTGTGTGGGAGAACAGTCAACTGGGTTGATGTTCTTATCTCTACACCAGATGACGAATCTTTTCCAATTGCTGGAATAGCAGTAACGAGTGTTAGGTTTTCTGGCCTCCTTAAGAATGTCCGTGCATCTTTGAGGGAGTTGTAAATGTCCAAATTCTATGACCTCAGGAGCAAGGCTGCTAAATTCAGGGTCTGTGGGCATGGGTGTAGTGTTCTGCCCTTGTCCTGTGACAGCATGTTGTACGGGCAGGGAAGTTTCACTGGTGGAGATAGAGACATTTCCATCAAGTGAGCGAACCATGGCTGCCGGGCCCACTAGTATCTTGGTAACTGGTTCCTGGTGCATCTTGTGCACTATCTTGTTGAGAAGGGGAGTCGGGGGGGAAAAGCGTAAAGAAATTTCCCAGGCCATGGAATCGATAGACCGTTCCCCTTGGATTGGTTCTGGGGGTACCTGGAGGCGTAATCCTGGCATTGGGAGTTCTCCGGAGTAGCGAACAGATCTATTTCTGGGAATCCCCATTGTGTGAAGACGTCGAAGACAATGTCTTCTTGTAACCGCCGTTCGTACTGTGCGGGCAGAGGGAAGTCTCTGCCGAGTTCGTCTGCCAGCAGATTGAGTTCCCCTGGTACATGTTGTGACAACAGGAACATGTTGTCTTTGAGAGCCCTCTTCCAGATGTTCTGGGACAGCTTGGACAGTCCTGGAGAGTGAGTGCCCTCTTGCTTGTTCAGATAGTACATGGCTGTGGTGCTGTCTGTGAGGACCATCACTGTCTTCCCTTGCAGGTGTGTCTGGAAAGCCTTCTGTGCTTTGAAGACCGCTAGCAGTTCCAGCAAGTTTATGTGTTTGGACGCTACGCTCGGATTCCAGACTCTGTGTGCAGTCTGATGGGATAGGTGAACCCCCCATCCTGTGAGGGATGCATCTGTGGTTAGAGTGGCCTCCACTGCGGGGGTGGCGAATGGTTTTCCTTCGACCACCACTGTAGCGAGAGAACCAAGGCCTGCGAGACCACCACTAGATCGTCCCATTGTCCGCTGGCCTGACACCACTGGCTGTTGAGCCACCCTTGCATTGGGTGCATGCGCAGTCGCGCGTGAGGTACCAGATATATACATGACGTCATCATTCCTAGCAAACACACTGCTTTGCACACCGTCACCTCGCGACCGGCCACATATTTAGGGATCTGAAACAGCATATTTTGGACCCTCTTGTTGGAGGGGAAGACGAGGCCGTCCTTTGTTCGAATTAGAGCCCCTAGGAATTGTTTGATCTGGCTGGGGTCTAGGCTGGACAACTTCTCATTGATGGAGAAGCCCAGTTGGAACAAAAGGTCTACAGTCTTTTGGGTATTGGAGAAGCATGTTTCGTAAGAATCCCCTGGTATGAGCCAATTGTCGAGGTAAGGGTATACTGGGATGGACAACCTGCGCAGGTGGGCCGCTACCACTGCCAGTACTTTCGTGAATACCCTCGGCGCTGACGCTATGCCGAAGGGTAGCACTCTGAACTGGTCGTGTTTGCCCTCTATCATGAACCTGAGGTATTTTCTGTGCGCTGGCAACATTAAAATATGAAAGTATGCATCTTTCATGTCCAGTGTTGTCATGTAATCTCCCTGCGAAAGTAGGGGGATTACTTCCTGTTGGGTCACCATGCGAAATTTTTGAGGTTTGACAAATTTGTTCGCTGGGCGCAGATCTAGTACAGGGCGCATGGTTAAGTCCTTTTGGGTACAAGAAAGTACACTGAATAAATACCTTCCGTTACCTTTGATAGAGGCACAACCTCTATTGCTCCTTTTAGTAGCAGTAGTTCCACTTTTTGAAGAAGAATGGCGAGGTGTTCCGATGACAGGCGTCGTCCCCTTGGGAGTCTGTACTTGGGGGACGGACTGAATTCTATACAGTACAAGTGGGCTATAGTTGACAATACCCATCGGTCTGATGTTATTCCCTCCCATGCTGGTAAGAAAGATGTTAACCGGCCCCCGACCGGTGATGCATGGGAGGGGACCCGGATCTTCGGTTCATTTGGTGTTGGTAGCTGGGGAACCTCTGGGAGTGGGGCCCCGACCTCTGCCCTTGCCACGGCGCTGTCCTCTTTGTGTGTACTGGCCACTGGTTCCCCGAGTAGAGGACCAGTTGCCGGTAGTGTACTTCTGTTGTTGGCGTTGCCCTCGAAAAAAGCGTTTGTTGCCAAATCCTCGCTTATTGGGAGGCCTTGAGATTTGGTCTAAGGTCTTGAGGATGTCAAACTCTTTCTTTGCAGTCTCCAGTGCGTCGTCCACTGGCTTCCCAAAGAGGTTAGACTCCTCTATTGGTTTGTTAATGAGTGATGCCTGTATTTCTGGCTTAAAACCGGAATTGCGGAGCCAGACATGACGCTTCAGAAGAATTCCCTGCACTAAGGAACGGCCAGCCGTTTCTGCAGCATCAAGAGTGTTTTTAATGATGCTCTGGTTAACCAGAGTTCCTTCTGTAACTGTGGCCAATAAGCGAGTTCTTAAGGGCTCAGGAACTTCCTCAAGGTCTTGCCGTAATTTTCCCCATTGGGCATCAGCATAACTTGCCAGTAGTGTATTATTATTGGCAATTCTGGTTGAAAAATCTGCCGAGGCTGTAATTCCTTTACCCAGGGCATAGAGCTTCTTTCCTTCCTTGTCTGGGGGTGCTTCGCTGGTTGACAGTGGAACTGCCGCTCTTTTCCTTGTGGTAGAGACCACCAAGGAGTCCGGAATTGAGTGACCCGTAATGTATAATGGGTCTGACTGAGAGGGAGTAAACAATTTTTCAATTCTGGGATTGACCGCTCTTACCAGTGCAGGTATGGACAGCGATAGAGTAATTTGTCTCTTAACTGAGGCGAGGAGGGGAATGGGTTGACTAGTGGGAGGTTTTTCTTTAATGATCTTTTCCACAAAATCAGTATCGGGGGTAATTTCGCCAGTTTCAATCTCAAAATGCGCTGCTGCCTTTCGATGTAGCGCATTGAAGGTGGGTTGATCATCTATTGGTGATGGATTCCTGACCGGTGTGGTCTGAGGAGACGGAAGGTTTAAGATGTCAGGGTCTGTAGACTCTGTTGGTGACTGCCAGGGCTGTGAGCCACCTTCATCTGGGTTCCCTCAAAGCACCCCCCCCAACCCATGTCAGTGTTTTCCTCAAAACCTTCTGTTCCTAGGTTTTGTTGGTCTTCACTATTTAAGAACTCCTCACCTTCCTGGAAGTGAGAGTCTTCTTCAGTGAGGTCATAAGTATTCATGTCCTCTTTGAGGGGGTTAAATAATCTAGGATATTTAGCCCTAGGGTCCTCCTGAAGCGCCTCCCTTGGTCTCTTAGGTGTTTTATTTTCAGGAGTGGACATAAATCGGTCCAGCTTGTCCATACATGACTGACTGGAATCTCTCAACAGTCCAGTATGGTAAACCAGAACGTCTGGAGGCGAAAAAGAAGGCCCTTCTGCCTCTATCCATCTAGGTCTGTCCCATAATGTCGAGGATAAGGTCCCTTTGCCTTCTGAGAAACCTTCTCGCAGGCTAGGGCCTTCTTTCGACGGCAGGAGCGGTCCCTGCCTTCCTTCCGGCATCCTCGGCGCTTCCCTGGCCTTGTGAGCGGTTTTCGGCATCTCACTCGCCGTCCGTTTCTGGCCGTCCTTGGAAACTATACGTGCCAAGCTCTCGACGATTAGTTTCTCCGTCGAGGGTTCGTCTGGCGTCGTGCTGGGCGGTGCCGAGTCTTTTTCGGCGCCGATAGCGATCTACGTGGCGCGTCGCCTGATGTTTTGGTGGTAGCGCCCTTGTCTGCAGGTAGCCCAGTCGCTAGTCGCGGTTGTGGGGAGGGCTTGCGACCCTTACTGTCGGTGGAGGTCGCCGGTAGGTCCGGCGTCTCCGTTGGCGCTAGGGTTGTGTGCTTATGTTTGTGTTTTCTGTGTTCGTCAGTATCGCTGTGGTGTTCATCCTCATAAGCAGGGCATGAGCCGAGCTTGTCGGGGCTGGGGACAGACGAGGAGGAGCGGGAACGCTCCCTAGAGAGGTCTACAAACTCCGACGCGGAGGTCGGGTTATCACTATCCTCGTCACACTCGGCGGCGGCGGGTGAGGAATCAGACCTAGACATAGCGTAGGCTGCCCACCTTTTGATCCTGCGGTCCTTTAAAGTCTTAGGCTTAAGAAGCTTACAGGCCGCACAGCCGTCCTCTGTGGTCGAGGGGCAAGCAACAGTTACACCATTTGTGCTCGTCTTTCCAAGTGAATTTGCCCTTGCAGCGCGGGCAAAATCTAAAGGGAGTCCTCTCCATAGCGGAGGATACAGTTAAAAGTGATAACGACCCCGAAGGAAAGGGAGTGTAAAGAGAAAGGCATTCTCAGAAAGAACAAGAAATTTCCCACGACCCCACTCTCCCTACTGTCTTAGGCCGGCGAGGCCAGGCCACGTGTTCGGCAGCGCCAAAGGATCTCCTCCGTCGAAGACACCGCCGTCAAAGTTCTTAATCGGCGGTGAAACAGCTTCTCAGCTACGACGTCGAAGGAGTGTTCTAATGTATATGTTCTTAAATAACAACCAAAGGGTTGAGTAAATGTCTTTGCAATTTCTCTCGAGGAGCTCCGCGTAAAGGCGACCAATATCTGGGTGGAAAAAAACAATCTGAGGGACCTCGACGCGTGAGGGATTGTGGGTACAATGCACGTCACTATAGGGATAGTGTTACAGACACGCCTTGTCGATGTCCCCTTTTCGACTACGAAAAACAAAATGCAATACTCCACAGTGACCACTGGATGTCGGACTATGCACAGCATGTGATTCTAAGCAGATTAACAAACATCAGAAATACCATTACAGCTACTTTTCAACTTACTGACACACTGACTGAAGCAAGAACTTTTTTTAGATTGGCACACAGCTAACTCAAGGTAAGTGAAAACTCTATACTTTTGTAAGAAGCTACCAGCAACCTAAAAGGTAAGTATGACCTAAGAAGTATTATTCTGTACAGGCTAACAGCAATTCAGGGGAAGCAAGACCCAGTTGTGGACACTCATACAATTATCCTAACAGGAATAATAAAGTGAAACCAAACAGCATTACTTTTGGAAAGAGGGGAACCCAGTTCACAGGTGAGTAAGTTCAGTCTATTTTCAGAAGGCACACAGCTTATTCAAGGTAAGTAAATCCTGTATATACTTTTCAGAATGGCAGAACATGTCTAAGGTAAGTAATAATCACTTGTAACTATTCACTCAGAGTTTAAAGTTACCAACTTACTCGGTTACAAGTATCCAGCCCTTCCCAATTTTAGTACACGAGTTCTCTGAGAGGCAGAATAGGGACCCTAGTGGTCTACGAGCCAGCAGTAGGCAGGACGAGATAAGGCTCAGTTGTAGGTAAAGTCAGAGTTCCAGAGGAAGACTGGGCAAACCAGTAAGTAGTTCACGTTAAAATTTAGTTGAGGGTCCGGGGGCTTCACAGAAAACACCGTAGGAGGATTCCAGCAGTGGGTCTGGGTAAACTGGATGTGTGGCCTCCCCAGCACAGCAGCACCGCAAGGATACACAAGAATCACTCAGGCTTAAGATAAGTAAATACCCAAACCAGCACAGTACCTTATCAGTGAAGAAGAGTTCCAGCAAAAGACTTTAGGAGCTGCAGCTCAAAACCCAGTCGCTGAATTCCTTTGCCATGAAGATTAAAGACAAGACTCTGGAAGCACCTTTGCAGCAGGAATCACAGGAAAGGTTCTAAACAAGATGTTCTTCACATGGACTACTCAGCACAGAAAAAGAAGATGCCAAAGGAGGGACTTAAGGAATACAGTGCCTGGGTTTTTGGCTGCAGATCCCGGTCAGGAGGACAGAACACATGACCCTGTATGGGCTTTTTCAGCAGAGATCGACACAGGTGGTCTTCAGGCAAGAGTTTCTTCATGGCTGGATGCGGCTCTGTGGTTTTGGCACCTTTTCAGGAGCACAGAAAAAGGCAGAATATCGCTGGTCGGATTCTCGTCGTTTGCAAGATCCAGCACTCTGGTGAGGGGATTTATCAGACTTGAATTGTGCTTCTGGAGATCCAGCAGGATGCCCACAATGTTTCAGTGAGATTTGGAATTCGGAAGATCGTGCACTGCACAATACCTCGAGGTCCCAGGGTATTGGGATATTGTGCACTGCAAGGCCGCAGAACGGCGTGGGATGGCACAAAATGCAGGGCTTCTTCAGTCTAGTGGGTCTCACCGGGCTCTGTGTCAGGGTTGTCGTTTTCGGAAGTCCCCAGGTCAATTGGAAGGAAGGGCTACAGCAGGCTCCGGTTACACAGCAGGCTCTCTGTTCGCTGGAAATCGTCTCAGCTGTGGTTTCTTCACCTTCCTCTTCGGTGTTGGTTCCAGTGGTCGACTACCTTTTCAGCTTCCAGCTTCCAGGATCAGACTTTTATGCAGGCACTCAGACAATCAAACAGCCTTGCAACATTCAAACTTGGGGCGGGCCAGTTTGAACTGGATTCTCACAGGCAGGCTGGGAGACAAAGGGCTGCAGAGTTTTGGACTCCTTCCTTGCTTTCTGCCTTCACAGACACTCTGGAGCCAGGCCAGGAATCCACAGGACACCCGCAGAAGATTTTTTTTAAAGAAAATTCCCACAAAGGAAATTCCCGCCCTGCAGGTCAGAGGAAGGAACAAAAAAGGACAAGACATACTAAAACTGCAAAAGAAGAAGACGGGAGCCATTTTGCCTTTGACAGGGCTGTAGAAATAGCCTGCCGTAAAGGTGCACCAAATAAAAAGGTTCACTGCCACCAGCCAGTAAAGGCAAGTTTGTCCTTGTAACACAAATGTTACATTTCAAATGAGAAAGGGGATACTCAGTATCTCCCCAGCACTCCACATAAGGTGGGGGGGGGAGGGGGTCTGCTGGTTTCACCAAATAAAATGTAAAAGGGATCCAAAGATCCTTTCTACCCTTGGAATTGTAGTTCTCACATGGTTAGCCAGAAAAGTTAAAGGGGGAGCCCCCAGGGAACCCCAGCAACAATATGCACGTATTTCCAAAAAGTTGACAAAGAGCATAACTTTTAAAAGACACTATGGAGAGTCTTAAAAATTACACCCATAAAACAATTACACCCATAAAAAGAGCAAACTATTCCGAGTGTGGAAAAAAGGTAGGTATAAGGAAAAATAATCCACCAGCAAAGCGAAAAAGAAACAATGCAAATGTGATCTTGACTGCAAAACATATTAGGTAAATACTAGTGATGGGGCAGCATTCAATGTTTGCAGTTCTGTAACCTCATTTTATGGCACCTCTCCTCTTTACACTTTTTCCCCCTTTTATTTGTTGTGGTTTCTAATTTACTGGCCAGAGGAACTTCTGCTGAAGTCCCCCTGTCAATACCATCCATGTTTTACTCTTGGGTTGCCCATAAAGCTCACAGGCCAAGAGCTGCTTCTTAAACATCCACTCTGCGCCCTAGGGTGACTATATAACCCTGCATTCGTTTTAAGGGGCAATTTGGGGGGAGGGGGCCTGGTGGCAGCTAGTATTTAGTTTTGGCTTCACAAGGGGTGCAAGTCGATCTACTGCATTAGTAGCCCAATGTACTTTTATGCTAGCCATTGGAATGGGTTTTTTAAGTCCTATATGGCTTGCCATGTTTCACTAGGTGCTCTCTTTCTTCAGAGAGCCCATGAGGCAGGCCTAAAAAGGCTGATGTGATCATGTGGCCTCAACATGGCACCATTTGCAGTCTGAACTGATCTAGACCAGTTCCTAGCCCTGGGCAGGCCACTGAATGTCCTGTGGGGAGGGCCTGGGTTTGGTTGTTTTTAGGAGCAACCTGATTTGCTGGCTGCCAAAACCTTTGTTGTAATCCCCCACAACTGGGTTTGGTATCCTGGCTTTGGCCAGCCCCTGTAAGTGAAGGGACATATAGGGGAAACCCGGGTCCTACACTCAGTTCTGCCAGATATTTGCAAGAGAAGCAGGTTGGCTTATCTGCTGGGCCGTTTTGCTGCTGAAAAACCATTGTAGCCGGTGCAGGCATCCTTCTTGGATCTTCCACGTCACTGTGCTTGTATTGTCTGCTTGGGCTGGGCCTTCCATCCTGGCACAGTTTTCTGGGCCGCTTTACCATAGTTTACTGCCATTTACCACTAGGCTCCCTCGACATGCTACTGGAAGCAGCTGCCGCCAACTTGAGGTGTGTTGGGGACACACAAAGCTCAAAATATGCTTCTCTGGGCTGTTGTTGGTTGCCACCACTGGTGGCCTGCTTCAGCGGTGCTGGAAGCAGCTGCCGCCACCTGGAGGTGTGTTGGGGACACAAAGAGCGCAAAATCTGCTTCTCTGGGCTGCTGTTGGTTGCCACCACTGGTGTCCGGCTTCAGCGGTGCTCAAAGCATCTGCCGCCACCTGGAGGTGTGTTGGGGACACAAAGAGCGCAAAATCTGCTTCTCTGGGCTGCTGTTGGTTGCCACCACTGGTGTCCGGCTTCAGCGGTGCTCAAAGCATCTGCCGCCACCTGGAGGCGTGTTGGGGACACAGAGCACAAAATCTGCTTCTCTGTGCTGTTGGTGGTTGCCACCACTGGTAGCCTGCTTCAGCGGTGCTGGAAGCAGCTGCCGCCACTTGGAGGCGTGTTGGGGACACAGAGCGCAAAATCTGCTTCTCTGAGCTGTTGTTGGTTGCCACCACGAGTGTCCTGCTCCAGCGGTCGTTTTTGCTGGTGTGCCATCCACATTTGCCTGCTCAACTGCCAGGGTATGCTGTGCGCAGGTTTCTCCGACCTCCAGATGCCCGTCTCCATCACAGATTCCAATTCTGAATGGTGGACCCCACTCCCGTGAAGAATAATTGTTCTTCATTTGGACAGTCTGGGTGGTCGTTGGCTAAGGGTTCAACTCCCTGGCTGACTGGATCCCTTATTTTGCCCTGTAAAAAAGAAGCCTTTACTTACCAGGTTGTTCTGCCTTACCTGAACAGTGTTTTCGGGAACAAATGTCATAATTACTCACTTCTAGGTCCTGGGTTGGTGGGTTGTTGCCGATAATCGCCCCCAGTGGGTTCGGCATGTAGTAGAAGATCCCCTGCAGGCGGACCTCAGCCACTTTTCCCCATTGACTTGCATTGGGAACTGTGTCCCTGCTTGGCTGAATTCTGTCCTGTGATAATGGGTCTAGGACCTGGCTCTGGATCGCTTCTTGGGGTCTTATCTGGTGCTGTCTGGGGTGGTTGCTGCTGTCGCTGCACCCGTATCTGACTTTTCCATCACAACCCGAGGTCAGACCTGGTTTCTAGAGGGCACTTTTACAACACTAGAAGAGACACTGAAGTACCTACCTGTGCTGTGACATTTTATCTAGGATCACCCTAGAGTCCCTGGAATTCTCCACCAAGCACTGGATATTTTACAACTACTCCTTATTTATTTTGTGATTTTTAAATCTGTTACACTCCTGCCTCAGGATACACACTGTATCACTGTGTTACCTTTGTGGACCTCTTTGGAGTGCAAAATATGCCCCTCTGGGCGTAAATAGTGTAAGCCTAAAATATATCTTTTGTTGGACATTGCGTATCCCTGTTTTAATCCCTCTGTGTCTTACCACCGTGCTGTGTTCATCGATTGTATGTAATGCTCACCTAGAGAGTATCAGGAAACGTTTAACTGAATGATGTGTTCTTTCTTGGCTCGGAATTATGATGGTAATAACTGTGTAGGCGGTTTTCTAGGCGTCTTCTGTCAACTTCCATCTGGAAGACAATATCTATAGCGCCTGCCACCAAGCATGGGGCTTGCATTTTAGGGTCAACTGGCCATTTATTGTTTTTATATCTATGCTATGCAGTGTTTCACGCAAGCACTTATTTTTCCTACCATAAATATTACTTGTGTGACATTGTAATAACAGTGTACAATTTTTAGTATACCAGTGTGGTATATTCTTTTGTGGTGTCTACTAGGAATAATTGTACCACCCGGCTAGCCCGACATCTCTGCCACACTTAACTTAAGATCATTTTCTCTTTCCTTTTGCGTGGCACCCTTTTCTACCATTAAGTTAGATGGTTCAACAGCCCGCACCAGGATGGTTAGTGCAAAACTCTCGCTAATTTGATCTTGTATTTCTATAACATCTATGTTAACAACAATGTATTGACAAATGCAGAAATACGTGTAAAATAGAGGCACAACCCCTAAACTAAGCTCATCACTAAACTATGGACTTTTATCATAAAGTAATGCATTCTCAAAGATTGAGCACAGGAGTATTTGACTCCCAAAGAAACACTGAGGCTACCACATTTTTAGCTATTGAATTCAAACACTTCAAGTACACACGTGGTGTTATGGGTAGGAGTGTCTGGATTTGTGAAGGAGTTAGGAGGGGAGCACGTGAGAAGGAAGGGTTCATGAATAGCAGAGCACTGCACTATGCTTTTCTCTGAGGAAAGAGCAGTCACATCTTTAGCACAGCTTCACAATCGTTGCACTAATCTGAGATGCTTTGGTATTGCATAGTAATCTATGATGCAGTACTAGCGTGCACTGGTACCTCACTGACGCAGCACGCATGGGAGTAACCACAGTCCGTCAACCGCTTCACCTCTCCAGGATGTACGTAGCTAACCACGTAGAGATGGTGCTCAAGAGGAGTGTCCTTCGTGCCATGGAAGTACACCAGCCCGTTCATCTCATCCACACGGATCTGTGGAAACAAAGCAACAGAATGTATATATCTATACATACACACACACAAATAGAATTATAGATGGGTAGCTATTAACTACAGGCTATATTCCACTGAGGGTTGAAAAGTGACATCTGATAGACGATATGGACCAAGCGTGTGTTGTCGATGTCACTCAGAATTGCAAGGTGAAATGAACCCCACAGTTCAAAGCTACCCTACCAATCTACAATTCTATGTTTACTAGGGTCCTTCTACGTCCGTTTTTTACCAGCTGGACTGTCCCTTTTGGACCAGCAGTGCAGGGGTTGTTGAGTAGAAGGTTCAAGGCGCTATACACACACAACATAAGTACCAGGTTCCCACTCGCTCTACTCCACAACAATCTAAAAAGCAAATGCTGAGATCTCCTGCTGTGATGTCACAGCAGTTGATTATGAATTCCATAATCCTCTACCATGACATTACAATGGGACGCACCATTCAGAAACGGAAATAGATGCTAATGTCTCACTATGGAAGCCCTTCACAACACAAGTGAAAACACCCACATTACGATAAGCACCTCTGGAAGGACCAACAGGTGCCAGGTGGGGAATATGCACAGGACGCACTGTAGTGCAAGCATTCGAAGTAGGGCTAACAGCACTAGTTAGCGGCTGTGTTGCAATATACTCCTCTGGCTCACCACTTGAAATCCCCAGAGAGATGCAGCTAGGATCAGGGCAAGACTGGGAACCTAAGAGGCCCTGGAACTAATTGTCAAAGCGGACCCATATTACACATTTTCTTGTGGGAAAATGTGGAAATAACATAGGTTACCAAATAAAGGACTCCCCTCTTCCCCCCCGTGCAGAGGTGTAGGGGGAAGTCTCCAGGGTTCCCTATAGGCCAGTCCACCGCTGGGTATGATGGGGATTAGGAGAATGATAAGAATGCCATTTAAGTGAAAGGATGGTAAAGGAATTGAACAGCTTTAAAAAAAGAAATGGTGGGAGCAAATGCTTCATTTCAGAAAGGCTCGAGACAAACACGAGAAGCATTCATAGTGTGAGAGCAAACCCTGACAAGTCAACTGATTCTAGCCCATGTTTTTGCGAAAGGTGAAAAGACTGGCAAAATAAAGGGTTGTAGAATAGACGTTCCAATTCTCTTAGTGCCAAAGCAAATGAGGCAATTTGAAATTGTTTTGGGGTATTAAGCAGTCTGAACAACCCTTAATATTTTATATGGTCACTGAATTTAGCTTCTCAATCAGAAAAGTTAATATTTCAAAATGAACATTGTAGAAGTACAGGCTATTACAACTCTATACATGTCCAACCATCTCCCCCTTAGTCTTGAAGATAACCATAGGAGTGAGGTGAAAAAAGCGTATTCCTCTTTCCCCTATAAGACTAAGAATGCATGGAAGCAGAAAGTAGAGTCACATACATTGGAGCCATGGCGGCCAAGCACTTCCCACTCGCCGCTGGTGAGTGCGCACTCCTCCTTAATCGGACACAGGAAGTCACCTGGAGATCAAACAAGAGGTTACATTAGACAGTTTTAACAAAAACTGAAAGAGTTCACCTCCATCAAAAGCTGACAGGACCCCGCCAACGCTTTACTACAATGATGTTTGGACCTGATCAGAGCTTTGCAGGACAAGCATAGAAGAAAGAAAAGTTGCTCACCACTGTTACTATTGCACTCCTACTCCATAGGGTACACCGCTTTCTCTATATCAATGGCATTATTATTCCAGTATGGGTGTGACCAAAGCACATTCGAAAATTACACGTAGTGTGAAGCTTGGGTGCACTCATAGCCGAGGTCATGGTCAAGTCCTGCTGCCAACACACCCTCAGACTTACAAAGGCAGGTCCTTTTAACTCGATCCCACTGGTCTCCAATGCATATTGAGAGTAAAAACCACAGCGGGTTTTCAGAATTGTTAGGGCAGTTTTTCTGAAGTCCAACTAAGGGCTTAGTAAAACAATTAAATTGAGGCAGTACGAGACTCCACTCTTAGTGTTAGGCTGTACCACCTGAGTTCAGGGTAGCGTACACAGAGCAGCCAGGCTTATCTTAGGAGGGCAGAGGGCTGTACAATCAGTACAAAGAAAAGTAACACACATTGGTCCAAAGAAACACTGAAACACTATGCATTGTAAAAATAAATGGTTTATTTAAATTTAAGTAGGCCAAGATAAATCTTGGGGGAAATAAGTACCATCACATTATATATAACCACAAATTATAAAAACACAACACTATGTTTGAAGGTGCACATTACCTTATTTGGAACACCTAACAGGAGTTCTGGGGAAGTCAAAACCAATAGTTACTTTTAGATTACTTTCAGTAATACCAGGATAGTAGAGCCTATCAGTTGTACCGTGACGCTCAGCAAGAAATCACATAGTAATATCAACTGGACAATATACTTTTCAGCATAATGGAACACAGTCCAGGAACAGTATAAACCTACAACTCTGATTCAGGATAACCGTTATTCTAGGGGAGTTGGACCGCGGGGTGTAATATTCAATTGCAGTTGCTTTTCAATTCACAAACCAAGGGAAGCAATAACTAACTTATTTTAGGAAGTTAACCTATCCATCTGTTTTCTGTTAGAATGGCGAGGCAGTGTCTAAGGAAAGACAGACTTTGAGAATACGGATTTAAGAAGGCACACAGCTTATTCAAGGTAAGTAAATACTATATATACTTTTCAGAAAGGCAAAAAATATCTAAGGCAAGTAATAACTTTTTTTTTTAACTATTCACTCAGAGTTACCAACTAACTCATTCACAAGTAAGTAAACTTTTCAACACTTGTTTTACTTTTCAAGGCAGACCCCTTAAAGTATCCAGCCCTTCCCAATTCTAGTACACAAGTTCTCTCTGAGGCACAAGAGGGACCCTAGTGGTCTAGGAGCCAGCTTTAGGCAGGGTGAGAAAGGGCTCAGTTGCAGGCAAAGTTCAGAGTTCCAGAGGAAGACTGTTCAAACAATTAAGTATTCTTTTTAAAAACTTATTTTAGTTGGCATGGTGACTCTAGAGTTAGTGGTGGCTCCAGGGACTTCAGAGAAGACACCCTAGGAGGATTCCAGCAGTGGGCCTCGGTGAACTGGACGAGAGGCCTCCCAATCACAGAAAACACCCCAAAACTACACAGGAATCACAAAAGACTTAAGGTAAGTAAATTCTTTATTTCGGATTGCATAAACAACTCCATAAAAGATATGACGTACACAACCATTAAGACGCAAACTATGATGAAAAACAGAGTAAACCACAATGATTCATTCATTACAATATCATTTACATAGCACAATTTCATATTTTTAAAAGAAGAAAAGAAAAGACTAAAATCATTACACAATTCATTTGTAAAATCACATATGTAATACAGTTTAACATTATATGAGACCTATGAACATTTTAGCAATCATGGGGGATATAAAATCAACTCATCTAGTTTCATCATTACTTATTACCATGGTATCTGGTCTCTGTCCCCTTTCTCGTGTTCACCATGCTTTGCTCATGTATAGGGATAAGTTCCAGGCTATAGCTGGCAAGGCTGCATTCAGTAGATAATAAAGTGCTGGCCTACGCTGGGTGAAGCCTTTTCCTATAAACAGCAATAGAAGATACTTTTTCCCTTAGATCACAATATGCTGGGCAAAAGAATAAAAAGTGTACGACATCCTCATGCCGAGTTTGACACATGGGACATATGGATTCAAATTCCGGGCCAGATCTCAGACTTTGAACCTCACCCAAATCTAAGCATCAAAATGGCACTCTTGTTATAGGTGCCCTTTGGTATTTCCAGTTTGACCAGACAAGGTATTCCTTTTGGTTAGTTGATGATATTCTCATCAGTTCTCTATTTCGTGGGTTTCAGTAGTTCTTGTGTCTCTTTAGTCTTGTTAACCAACTTTATTTCTTCATTAATAAGCAGGACCTACCATTGTCCAATAATAGAGGTTGAACAGTCGTACTGCTGGCATTCACTTTCCCCAGCATTTTCTTTACATTTTCTAGCCATCCAATTTTATTGGCACCCTTTTTTCCCCATAGATCCTTTACCAATTTCTGTGAAAGCCCAGCCTTTGGGTTGGAGCATACACACAACCATAGCCTGCAAGGTTCCAGAGCCAGTAAATCTTCTAGAAAGGCCAAGCCTATTTCTTTATGTGAAGCAAAGGTTGGCGCCGACATGGGTTAGCCGAACAAAGATTTCCCAAAGCGATTTTCCTCTTTTTGCGACACACCATAGTCTCCAAAGCCCCAGATTTCAGCACATATTTAATTGCCCCTATAATATGTGCATTATAGATCTTTTTTTACAATACAGAGCAGTTGCTGCTTATGCTGCTTCACTGGGACCCGTGTCTGTACATGTGCCTGCCCATTAAACTTCTCATTAAATCGAACCCCTAGATAGTCAAATTGGGTCACTCTTGGGATCACTAGCCTATCACACCATATTTTTGGGAACTTGCACGCTCTTTTCTTCACTGAACACACCATGACTGCTGATTTAGTAGCACTGACGTGCAGGTCCAAGTCCCTCATATGCGGAGAATTTGTATACCAGAATCTGCAATACTCTTGGGGTCTGTGAAATAAGTACTATATCTTCGGCATAAATTAAAGCTGGAATCAGCATGTTTCCCTGTCTCGGTCCATCTGCATTTCACTCCACTAAGTAAATACCCAAGCCAGCACAGTACCTCAACACAGAAAAAAGATTTTGCAGCAGGAAGACTTCAGGATCTGTAGTCAAAAAACCAGGCACTGCATTCCTTGTCAGGAGGATAGAGAGGGGAGCCTGGATGGGCTTTTTCAGCAGGGATCGACACACAAGGCTTCAGGCAAGAGTTTCTTCGCGGCTGGACGCAGCTCTGAGGATTTGGCACCTTTTCAGGAGCACAGAAGACTGAATATCGCTGGTCGGGTTCTCGTTGTCTGCAAGAGATAGCGCTCTGGTGAGGGGACTTTTCAGACTAGATTCATGTCTCTGAAGGTCCAGTCAAAGGGGTCTAGGACCCGAGGAAAAGAAGCCAAAGGGGTCTGGGACCCGAGGGAAAGAAACCAAAGGGGTCGGGGACCCGAGGGAAAGAAAGTCAAAGGGGTCTGGGAGCTGAGGGGAAAAAAGCCAAAGGGGCCTGGGACCCAAGGGAAAGAAGCCAAAGTGGTCTGGGACCCGAGGGAAAGAAGCCAAAGGGGTCTGGGACCCGAGGGAAAGAAGCCAAAGGGGTCTGGGACCCGAGGGAAAGAAGCCAAAACGGGTCTGGGACCCGAGGGAAAGAAGCCAAAACGGGTCTGGGACCCGAGGGAAAGAAGCCAAAGGGGCCTGGGACCCGAGGGAAAGAAGCCAAAGGGGCCTGGGACCCGAGGGAAAGAAGCCAAAGGACCCTGGGACCCGAGGGAAAGAAGCCAAAGGGGGTCTGGGACCCGAGGGAAAGAAGCCAAAAGGGGTCTGGGATCCTTTTTTTTTTTATCACCCAAAAGTGAACTTTCGGCCGCCTTCCCGAAGAAAGGAAACATTCTTCTGAATCAAGTAGACCCATCCTTTTCTTTAGTTGTATATATAGTGTAAGGGACGGAAACAGGTTCTGGACACAGGACGGTGAACTCTTTGCTTTAGACTGACATCCTAACACACTCCTTAGTATTTGAAGCAGAGAAACCCCTCTTCCAACTAGAGTCAGGCAGGGTTTTCTCTATTATTTTACTATCAATAAAAGTCCATTGTCCGAACCATAGCTCCTGTGTGCCGATCTCCTCCTTACGCACCCTTATAGAATGTATATAGTTCCTTAGGGTGAGGTTTGAAAGATAGGTTAAAAGATACAAAAGACAATCATATAAAAAAGAAAAGTAATAATGAACAGAGAAGGTTTCAGAAGAAGTCCCCACTGAAAATTGGGCCAACTAAGAAAAACCTCAGTGGAATTGTCCAGGGATCTAAAAGCTATTCTAAGCAAAAATTGCAATATGCCAACCACCTGCAGGCCTCCTGAGGAGAAATGGTGCTACTGGTAGAAGTGAGAGTGGGGGATACAGTGTGCATTCTGGGCTAGGTAAGCAGATGGGCTAACAGTATCATCTTGTGGGTTTGTTTCATGTTCCAAGAGGCAGAAAAGGGAGTGATGGCATTTATTAACACATTTCCCTTTCCCTCAGGGGCTGAGTGTGTATTGGGACTAGACAGTGTCTTGATGAGCACTCGGCAAACTTAAGGGGATCTTTTGGGCACAGAAGCGCCCGAGGACCATTAGCATGTAGCCAAACAACTAGAAACATTAGCCATTGCCTTTAACTTCACTCTGCACCATTTACTCCAGCATAGTTTACAGTATCCCAGCTCACCTAGGTTATTCTTCAAAGAGTGTCTGCTCCATCTGATGTGAGAGTTATGCCACTGTAGCCATGGGTTATCAAAAGTTAAAGGGAAACTAGCAGATGCTTTATATAATCAAATCACATTTTTAAATGGAGACTTCAATGAACTCCCAGGGTTTCACTTTAAATATATTTACTGGCCTAGATGCTAGAACCATATCACCCAACAACTGCATAAATTGTGACGTTTGTGGTATTGTTTACAACAGGAATGCGATTTTTCTTGAACAATTTTGGTCCTGGACTCTGCTGAGGGGATTCTGGATCAGGATTTCCTGGTTCTTGAGTGTCCTTAGAAGCCTCCTGGAGCTTTTGGCCGGATTTGTTCCGAAGACGTTGCACTCGGTTATGGACACTCGACCCCTGGTATTGGGCTTCTGAAACACTGGAGAGGCATAGCAAGTCGGGGATTGCGCCAAAGTGGAGTTCGTCATAGGGCTAGTTGCTCTCAACAGCCCAAAGGGAGAAGTTGTTCCGCCCAGAGCTTCTCCATCGATGCGAAAAAGGAAGTCAGCACAGCAGCAGGGCTTCACCAGGCAGTTCAATGGTCAAGGAGGATGCAGTGGACTTCTCTTCACGATTTCTTCTTCGGATGGTTCTTCTAGTGGTCGACTCTGCCTGTAATTGCAAGAACCTTGCCTTTTAAGCTCGTTCTCATTCATTCACATCCCTAGGCTGTGAATCACCCAGCTGTCCTTCCTGGACAACCAGCCGGCCAATCAGGACTGGTTTCGTTCAGTCACCCCTAGAGACAAAGGACAGGGGAGTTTCGGGACCCTCCCTCACTTCCAGTCCTTCCAGACACACTTGAGCCAGGGGCGGGCTAAAGGACTGAAGCCCGCCAAAGGCAAAACAAACGAAGGGCTCAAACTTGTCAACGCACAGAGTAAAAGCACAGAAAGACCACACAAACAGAAAATGGCGAAAAAAGAAGACGGGCCATTTTGACAAAATGATCAACCATGGGTGCTGTACTGCAGGTGAGGTTTAAGCCTGCAGTAAAAATGCACACTGCTAGTAAAAAGTAAACCACAGGCACCAGCCATTTAAAGAAGGGCAGGTAACAAAAAATGTTACATGAGAAAGTAGGATAAGGGGGTACTAGATAACCCCCCCAAACCCGCTCTCACACCCAGCACTCTGCATAAGATGTTGTGTCCTGGAACTACAAAGTAAAAATGTAAGTAAGATCAATTTCACCGTACTATTCTTGGGAACATTAGTTCACACAAGAAAAGGTATTTAAATCTTAAGAGAAATCCAAGGGACTTTGCACTGAGGGTGCTGTGTGTCACTATGCAATAAGTGGATGCCTATGGAGTTTGTCAGACTCCAAAAACAGTGAAAACATAAAATCCTGGTCAGGGAAAAAACATGAGGGAGTGAGAAAAAGGTCCCACTCACTCAGGAGTTCAAATTAAAAAGTCCTACAGTCCAGCAAAAGAGCTGGGTGTCTCTAAGGCGGGAGGAAATTAGCAGAAATGAAAATTCGCCCTAACATTAAGTATGAGCAAAACAGGCACTTACCTCCAAAAAGTAAGAACAGGGTTCAAAATCAGCAAAAAGAAAGGTTCTTGCATTGAAATCTATGGAGGGAAGTTGCAAAAAGTAAATCTTTCATAACAAGAGGGTAAGTAGGAAGTGAATGGGGAGGTGAATGTGAGAGATGGTGTGGGTGGAGAGGGGAGAGCGTTAGGGAGGAGAGCAGTAGTCTAAGGTTCAAGTCTAGGAGAGTACTTTTCACATGCCTCAACCATGGAAGTCATCTCGCACTCCCCAAATCCATAATATGGAGAAGTGCTTCTTTACATTTCACCAGTGCGCGAGAGCTCCAAATCCTCATCCAATGTAATACAGGATTTAGGCTGGCCTCGGTACAGCTCCAGATGAATTAAAACATTCAGACAGTTTGACGGGAGCATGATCAGTTTCTTCAAGAAATGATTCTCATTGACACCCAATTTAACATAGTCTGCACATCCCCAAATGTCAGTGCCATACAAAGCGGCAGCTGGCTTGTGCCTGATGAAGAGCAGGCGCTGGCGAGATTTTGCATTTACAGGACTGCTGAAAATATTCAGGATTGCCCCACTGTATTTGGTGAGGTTGGTGCAGGCTTTATCAACTTGGGCTGTACAATAGCCGTTCTCCATAAATCGCACACCTAAGTGATCAGAGAACTTGTTCCAGTACACAGCTGGTAATGATCAGAGGCGTTGCTAGGGGGTGGAGCTTAGGGGCTATAGCCCCGGGTCTTTTGGTTGTAGCCCCGGAATGAATCTCAGGGTCTAAAACTAAAATGCTAGCTAGCCCCGAGTCCCGACACTCCTGACATTAGCATAGCCCCTGATCTTTTCCAGACCTAGCAACAACCCCTGGTAACGATTACTCTTTGCGGTTTCGATAACCTAGGCCTAAAAACAAGGGACTTAGGGCCTCATTGGAAAGGGGAATTACCGCCCTATTCCAAGGTTGGTGGAGCGGTAATTCCCCCTTCCCCCATTGCCCTTCCCCATTCCCATTTTTGCCCCATAGGGCATAATGGGAATGGGGAAGGTGCTAATTACGGCACCGCAAATTGCGGTACCGTAATTAGCTCCCTGGTCCCTTTGCGGGTTGGTTTTTAACGCCTGCAAAAAGCAGGCGTTAAATTTTCCAACCCGCAAAGGGACCTCGTAGTAAGGCGGTAAGGGTTTACCGGTAAAATACTGGTACCGGTAAACCCTTACCGCCTACCGTGTAATGAGGCCCTTAGTCTTCCACATATTTACTGCAAAGGCAAGTTCCTTGCAATTGCCCAGGAAGGTATTCAGGGCTACTCTCAGGCCTCCGGCTGATGTTGCTAGTAATACAGCATCATCCCCATCCATGGGTGACCATTTTTCCAAAATGGCCCCTGTTAGGGAGAATTCTCAGAAATGTGCCAATTCCCATGTACCTTAGAGACCCCCAGCTCTTTTGCTGGACTTTAGGACTTTTAATTTCTAACCTGGAGAGAGTGAGACCTTTCCCCCACTCTCCTGTGTATTTTTCTGTGATTTGGACTCTGTGTTTCTTTTCACTTTGGAGTCTGACAAACTCCATAGGCATCATCTTTACATTGTGACACACAACACCTTCAGTGCAGTGGTACAGGGAAGTCTTAGATTTCCAAAGGTTTAAATACCTTCTCTTGGTAAAACTACTGTTTCCAAGACAGTGAAGTGAAATTGACTTTACTTACATTTTGTAACATTCTAGACCCAGCACACACTATCTCACCATAGGGTGCTGGAGGGGTTACTTAGTATCCCCTTTGTCTAGTTTCTCATGTAACCTTTTTATGTTACCATTTCTACAATTAATGGCTGGTGGCAGTGGTTTACTTTTTCCTACCATTGTGCGTTTCTACCGCAGGCTTCAACTGCAGATGCAGTAAATCACCCATGGGTGCCCATTTTGTCAAAATGGCCCCGGTCTTCTTTTTTCGCCATTTCTTATAGGAAAGGTCCTTTTTGAGATTTACTCTGCACGCCAAACCAGGTTTGGTCCATTTGTTTGTTTCATCTTTGGTGGGATTCACTGCTGAAGCCCACCTCTGGCTCCAGCGTGTCTGGCAGGGAAGGAAGCAAGGAAGGTGCCCGAAAGTGCTTAGTCTCCTTGGTTACAGGAATGCACCCAAGGGCGATTGGCTGGAGGGCCATCCTCAGAGGGCAGACACCCTGCTGTGCGAGTGGCAGCTAGGCTGCGAATGAATGGGAGAAACTGTAGTATGGGCCTTTCATTGAGTGGCGAATGCAGGCCATGGAATGTAGCTGGGTAGCCTGGAACCTTACAGCACCTGAAGGTTCCAGGAGTGCTAGTTCGGGACAAACAGGATGGGAGATGTAACTGGGAAGGATGTTTATACCTTAGCTCCTACCTCCCTTTCAGAACTCGCCCTGCAACACAATAAAGACTACTTCCTTTTTTACTTACCTGCGTCCCGCGTGATTCCTGCTTACCTGAACCCAGATACTACAAGTGGCGATGAAGGTGGGATACAAACCCACGCATGCATTGCGTGTGGTTTGTGCTCACAGGTGGCAGCTGTGAGACCTGGGAGTGGCTTCGAATGTGGTTGGTTCTGCTGAGGGTGTTGTAGTATATGCTTGATATGTTTGTTGTGAGAGCCTGTTTAGTGAGTGTTGTTGGTGTGTGCTACTTTGATAAGTAAGGAGTATGTGTAATATGTGTGTTGAGTGCACCAATGCAGGCCATGGAATGTAGCTGGGAAGCCTGGAACCTTATGGTACCTGAAGGTTCCAGGAGTGGTAGTTAGGGACACACAGGATGGGAGAAGGCCTGCAAAGGACTACCTCTTCCTTGGGTTGGTGGGAAGAGGAACACCAGAATTGAGTGAGTGTCTTTAAATTGCCCCGAGCTCCAGGAAGATCCTCCGGACTCCTAGGAAGCAGTACCAATCAAGCCTGAGCCACCTCAACAGAGTGCTAGACCCCAGATGCGAGGAAAGTCCAAAGTGGTATCCAAGAACTGCAGTGTTTTTTTCAAGAGCAGCAAGGAGCCGAAACTGCAAAGTGCTGCTGATCATAAGTTTGCCCATTGCGGCCGCCGACCTTCCATTCTTCCCCAGAAGTCCTCCCTGTTGTCCCCACGACTGAGGCCCAGGAACAACAGAATCTGCAGACCTACACAGCAACAGAAGCCAGCTGGAACCAATTTCTTCTAACCAAAGGTACTGTAAAACTAAGGAACACAGGTCTGCATCGCTGCATCAAGGAAGTCAGCTGCAACATCTGCTTCAATTCTAAGCTACTGTGGGGCTTTGGGTTTAACCACGTTTAGCCAAATCTAGTGCTTCCTAGACTGGGGAGTGCTCCTTCGTATCCTTTTGAATTACTGCAATTCACATGTGCAGGCCTAATAGATTATTCCTACTGTCTGTTCAACTAACATTTTGTAAAAAGATTGCATCAGAACTAGAACTGTCCTATTGATTTTGGCTGTCATGGCTCCCTAAATTCTGCTTGATGTTACCATTAGTTGCTGCATAACCTACTGCGATTGTTTTGCTTTGTGTACATATCAATACATAATTTGAATATAGCTTTTATGGGTGTATGTGTTCACTTAAGTACTTGTGATTACTGATTTCTTTGCACTGCTCTACAGCTCACAGTACCCCTTCTAGGATAAACCTGCTGAGCCACTCGACCGACATGTGTAGTACAGGCCTATGTTAAAAGTTGGGTCACTAATATCAAGCAGATAAGTCTTGTAAAGTCCCACACCAGTTGGACTCTACAAAATCTTACCCAACACTTTTTTCGAAAACCAGGACTAAAGGGAGATCAATCTCTTTGGTGCCTGACCAGGCCTGAAGATGTATGAAGAGTAGCTCTTGCGAAAGTCTTACCTGCACTATCCAGCAGGGATATAGGCATGTAGCTCCCAGGATTCTCCCTTCCACCTTTCGTCTAAATAGGGACATGTGTATCATTCCTCCAAGAAGGGAGGACTGTTTTCATACAGATGAGTGCATTAAAGAGACAATAGAGGATAGGGGCCCAGATAGTTATTTCATCTTTGCACAAATCGATAGGAAAATTATCTGGGCCAGATGCCGTCCCTCCACGTTGTAATAATATTGCTTCATGTACATCCATTAGAGTAAATTCCTAACTTGGCCGAGATGGAAAAGATCCCTGGCGGCTGGGTTTCTCCCATCCTATTATCAAAATGGTGAATAAAGTGTGATCTCCAAGCTGTTGGGGTAATGCTACAAGTAACACAATTTCCCCCTTCTAACCCTCTGCCACTGATCAGTTTCCAGAAACTCTGCATGCTTCCACGATCTACAGCCTGCTGCAGGGTAACCCACATTGACTTAGCAAAAGCCTACTTTTTAGTTTTCAGTATCGATTAGTAGGAGGCCCTTTTTTCTCGCAAATCTGCCTTATACACTTTGGAGATGTCTTTCAGGCAATTCAAGAGCTCAGATTTTGCTAGCTTGCATTCGGAGCCAAGCCATTTCTCTTCTTTTATTGCGTACCTCATAATCTTTGTTCTTGAAGAAGTTATGAGTGGTTGTAGATCATCCACCACCTTTTTAAATTCTCCTATGACTTCATGGTCCTCTAGGTCTAGTAGAATCAATGCTTCCAGTTTCCTAGGCGAGTCTGATATAATCTGGGCTTTTGCATGGGTGTATTAACCATGGCCCATTTTAGGGCATGTCTCGCATTACCAACCACATTGATAGCTGCTGAATTTACATTATCGGTTGCTATACAATCGGTCTCAGGGAAGACAAAAACATGACCCAAAAAATGTTTCACTTGTAAACTGTCCCCTGCCAAAATACAAAGGTTGTCCTAATGTCCAGAAATGAGGTCAGCAAGTAGCTGCAGTAACTGATGAGAAATATGCCTGACAAATGTAAAATCGATGTAACAAACAAATGAAGAAGTTTAAAAATACATAAAGAGAAAAAACATCTATGGAAATTGTGCACTGGTTCAAATATGAAGACAAAGGATCCTGAGCTGTTTTAGTCATCATTAAATGCGGAGAAAGTAAAGCAATGATATTCCTATCGCCAAACAAACAAGGGAGCCCACCTGGCCATGGTCAGCCTTACTTGGGCCCGGGAGATCTCCGGCAGAACGGCGGTACTTGCTCTCCTGTAGCACGGAGGTGACCTTGTAGAGATGGCGGAACCCTGTCTTACACTCCGTGGCGAAGAGGAACTCGATCTGGTCACTGCGGATTTGGGGGAATATGTGAAGGATATCGTGGACCTGTGGAAACAGGAAGTTATAGATCTTTTTAGCACATTGCATCAGGTGCATGTTGCGTGCAGAACAGGTCCTATCTGAAATGTTAATTTTTAGTATTTTATATAGCATAAAATGCCGCCTATTAACCGGCTACAATATATTTTCATTTTGGGTGCATATGGGAACTTTTGCACAGGGAGGGAACGTGATATTCCCTGGATCAAAAACATTTGATCTAGCGAACAAGCAACAACAGAGCCAAGGTTTTCTAGTCCGATACCTGGCAACTGGACCCTATCTGCTCCTCAGCAGCACGCCTGTCTGTAAAGTCCCCGCACCCTGGGATGCTGTACAATATGTACAGCTAGACTTTGCTACATACATCTCAGTGATAAGTCAAATGCATCTAAGTTCATTTCTGCTGCAAGCTATTTTGAAACCCCCTTTCTTAAGAGATCGGTTTTTGACTGTCACATTTAAGGGATATCAGAAACAATCAATATTTTATGGTAAAGAACGCATCTGCAAAGGAATGCACTCGTGCAGCAGATGAAAAAGGGAACCCAAGCATCCAAGAGACGGGTTATTTCATTGAGAATTCTGTATGGCTTGGTGAACAATTTGAGATGAGTAGGTGAGCATTCTAGCCTACACAGAACATAGGCCTTGATTGTTGCTTTATTTTCTCCCACATTTTCAAGGGAAATGTTTGCTCCCACCTCTACACAATAAGAGTCTCCAGGGAAGATGATCCCTTGCAACTGGACACAAACAGGTTCTCTATTATTTCAACACACCATTAGTGGCAGAGGAGCAAGAGCTCCCCCTGACCTGCGCACAATACAGGCCGACAAGGCTGCAACCCAATCCGACACAGCTGCAGCACAGCCCTGAATGACAGCAAAAGCACAGTCACATGGCGAAGCGACAGCCCTAAGCGAGCGCTTCCCCCACTTCTCACACTGTTCCCAGAGGCCTGTAGACTGGGCAACTGGCACTTAGACGCTGCACATTTCGTACATTGATCCAGATCTCCGTTGTTTCTTGATAGATGATGAATGGCGTCACAGAGTCTGGCACCATCTGCACCAGCCGCTGCCTCTCCAGTGCATCGCTTGTGACGGGGATGAATAGCGCTGGCGGGATGAGAACAATCTGGAGCCTTGTCTGAGATCGATCAAGCAATACGGCCCAAGCACTGTCACAGGAAGAAAGGAAGAGGAAAAGATTTTATCAGTCACAGAAAATTTGGTCATAATTTTTTTCTTGACAGTGACTTTGCATGGCGCCGTCTCTGAAACTCAGTCACGTCATGGCGACACTGCCCGCTTCACTACAGCTATACAATGCTCCAAATTATGGAGAAAAAAAAAGGTAGGACAGTGATGTAAATGATCTCAAGAGTACACTGCATCTAATAGCAAAGACTTATTTTAATTTAAAAGCAAATATTGCCCTGTTAGGTAAAAATTGATGTAGTAACACTGTGCAAGACTACACAACACTTATCTGCTTGGTATTGGGTAACCCACCTTTTGGTATAGGTCTGTATTACACAAGTTAGTAGTGTGACTGAGCAGCCAAGCCTATCTCAGGAGGGGTAAATGTGAGCTGTAGAGCTGTAGCAATGAAATTTGCAAATACAAATAGCCAAGTAACACTTACACATAAGGTTTCAGTTATAAATAGTTATCTAATTATTTAACATCAATTTTTAAATCAGAGTTCTTTAAAAAGGGCAATATATGTAACAATCAAATCTACTTTAAAATACTTTTCAGAATCAAACAAGTCAGTGGGTACTCTTTGGATCTTCTTCTTACACACATCCTACACCCGGAGGTGACTTCAAGGACAGTAATGGCATTTATATATCACTAGTTATACTTTGCAGATTCTGAAGTTGCAGAAAGGAAAGGTTAAAGGAAGGAAACAGGTTAAACAGGTTCTCAAGGCAGCCGAGAAAGTGACGGCCATTAGACTCGGTAACAAGCCTAAATTTGAACATACCTGGGCACCCTTCATAGACTTCGTGCAACAATTCCCTGGTTTGGCGAGACAGCCCCTGACGATGCGCTGGATGGAAGTCCAGGACTGAAAAGCGGGAAACAGAATAGAGGGCCGAGAAGTGGAACAGACCCTTGAGCACCCCCCAAGTCACTACAGACCAAATAGACTGGAGTCCCGAACCCAGGAGAGTCACCACAGAAGGAACCCATCCTAGACCCAGCTACATAGGAATTTTCGAAACCTAGACACTTCACCAACGCAGAATAGAGCAGTCTCTCCCTCCCCCCCCCCCCCCCCCGTCACTCTTGGACGGCCCCGTCTCTCCCCCTGACCCCCTAGTTGTTACGTTGGACTTTAACTCCGATTAAATCTCATTATTGACGATATCTCAGTTATGTTTCTTGATGTTTTCTTTTGTTGCTTTTCTTCTTTTCTTAAACATTATAACAAGTGTAAATTCAAGTAATGCTCGTAATATGTATAACTTGTTATGCCAAAACAATAAAAACAATGTTGGAAAAAAAACAGGTTCTCAATATGTGCGAGGACAAATAAATATTCCAATGAAATCTAGACAAGCCTTTCCCAGCAATAACAGTCTAAAAGAAGTTACCACCTCTGAGGGACAGAAATATCTAAGTCAATGGACTAGAAGAGCCTGCAGGGAGCCAGGAGAGCCAAAGTCAATTGGAGCACAGTCTATGGACCTCAGGCACTTCTTAGATAAAAAGTCTTGCACCAAGTGAGAGAGTTTGTAGAAGAAAATCACTTGTGGGTCACAAGCTGTTAAGCCTGTGAAAAGCAGAGTTGGAATCAACTCTAAGGTAAGCAAAATCTCAACTGAGAAAAGCACAGCTCAAAAAGACACTGAGGTAAGTACCCCAAGTCTAAAAAGTAGCACTGGTTTGAAGAAGAGTGGTCCAGCTGGATTCTGTCCTGTTGCAGCGATGCAGACCCTGGGTTTCTGAGCCTCAGTAGTGGAGACAAGAGGGAGGACGTCTGGAGGGCTCCTCTGGCAGCAATTTGGAGGTCGTCGGCAGCTACTGGCTCTTTTCGTACTTCGCATTTTTCGGCGCTCGGTAAACAGCACCACTGTGGATCTCCAACACCGGTTGGGCTTCCTTCACTCCTTGGGTCCTGCACTCTAGTGAGGGACTCGAGCTCCGGTTGTCCTGCTTCTGGGGGGTCCTTGGTGGACTCCTGGAGCTTCTGGACAGATTTCAGACATTGCACTCGACAACCGATTTCTCGACCCCTGGAACTCTGTTCTTGCAGCAGTGAAGAAGTACAGCCAATCAGGGAAGATGGTCCAGTGGATTTCGTCCGGGGTTAGCTGGTCCCACTAACCCACGGGAAGAAGTCGTCCCTTCCGGAGCTTCTTTTGTCGATCAGAAAAAGAAGTTTCAGCACAGCAGCAGGCCTTCACCAGGCAATTCAAAGGTCCAGGAGGATGCAGCAAGCTTTGTTCACGGTTTACTCAGGTGTTTCTCCCAGTGGTCGACTCAGGCTCTAGTGTCAAATCCCTCGCCTTTTAAGCAGGTTTCTCCCATTCATGCACAGCCTAGGCTGTCAATCACACAGCAGGGTGGCTGTCCTGAAAGGACAGCCAGCCAGCCAATCAAGACCGGTTGCATTCATGCACTCCTAGAGACAAAGGACAGGGGAGTTTTGGGATCCTCCCCCACACATCCTGCCTTTCCAGACACTGAGCCAGAGGCGGGCTTCAGGACTAAAGCCTGCCAAAGGCAAAACGAACAAAGGGCTGGGGCCATTTTGACAAAATGGTCACCCATAGGTGCTGTACTGCAGCTGAGGAATCAGCCTGTGGTAGAAAAGCACAATGGTAGGAACATTAAACCACTGCCACCAACCACTTAAAGAAGGGAGGGTAACATAAAAAATAAATGTTACATGAGAATGTAATATAAGGGGCTACTAGGTAACACCCCCAGCACTCCACATAACATGGTGTGTGCTGGACCCACAAAGAGAAAAGGTAAGTAAAGTCAATTTTACTTTACTATTCTTGGGAACAGTAGTTCACACAAAAAAGGGTATTTATACTGTATGAGAAATCTAAAGGATTTCTCAGTGACACTGCACTGAAGGTGCTGTGTGTCACCATACACGCCTATAGAGTTTTTGTCAGACTCCAAAAACAGAGGAAACATATAATCCAAACCAGGTCAAAACACATGATTGAGCGAGAAAAAGGTTGGTCTCACTGCAGGGTTAAAATTAAAAAGTCCTAAAGTCCAGCAAAAGAGCTGGGGATCTCTAAGGTAGAAGGGAAGTAGCACAGAAATGGCAATTCTCCGTAACATGCCCAGAAGCATTTCTCTGTGGCATTTGGTTCTTGGAATGTTTGGCTCTAAAAATCCCATCAGCCGTAGCTCACATAGTCAATGGTGTGGTAAGGCATCTTGACAAGCGAAACATCTGGCGAGCCGCAGGCTGCATACTCCGGACCTATAGAATGATTGACCCGCATAAATATCTTATACATAAACACATGTTTCATAACACTGCTATCCAACATTAGTCAAGCTACCATCCAAGCTCATCGATGCAGTCAGACCTTTCCTATCCCAACAAAACTGCCTAACCATCGACAGGGCCGTCATTGGGTCAAGGCTCGACTACTGCAATGCCCTATTCATAGGCACTTCGGCCAAAAATGTGGGCAAACTCCAAATTGTTCAAAACAACACGCTCAGAGCCGCCACGGGTCTCTCGCGTAAAGAACACATCTCAGAACTCAGGAGACAGGTCCACTGGCTTCCAGTTAAAGGATCATCTTCAAAGCCCTAGCTCTGACTCACAAGTGCCTCCATAACCTCGCTCCTCCCTATCTAGCACAGAGAATTACCAAACCCTCTACCTCCAAACCATCCAGATCTCAATACACTAACCTGCTTTCCGTCCCTAGAACTCGCAAAGCCCGTGCAGGCGGCTCTAGCTTCCCTTCAGTCGCTCCCGCCACACCTCAGGCTCACTGACTCTCACTCAGCATTTCACAAAGCAGTCAAAACTAACCACTTTGTCTGATGTATCTTCAGTTGTCATCCTGTACCCTCAACAACATGCAACCCTGTATTATGAACAGGTTCTCTCATGGACAGCTTCATTGTAACCCTTAAGTAAGCCTGCTTTAGCTTTGATTCAGCACCTTGATGCCTGAGGGCTGCCAGTGCGCTCTACAAATATAAGATAAATAAATAAAATAAATACAACCGTTTTTAGATGCAGATTTAGAAACCTCGAAGCATCATTAGGGACTCCATTAACTATTCTAAAGATGTTGCAGGCTTGCAGAAGGCCCATTCTTGTAGGGCAGCATTAAATTCCTTTTTGAATTTAATCATAAGTGATCTATTAGAGTTCAAGTCGCACTTGGGAAGGTGGTGATGACAGTCACATGTCAATCCATGGAAGACACCAATGCTGGAGAATCACTGGTACAGGCCTGTGTAAGGAAGGAACAAGTTACTTACCTGTAACTGTTGTTCTCCAGCATGGGTCTGGCATGGATTCACATGCTCATGACTATTCCGTCAGGCTGGGATTCCTCGGTAAAGAAAAAAATCAGTTTCCGTTTAGTTTCTGAACTGTCTTTCTACTAATAACCAATCACTTGTCTCTGCCCCCAGGGAATGGCTGCCCTCTACCTAAGCCCCTCCTCTGGCAGCCATCTTCATATTTGATAGCAGGTAAAGTGGCAAAAGGACCAAGAGAAGAGCCGCAGAGGGGTTGGAGGGAGGGTTCGCATGTGAATCCATGCCAAACTCATGCTGGAGAACAGTTACAGATAAGTAACTTGTTCCTTCTCCAGCATGGAGTCTGGCATGGAGTCACATGCTCATGAATACAAGAATACATAGCAGCACACACATGCACAACCACGGGAGGTGGCAGGGCTCAACATTAAGCATCTCTTACCTCCTCACCAGGCTCACCTTCAAGCGAACAGGTTGCGCAGCACTGTTTGGCCGACTCTGGGCACCTCCCTGGAATCCCGGTCTATGCAATAGAATTTCATGAAGGTGTGCGTTGACCTCCACGTAGCTGCCCTGCAGATGTCCAGCAGGGGCACACCAGACAGGAACGCTGTAGTAGCAGCGATCACTCTGGTCGAATGGGTTCTCGGACGGCCAGGCAACTGTCGGTTAGCCAACCGGTGACACTGCATGATGCAGCCGGAGAGCCATCTGGAAATGGAAGCCTTGGAAAGGGCCTTCCCTTGGTTCACAGGGCCAAAGTTCACAAACAGCTGTGATGTCTTCCGAAAACTCTTTGTGCGGTCCACATAGAACATCAGCGCTCTAGCCACATGCAGCGAGTGCAAAGTCCTCTCAGCCGGTGACGGGAAGAAAACAGGCAACACAAAGGGCTCGTTAAGATGGAAGTCCGACGGCACCTTGGGCATGAAGAAGGGGTGCGTCCTCAGCACTACCCTCGTCTCGTGGAATGTCAGGTACGGGGGCTTACAAGAGAGGGCCTGGCTCTCTCCCACTCGTCGTGCGGAGGTGATGGCCACAAGAAACGCCGTCTTCCAAGATAGAAATTTCAGCGGCGCCGAATGCAAAGGCACGAATGGTGGACCCATGAGCCTGGTCAGCACCACGTTGAGCACCCACACCGGGGCCGGAGCCTTCACCAGCAGGAACGAGCGGAACAGTCCTTTCATGAACTCCTTCACCAGGCGGTGGGACCACAGCGACAACCGCCCCAGAGTTCTGGTGTAGCGGCAGATAGCCACCAGATGAATTTTGATGGAGGCATGCGCCAGCCCCGCCTTGGCCAGCGACAGCAAGTACGGCAGCACTTGAGGGGCGGTAATCCATAGAGGGTTGATCTTCTGTGCACGGCACCAGACAGAGAACCTCTTCCATTTATGTCCATAGCACTTAAGCATCGAGGAAGCCCTGGCCTTGGCAAGCACCTCCTTGTAGTGCGCCGGGATATCATAGCCTCCGAACTCTAGTGCTGCAGGAGCAAGGCATGCAGGTTCAGCGATCCTGGGTCGGGATGCAGGATCGCGCCTCCTTCCCTGGTGAGAAGATATGCGTCTGTCGACAGCTTGACTGGAGGGGACGCTGACATGTCCAGAAGGTCCGGGAACCATATCTGTCTCGGCCACGCCGGTGTGACGAGGATCATCCTGCACCGGGACCGTCTGAATTGACTGATGAGTCGCAGAAGCAACGGCAACGGTGGGAATGCATAGAGGAACAGGCTGTCCCAGAGAATGGGAATAGTTTCTTACCTGTAACTCCATTTCTCCAGCATTGGTATCTTTCATGGATTCACATGCTTAGAATATTCCCCGTCGTCAGGCTGGGAATCCTCAGTAAATTATATAGACCTTTTCCATAGGAACAATTTCGACGCTTTTGTGTTCTATCTATGTCATTTTGGGACACGTATGCCTGCGCACCAGGACGTAGAGGTATAAGTAGCCCCGCCCCCGCACCTCCCTCAGATTTCGACCCCCAAAGTAGTATGGGGGACATCTGGTTTGCATGCCAGGGGAGGCCAGCGGGCGCATGTGAATCCATAAAAAATACCAATGCTGGAGAAATGGAGTTAAAGGTAAGAAACTATTCCCTTCTCCAGCATTGGATCTTTCATGGATTCACATGCTTAGAATAGATTGTATAGCAGTATCCCCCAACGTTGGAGGTGTGTATGCAAACCAATATCACAATAACCATAATGCATATTTATCATGGCAAAACATCAAATTATAGTATGTTAACAGTGAAAACATCACACTTCAAAGTACATTAGCCGAAGGATGTGACCCCTTAATTGGGGCTTACCTTATTGAAACAGGAGTCATAGGACTGCACGACCCATCTGTGTATCATCAGCATGTTGCTGTCCGTGGCAATAATGCCGGGTAAACGTGTGTGGTACCGACCAGGAAGCCGCCTGACAGATATCTCCCAGCGGAATTCCAGACCACAATGCTGTCGACGAAGAAGTGGATCTCGTCGAATGGGCCCTTGGACGCTTCTCCAGCGGTTTTCCGGCTTTTGAGTGACAAAAGGAAATAGTAGACGACACCCATCGGGCTAGTCCTTGTTTTGAGATCGGTTTACCTTTAGCCGAAGGGCCATAAGCCACAAATAGCGGTCTCGTGTCTCTGAAGCTTTGAGTGCGATGGAGGTAAAATTTTAAAGCTCTTTTCACATCCAGTGTATGGAGAGTCTTCTCTGCAACCGACGAAGGTGTTGGGAAAAACGTCGGCAGCACTATAGAAGAGTGCTTATGGAACATGGTAGGTACTTTAGGAATGAAATGAGGATTAGTAGCCAACACGACTTTATTATTGAAAAATCTCAAGTACGGTGGATCAATCACTAAAGCTTGTATTTCTGACAGTCGTCGAGCCGACGTAATAGACACCAGAAAGCCAATTTCCACGACAAAAATTTCAATGATGACGATGACATCGGCTCAAAAGGGGCCTTCATCAGTGCTGCCAGAACCAGGTTAAGACTCCAGCTTGGAGGAAACTTTTTCGCGGGAGGAACGGTTCGGAACAATCCTTTAAGGAAATGTTTAATCAGCCGGTCACGAAATAACGGAGTTGAATGTCTCTTCCGAGTAAATCTCAAAATGGCAGCCAGATGCACTTTTATGGATGAAACAGACAAGCCTTTTTGAGCTAGGAGTAGCAAGTATGGTAGAAGCTGTTCCGGGGTGATATTAAGCGGGACCAAACCTGGTTGACCTGCGCACCATGTGCAGAATCTCTTCCATTTGTATGAATATGAAGCGTTCGTGGACGGCGCCCTCGCTGCTTGCAAAATGCGACGACAGTCTGCTGGAATCTCTAACGTGCCAAACTCGGAGAAATCTGGAGCCAGACTGTCAGACTGAGGCTGTCGGGGTCGTGATGCCAAACAACCCCTTTCTCCTGAGACAGAAGGTTCGGGATTTTCTGGAGCCTCATTGGTTCTGCCGCTGAAAGATGGAGTAGATCGGAGAACCACACTTGTTTGGCCCAGTACGGGCCACCAGGATCACCCGACATGGATATCTGTGGATCCATTGCAGTGTCTGACGTATGAGCGGTAACGGGGGAAAGGCATACAGAAACTTGTCCGTCCAAGGGAAAGAGAACGCTTCCCCTAGTGAGTCTTGCTGTGGCCACCTGCTTGCGTATTGTGGGCATTTTTTGTTGTCTCTCGTCGCAAAGAGATCGAGGGCCGGATGACCCCATTTCTCGAAGACACGGTGTACTTGTTGGTCGTTCAGTTCCCATTCGTGTAGTTGATTCATCTTCCTGCTGAGAGAGTCTGCTTGCACGTTTTTGACTCCTGGCAAGTCGAACGCCAATAGATATATTTTCTGCTGAAGGGCCCAATGCCAGATCTCCTGGGCTTCGGTTGACAGAGTTCTGGAGCGAGTTCCTCCCTGTTTCCTTAGATAAAACATTGTTGTTGTGTTGTCTGTCATAATCCGTACAACTGATCCCTTTATCTGTGGAAGAAAGGACTTCAGGACCCAACGCACCGCCCTTAATTCCAGCACATTCATATGAAGGCCGGACTCCTCCGATGACCAACGACCCTGAACCTGTAGGGAATCCAGATGAGCTCCCCATCCAGTTAGAGAAGCATCCGTCACCACTGTCATCTGGAACACTGGTTCCAGCAAGGGCATTCCCTTTGTCAGATTTATGGAAACTCTCCACCATTGAAGCGCCTGCACGAGTTTGCTGTTGATGGTCAATTTGTCCGACCAACGCCCTTGACTCTGTGCCCATCAATCCGCCAAGAATTCCTGAATCGGTCTCATGAAGAGACAACAATTGTTGATTAAGGGTATGCAGGACGACATGGTCCCCAGTAGGGACATGTACCTTCGCACTGACACTCTGGTGTCGACTTTCCAATCCGATGCTTCAGTTTCAGAACCCTTTCGACGGATGGCTTTACCAGTCCTGACTGCGTCTGGAATTCCGCCCCCAGAAAGACCAAGGTCCTTGATGGCAATAAGGAGGACGTTTCGAAGTTTATTGCGAAGCCCAAATGTTGTAGGAGGCACATGGTGGCATTTAGACTTTCCTGTGCCCTTTCCGGAGACAATCCCCTCACTAGCCAATCATCCAGATAAGGGTACACATGATGACCTTCTTTCCTTAACCAGGCTGCTAATGGAGCCAGACATTTCGTGAACGTCCTGGGAGACGATTTCAGTCCAAATGGGAGGACCTTGAACCGATAGTGGGTTCATCCGATGACGAACCGTAGGAATCTTTTGGGTCGTCGGCGCATCGGGATATGGAAGTATGCGTCCTGAAGGTCTAGCGACGACAAATAATCTCCCGGTTGTATCGAACAGATCACTTCTTGGAGTGTAAGCATCTTGAATTTTAGATTCTTGAGCAGTTTGTTGAGAGCTCGTAGATCTAGAATGGGATGCCATTTTCCATTGGGTTTCTTGACGACAAAGTAACGGGAGTACACTCTCTGTCCACTTTCTGACACCGGGACCAGTTCTATAGCCCCTTTCTGCAGCATAAGCGCCACCTCTTGCATTAGTATTTAAAGGTGGGGCTGCGTCGAGAACACCGGTGGAATGCGTGGTGGCTTGCCCTTGAACTGTAGAGAATGGCCCAGATGTATTGTGTCCAAAACCCATTGGTCTGTTGTTATGCGCGCCCACTCGTCGACGTGACAAGACACTCTGCCCCCCCAGGACGTTCTGTAAGTTGTCATTGCTGGCTTTTGGCCTGTTTATCCTTCGTCGACGAGGAGTAGGCGCCTCATCGTCTGGAGGATTGGTCATCTCTGCCTTTACGAGTAGCTTGGGCTGCACGTCTGTAGCCTTGGGAAGAGTAGGAGGGTCTGCTGAAACCTAAGTCTCTAGATGATCCAAACCAGGAGTTACCTGATGCTCCTCTGAAGGGACGAAAGGAACGAAAATTCCTACCACTCTGGAGGGCTCCAAGGGAACGAGCCGTGTCAGAATCTTCTTTCATGCCCTTCAAGGCTTCATCCACTTTCTCCCCAAACAGGTGTTCTCATTCGCACGGCATATCCATTACCTTATATTGTACCTCTGGTCTGAACGTCGTGCACTTAAGCCAGGCTTGCCTTTGTAAAACTACGCCATTGTTGATTTGCTTAAAGCCTGATTCCACCAGGTCAACAGCAATGTTAATGGAATGATTGGAAGCCTCTTCTCCCTCACGTACGAGCAGCATCGCGGACTTCCTGTGCTCCTCCGGCAGATGGTCCAAGATAGGAGCTAGCCGATGCCACATCTCCCTATCATACCTGGCCATAATAGCCAGGGAGTTGGCTGCTTTAACTGTAGTCGCTCCAACCGATAGCCCTTTCTTCCCAAAAGCATCTTGTCTTCTGGCATCGTTGTCTGGCGGGGTCGTGCGTTTGTGTTGCGACCTTGCCTTTCTGGCCGCTGCGGCGGATACCACTGATTCCGGCGAAGGCTGAGACGTCAAGCACTTGGGAGTCGATTCCGGAGCCTTGAATTTCTTTTCCAATCGACCTTTTACTGCCGGTTCTGAAAAAGGGTGACGCATGGTTTTTAGTCCCTCCTGCCAGACATAGTCTAAAACGGGGATAGCAAATATCGCCTTTCTTCTCTTGCCCATATGATCGAATAGAAAATCTTTTTTCTCTTCTTCTGGGACTAGGCAAAATTCCGCACATGCCTTACCCATCATGGCATGGAAAGCACCCACATCATCAGGTGGTGATGGCTGCGCCGGACTCTTCGGAGTTTCCATCTCCGCTTCAGAGTCCCATGTAGGGTCCCTTGAGGGGGATAACGAGATGTCTGAACCCGACCCTTCACGTTCCGACTCTGATAGTTCTCCTTCTTCCTGTGGACGAGAACGATCTTCCTCAACCGGGTAAGCGGTAGGAATTCTGGGTGGAGGGCGAGGAGCCGGGCCTGGCTCGTCGACGACTGGCGAGGCCTGTAACACTGTCGGGGCAAGCTGAGGTAACCGAGTGTCCAACCGCTCCAACAGCTTCTGTAATGTGTTCAACACCTCCAGGGACAGAACAGCCTGGGGATTCAGTAAGGAAGAGGTAACTGGAATGGCACTTCCACTAAAGAGCGACCCCGAACCAGTTGGTTGTAATCCCAGATCGGTTGGATGTGCGACCGGATCACGGTCATCCTCCGCCGACGAGATAGAGAAAGCCGCTTCTGGTTGCAGCAAGGCCTCAGGCGGGATCGGATCAAAAACCTCTGGTTGCCATCCCACCGACGGGGCCACCGTCGACGATGACATCTTTTCCATAGGCGCTGTTTGACCTGACGAAATAGTCGTTGGAAGAGCCGTCGCCGAAGACAAAGCAGGCGTGGACGACCGGATCGTCGTCAATGAAGTCTGTGGAGCAGGGCCTTGAGGCGTTCCCGCCGTTTTTGACCTCGACTTGTGGGACGAGGACTCTCGACTTGAGGTAGACTTATGACAGTCTCCTGAGGAGGATTTCAATGAGTCTTTTCTCTCCTTTTTTAGATGAGGAGGAAGAAGACGAAGCCTTATGTGAAGAGGATGACTTCGCAGGATGTTTCTCCGAGGGTCGTTTTTCAGATGAGCGCGATTTCTTCGCCGGAGGCTCTGCCGACACTGATCGACGAGGGGGGACAGGAGACTTAGATCTCAAGGCTGTAGAGCCTACCTCCGATGCCGGGTACGCACCCGCTCTGTCATTGAGCCAAGTAACAAGGCGTCTGTTGCGGTCTTTTAGGGTCTTTTGTGAGAAGCCCTGACAGATCTCACACATGTCCGCCGTATGATGAGGGTGAAGGCAGTAAAGACAGTCCATATGCCCGTCTCCTTCATATACTTTAAGACCGCATGTAGCACACGGACGAAATAACGCCTTTCCAGACATTCTTCGAAAAGAAACAGTCGAAGAAGAACGCACAACCTAATAAAATAGTAGATACTCGCGGGGGCGGGGCTACTTATACCTCTACGTCCTAGTGGCACAGGCGTACGCCGCCCAAAACGACGTAGATAGGACACAAAAGTGTCAACATTTTTCCTATGGAAAAGGTCTATATAATTTACTGAGGATTCCCAGCCTGACGACGGGGAATATTCTAAGCATGTGAATCCATGAAAGATCCAATGCTAGAGAAAGGAGAATGCGTCCCCCAAGCTGCCCGGAAGGGGGAAACCTGCTGGCGAACTTCCGGCACTTGGTGTTCGCCGCCGTCACGAACAGATCGATCCGGGGATTGCCCCATCGTCAGAATAGGAGATCTATCTGATCTTGCCGAAGCTCCCACTCGTGGCAAGAGTGCAGCTCCCTGCTGAGTGAGTCGGCGACGGTTTTCTTCACTCCTGCCAGGTGAAAGGGTACCAGGAACATCCCTTGGGCGACGGCCCAGTGCCACAGATCTTGCGCTTCCTTGGAGAGAGCCAGGGATCTGGTGCCCCCTGCTTCCGGATGTAGAACATTGTGGTGGTGTTGTCAGTGAAGACCCGTACCACCTTGCCCTTGAGGGACAGAAGGAAGGGAGGACCTGAGAGCCCAGAATACGGCCTGGAGCTCCAGGACGTTTATGTGCCGCTCCCTTTCCTCCGGGAGCCAAAGGCCTCTTGTGTAGAGATCTCCGGTGTGCGCGCCCCATCCCTCCAGGGAGGCATCCATCGTCACCGTTTCCTGATGCGCTGGGGTCTAGAAGACCATTCCTGCCACGAGATGCGCACGGGTGCCTCGCCACCGGATCGCTTGTCAGAAAGTCTTGTTGAGGGTGATCTTGTCCTCGAAGCTTCCTGCCACTTGTATCAAACGGGCGTCGAAAAACTCCTGCAGCGGCCGCATCGCCGCATAAGGTAGATGCATGACGACATCATGCCGAGCAGGGACTTGATGGACCTCACCCTGGAAACTTCCATGTCAACAACGGTTGTACCTTGCCCAGGATGGCCTTTATCCTCTCCTCCGACGGTGAAGCCAGCCGCGCCACTGTGTTAAGCCTGGCTCCCAGGAACAGAGCCTCCTGCGATGGCACCAACCAGGACTTTGCATAGTTTATTGAGAACCCCAGTTCCGCGAGCAGGCTGACGGTCCTCGCTGTGTGGTCGACGCGAGTTCCCTTGACTTCGCTCGAATGAGCCAACCGTCCAGATAGGGATAGATGTGGATCCCCTGCAGGCGCAGCCACACCGCCACCGGTGCCAGGCACTTGGTGAAGACCCTTGGCGCCAACTTCAAACCGAAGGGCAGTGCCTTGAACTAATAGTGCCGCCCTTTGACGACGAAGCGCAGAAATTTTCGATGTCACTTGCGTATGGGGATGTGGAAGTATGCATCCTCCAGGATCAGTGACAAAAGGAAGTCCCCTTCTTCCAGCTGTCCCAGCACATGCTGAAGGGTGACCCATCTGGAATTTCTGGGATTTTATGTATTTGGTGAGGCGGCGGAAATCTACGATGGACCGCCAGCTGCTGGTCTTCTTTCGGATGAGGAAGTACGCAAGTATACTCCGGAGCCTCTTCGGGACTAGCTCTATCGCGCCCTTTTCCAGCATCGCTCGTACCTCCAGAAGTAGCTGTGGAATGAGGTTTTCTTTCCTGGCCCCTGGTGAAATGTGGGGACACTTCCTTTGGAACTCCAGAGTGTGTCCGTGGGCCAGGGCATCCAGCACCCAACGGTCGGTGGAGATGGATTTCCACATGCCAATGAAGTTTTCCAGCCAGCCTCCCACCGGTGTGCTCGGGTGGGGGCTCGACGTCACGGCTGGTTCAGTCCTGCTTCGCCGAGGCCTTGCCACCTTGGGCCTCCGTCGTCAACGACGACGATGTCTACCGGCCTTGCTATGGCCCCTGTAGGCTTCCTGCGATGAAGAACGGGCCGCCTGACGGTACGACGAAGAGCTGCAGCCAAATCTTTTGGAGGCACCTTAGGACTTGCCTGCGGAGGTCCGAAAGTGCCCAAGGCACGGGTCGTCTCAGTGTCCGCCTTGATGGCCTGCAGTGACTCGTCCATTGCCTTGCCGAACAGGTTGTTCCCGTTGAAGGGCATGTCCAGTACCCTGGTCTGTACGTCCCAACGGAAATCGGTGGCCCTGAGCCAACCGCGCTGGCGAAGGCAAACGCTGTTGCCCATCTGGCAAAAAAACAGTGTCAGCGATGTCCATGGCTACCGTGATAGCGTGGTCAGAATCCACCTCGTCCTCCTGCAGGATTTCGAGGGCCTCCACTCACTTGTTGTCCGGAAGGAAGTCTGGGGGGGGGGGCGATTTTAAACCACAGCTCCCCATCATAGCGGGCCACGACAGCGAGACAGTTAGCTGCCTTAATGGTCGTCGCTGCCAACAAGATGAACCGGCATCCCATGGCGTCCAGCTTCTTCCCCTCGCCGTCCGGCGGGGAAGTGGAAGTCGATGCCGTCGCCCCTGCCGATTTTTTCTTGCCCGCTGCATAGACTACTGAGTATTGGGGCGGCTGGGCCTGAGGCACATAGGAGCGGAATCTGGGACCCGGTACTACTTCTCGTACCGGTCTCTCTTCGCAGGGGCCGTGGACGGGTTCTTCAGAAGGGACGGTCCCTCGTCCCAGATGTCGTCCAAAAGCGGGACTGAGAGTACGGTCTTCCTCTTGGCCTCTAGTCTCTGATAAAGAAATCCCTCCTTCTTCTGCTCTTCGGGGCATAGCTAGAAGAGCTCCGAGGCCCTGACGATCATGGCATGAAACAAGCCAATTTGGTTGGGAGGGGAAGCCCGGGGAGGGGGCGATGGGAGATCTGTTCCATCGTCGCTGCCGCCGTCGTCTGTCCCCGTCGTCGCCGTCTCAGTCCCCGTCTCGTCCCTCGGTAGAGGGGATGGAGGTGAAGGATGGAAGGGTGGGGGAGGATGGATCCGCCTTCGCTTGGATGGTGGGCTCTCCGACGGTCCAGGCGCCGCTGGGTCGTCCCCCGGATGCAAGGGCAACCTTGTCCTCATTTCTGTGCACAGCGTGTGCAAGGCTAACAAAATGTCCTCCGACCTGTCCGCCGGTGGAGGCAGCAGTTGCAACGGTAGCGCCGGCAGCTGTGTAGAGTCCTCCAGCTCTTCATCGATCTGCCGTTCCTCACCGTCTCCCCGTCGCTTTCCACATCCGCCTCATCTGGGTTCTTCCCGTAGGCCCTGACCTCGGCAAATCGCTTGTCAAGAACCATCTTGAGTCCTGAAAGCTCGTCCTCGGAGGAGATGTCTGAGTCCGGTAGGACTACTGTGCCCCCCCCCCCTTTTCTCACCTACAGGCTTCACGGGGTCTTATCGATAGGCGTGAAAGAGGATTCCCTCTGGCTGGGCAGGGAAACTCTAGGCTTGAGGGTCGTTTCCACTGGGGCCACCTCCGCGGTCTTCGCCAGGAACACCACCACTCCCTCAATCGCAGCCTTAGCCGGGTGAATCTGGGCCTGCGCAACCTTAGGCGTGCCTGAGGCCTTCATCGTGGGGGGAGGGCCACTGCCTCGCTCCCCCTTGTCTTTCTCCGTCGGAACCGACCGGGCCTTCTCCAGAAGCTTACCCGGGTTGTCCGATGTCCTTTTTATCGAGCCGGAGCGTTGGCTCATGGTTGATGGCATTGGTGATGTCGCGCCCGGACTTGCAGCCGAGCAGCCTGTAGCAACGGTGCTCCCGGTGCCCGCGGACTCCCGGTGCTTTGCCTTATGTTGGGCCCCTGTCACCAGAGCACCCTCAAAGGTCTTCGAAGACCGCTCGGATTTTCTCTTCAGAGAAGTACATTGCTGGGGCTCACCTGCCGCCGGGCTCTTCGACTCCAGCCAGTCAGCAAATCGCTTGTGGCGGTCCTTCATAATACGGGAGGACATGTCCTTGCAAAACGCACAGGCCTCCTCGACGTGCAATTTATCTGCATGCAGGCAGTAGAGGCTCTGTGCGAGTCAATCCTCCTTGAAGACGTTCTATAGTCCACATCCTGGGCAGATCCTAAACAGAGGTGTCGAGTCTCCCTCGTCTTCGGCCATGACCACAAGGGATAGGCCTCCAAGATCTTCTGGAATCCTCCAAGTGAAATTCGACGAAAATTCAACCTTGAGGGGCGTGGAGATTTCCGAAACGGGTCCCCGTTGATGGGAAGATGAATCGGTGGACCTTGAGGCTCGATTTGCCCGAAAAATTAAGAGTAAACTCTTTCAAAAAACACAATACGCAGTAAAGCTCGAGATCTAGGCACGAGGACTCCCAACACTTGAACGTGCAGTAAAAATCTGAAGATGGCTGCCAGAGGAGGAGCTTAGTTAGAGGGCAGTGATTGGCTGGGGGCAGTATGACCCAGAGACCAGTGATTGGTTATTAGTAGAAAGACAGTTCAGAAACGCAACAAACTGATTTTTTTCTTTACCAAGGATTCCCAGCCTGACAACGGGGAATATTCAGGAGCATGTGAATCCATGCCAGACCCCATGATGGAGAAGGCATGGTATCAAACAGTGTAGAAAGACAAGTGATCACAGTTCGAGGGTGTTTATTGAACTTCAATGGGTTGGTAAACCTCCTATCTAAACCTAAATCTAAGGATGGGAGCAAGCTACAACCATCAAATAATAAAAAGGACTATACTAATAAACCTATTGCCTATCCTTTCTTCGAAATACAAAATGGTGTGGGATAACAATGTACGCAAAAGAAAGGTTTTAAAGAAATGATAGGCCAGGATAGTTGAGCAGTTAGCTTCCCTTTGCCACATTTTCAGCACTGAGCAAGGCGGCATGTGCAGGCTTCGCACACACTCTAGCTTCTTGAACATGAGTTAACAGTTCAACACATAGGCATCACGGTCTTCCGCCAAAGTCTTTCCCGCAATGACAATCTCTTAATGCAGAGGGCCTGATGCAGCAAACAAAACACAAAAGTTCCTTTCCTTTCTCAAGGTTTCACTTTCACCAGTTCAAGATTGGTCTTCCTCCTTCGGGCTCGTACAATGGGTCCCCCTTGTCCGGGCTAAGACCCCTTTTCTACAATGCTCACAAATTGGTCTCCCTCATTCTGTCTCGGACCATGGATCCCTCTCGTCCGAGATCAGATCCCCTTTCGATACCAGAATGTGCAATGGGTTTTGCTTAAACCGTCGCAGGAGCACTTTGATTCACTTCACACAATTTACACTTCATATTGCTCTTCTGCTTTTGTTTCCTTTTGTCAAGATACCGCACAGAGACCTTCAATTGAGCACATTAACAGTGCCGGACCACTCCATCAATAGTATCTTATCTTTTCTTCTAATGTTCAAATATTCAACAGCAATTTAGCTTCACTCGCTTCTTTCATCATACGCGTTTAACAATGTTCCTTCCAGCGCTCACTTTACAATGTTGCCGCTTGCAACATTGACTTCAACACAGGCCGGTCTCACCAATGCACCAGCAGTTTTGTTCTCTGCCGCTTCTTTGTTCTTGGAGCCAAGGACGATACCACTGCGTCTGCTGCTGCCCACCTTTGTCAGTTACACAGGAATACCCTAGATTTGGCTGACACACAATGCAGGATTCTTTAGCCTTTTTTCCTGGTCTTACGTTTTCTGCCTTGAAGGTTTCTTGAAAGTAACAGCTTTCTGTCAATGAGGTCAAGAGTGTTGTCCCTCTCACAAACCTCTCAAGCCTGGCCGTCTTTCTCCCCTCGTTCAACTGCCAACTCGAACTGCTGTACCTTTGTGAGTTTTGCCTCGCTAAGAGTGTGCTCTCGAGCGCCGCCTTTTATCCGTGTGCGGATGTGTAATGGAAGTCAGGTGTGAGTGATTGTCGATAATTGCCTGACCTCACCTGGCCTTAGTATTGGGACAGGTCATGTACACGGCTCGGGGGTGAGTCGGTTTTCTCCCAGAAGGGCTGTCCGTGAGAAATTGTTTGTGCAGGAAAGGGGATGCGGGGGAGCAGGAGGGGGGTTGAGTTTCTAAATATCCCATCGGGTAAGAGGGTAAAATGGGAAAAATGTGTTACAGGGAAGAGAGGGATACCGCATCCCACCATCCGGTGTCCCACTCCCATAGGACCCCACACACAGGTGATCCTCCGGCACTGGTTCACCCCCAGGGTCTGAATCCAAAGGCGATGGCTGTGCCATGGCCACCTGATAGAGAGATCCACGGGGACTAGCAGGTGAGACACCTTTGGTTTTTTCACATCAGTGACAACAGTTCTAGTATTAGGGTCTTTGGTGGATGAACATGAACTGCCTGCTCTTGCTCAGAACTAGTTGATGGGCCTGGGGAACCCATGGAGCAGCAGTCCACCACCAGAAATAGGCCCCAGAAAATGCCTTAGCGCACACAGCCCAGCGAGTCCCTGACCACTTAACAAGCATAACCCACTCCTGGTGTCAGGAAACATGCACCATACATAAGAGGTAACATCATAAAAGCAGACAGTTTGTGCTACTCTTTCAAACAGGGGGAAAAGACTTGCTTGAAACAAAATGAGAACCATGTCCTGTCCCCAGCCACAGGCCCACTACAGCAGGTTCCCATTAACTAAGCACAGCAAGCTTGCCAGAGTGGTTTAGTTGGAGAAAGCATTCACTTGCAGCACTCCCTCAGGCAGCCACCCACAAACCAGGATCTCTGGGGTCCGCTGGAACCAGCTCCAAGCAAGAGAATATGACCTACTTCGCAGCATGCTAGGAAGGATTCGTAACGCCTTTTGTCAACCCGTAAAATGGATTCAAAATAGTGGCCTATGTAGTAAAAGACTCAGGCCATGGAGTTGGGCAGTGTCCTGCATGGCGAAGCACATCTACTGGGGAGTTTGTAGTTCCCCAACAAGCACGCCAACCATATCGCTCGTTTATGGAGTACAACTAGCTGATGTCAATTACCCGCTTACCACTCTCGTCCCTCTAGTCTATAAAAGGGGCAGATGCTAAGGAGAGATATTTGAATCAGAAGGTAAGAGTTGTGAGGAGCAGAACAGTGCATTGCGGTGCAGCAAGGAGGTTAGAAGAAAGGATGTGGAAGGTGGGAGGAGAATTGAGGTGGTGGTAGAAATTATTCAAAGGAAAGAGGGTGTAGCAGAAGGAAAACATTTTAAGAGATGCAATAAGAAGGAGGCAACAACTGACGAGTAAAAGAGGATTGATGGCGATAACAGAGTGGAGGAGAGAGGCTATGACAGGCGACAGAAGGGGAGTCAACAGGAGAGGAGGAACAGACCAGGAGAGGGATGGGGTGCTCAAATCATGGGTACAGATCTAGCAAGATTCCCCCTGCTGCTCAACATTCAATACTGGTGCCATATCAAAAGTGCCAACCCAAACTTCTACCACTACCCAGCACTGAAAGATCCAACAATAAAACACTCAAAACGAGCCATTCAACAATATACTACAGAACTGCCGTCATACTTCCCAAATTCCCATCGTGGTGAGACCAAAGAATGGGGGAGACCGTGGCTATGGAATTGGAACAGGTCCTATAGAAGCAATAGGCAAGGCCAAGGAAAGCAAAACTCGAGCAACAAAATAAGCTAGAATACTACCGATCCCTGTGGGGCAAAACTATATACTTGCAGAAGACTCAACTTTGGTAAAAAGAAATGTTTTTTTTTTTTTTTTTAAAGGAGCATAGGCAAATACTCACCATATATATATATGGAGTGACCACAAACTGAAAACAGACACTGGCTAACACTGCTTGAACACGATGCCCAGGACGACAGAATCTGTCAACAGTGTGACTTGGAAGTAGACACCGAGGGACAATCTCCTGTGCTGCCCTGCATACAATGTCATTCATTTCCCAACATTCTATGAAAATGAGGAAGTCTTTGCCAGTAAAGGACAAGATCAGCTCTTCCCCATTCTTGGCCAACCCCTAACAGAGAGAAGAGCAAAATATTTCTATGCAGGTCTCCAAAAAGGAATCTGTGCACAAAGCAATATGGACTTTTAGAAAATAAAACCTACCTCAAAGAATGTGTATCCTATGAGTTTCTTTTAGCAATGTCTGTCTAAACATATCATTGTTAGTACACTTTTTCTGAAGTCCAACTAAGGGCTTAGTAAAACCCTTCAAATGAGACAGTACAAGACTCCACTCTTAGTATAAGTCTGTACCACCCGAGTTCATGGTAGCCTAGACAGAGCAGCCAGGCTTATTTTAGGAGGGAGAGAGGGCTGTAGGAAGGAACAAAGAACCTATAGTACACCAATGATTCGATAGAAGCAGTTACAACCAGCAGTATTATAAAAAATAAAGGTTTATTATAAATACAAGTAAGCCAAGTTAAGTCTTCGGGCAAGTGCTGGTCATAGATGTTGACATTGGCAGGTGCACTGCCCACAGGAGTATGAAGGGAGGATAAGGGGAGCTATGAGAGAGCATGTTAGAGGTGGGGACCAGAGGAGTAAGGAACCTTGTATGCCAGTCGGACCCAGATCAGGGGAGACTACGCAAGCCGAGCGCCTCAATTCAGGACAGAGACGCAAACTAACCAACCCTACTAACAATTTCCCCTTCTGCATACACCCCTCAAACTCCAAACCGAACACAACCAAAACCTACAGCACAACAAACCGCACAAACTTCACTACATTGCAACAACAAAACAAAATACACACAGACTCGCACAACAGTACACGACGACTACCGGCCGCAAACACCCCAGGCCCAGCCAACGGACCCACCGGGCTGAGGCCGCCAACAGCACACCACTGCTCTCTTGCACTTTTCCTGCCTCCTCCCACTAACTCAACCTCCCCTCCTCTGTCAGAGCCGCCAGAGCACCGGGGGACCACTCCGGTGGTGATAGTGCGCGGTACAAATGTCCTTTAACATTAACATAGTCATTCACATTTATAAAAACACAACAATGCTTGAAGGTGCACAGATCAAAGCATAAATCTTCTTCAGAATCCCAAACAGTAATTCTAGGGAAGTCAGACCTTTTCATACACATTGTATATTGGCCACACCTATTCATGGGGAGTAGAACCATAGGTTACTTTCAGTAGTACAAGGGTAGTAGACCCTGTCAGTTATGCAGCGGCACGCAGCAAAGAAACCACGCAATCAACCAACCCTGTTACCAGGATACTCGTCTGAATAGTGGAACACAGATTCAAGGAACAGTATAAAACTCGAACTACTTTTAGGATAACACAGTTATACTAGGTGAGTAAGACATGTTGGTGTAATATGCAGTTCAAGTTGCTTTTCAGCTCAGTGGAACACAGTCTAAGATAAGCAAGCACCCTTTACACTAATTTAGGATTGCACGAGGAGACCAAGGTCAGCTACACCTAAAGAAAATGTCAAGAATGGCACACAGCTATTCTATGCAGGTAAAACCTAATGTTGTAATATACTATTGCAGTTGCTTTTCAGGTCAGCAGAACACAGGTTGAGGTAGGCAATACTTATTTTAACTTATTTTAGGATGGCACACAGCTAACTCAAGGTAATTAAAACCAATATACTTTTTAAAGGAGCTACGAGCAACTTAAAGGCAAGTAAGGCAGTAACCTAAGGCAGATTTATTCCAGACAGGCTACCAGCAAGTCCGTGTAAGCAAGACCCAATTGGAGACACTCATATTTATATCCTAACAGGAATAGTACATTGAAACCAATAGAATTACTTTTGGGAAAGAGGCACAACCAATTCATTGGTGTGTAAAATAACCCTATATATACACTTTTCAGAATGGCACAACACACATGTAAGGTAAGAACTTCTGTAACTGTTCACTCTCAGAGTTAAACTCACCAACCAACTCTTTCACAAGTAAGTACATTTAAACACCTGTTATACTTTTCCAGACAGAATCCTTTCCTTAATCCCTAGCATATTCTATTGCACGAGTTCACTCAGGGGAAGAAGAGGGACCCTAGTGGTCTAGGAGCCAGCTGTAGGCAGGGTGAGAGAGGGTTCCGTTGCAGGCAAAAGTCGGAGTTCCTGTGGAAGACTGTTTAACAAGTAAGTAGTTCACTTTAAACTTAGTTAGGATCCAGGGACTTCTGAGAAGACACGTACCTTTCGAATGTTATGTTGATGTCTGCTGTTTACCTCATCACTGTAACCTCAAGAAATGCGCCCAGATGCCTTTGGGCTAGGCGCACTATACAAATAAATAAATAAATAAATACAAATACACCCTAGGAGGATTCCAGCAGTGGGCCTGAGTGAACTGGATGAGAGGACTCACCATCACAGAAACACCCCAAAGCTTTACAGAAATCATAAAGGCTTAAGGTAAGTAAATACCCCAGTGAACACAGTATCTTAGCACAGAAGAAGAGTTGCAGCAAGAAGACTTAAAGATCTGCAGCCAAAAACCTGGTCGATGAATTCCTAGTCATGAAGACAGGACACTGGAAGGGATTCTGCAGCAGGGATCAACTGGGAAGGCTCCAGGAAAGAGTTTCTTTGCGGATGGATGCTGTGTGATTTTGGCACCCTTTTTAGGAGGCAGAAGAATGAATTATCACCGGTCGGATTCTCGTCACTTGCTAGACCCAGCACTTAGGTGAGGGGACTTCTCGGTCTCTAGTCACATCTCTGGAGGTCTAGCAGGATGACGCCAAAGTTTCAGCTTGATTTGGGAATTCGGAAGACCATGATGACTCGAGGTCCCAGGGTACTGCAGCCCCACAAGGTCGCAGCAAGATGTGGGATGGCTCAAAATGCAGGTCTCCTCGAGTCTAGAGGATCTCGCTGGGCTCTGGGTCGGGGTCATCGTTTTTCGGAGTCACCAAGTCGCTTGGAAGGAAGCCTAACAGCAGGCTCCGGTTACAGCGCAGGAGCTCTGGTTGCTGGAAATGGCTACGGCTGCCATTTCATTATCTTTCTCTTCAGTTTCAGCTCCAGTGGTCGACTTGTAACAGCTTCCAGTTTCAGAGTTTTTATCAGGAACTACAGCACAACCTCTGCATCCTCTCGCTGCATTTTACAGCAAGGGGCAGTCTGGCTGTCCAATCAGGACAGCCAGACCCCCACTGGGAGTTTGCTCCTTTCAGGCAAGGTGAAAGACAAAGGGCCGCAGAGATTTGGACTCCTCCCTCGCTTCCTGCCTTCTCAGACACTCTGGAGCCTGGGCGGGGAATCCACGGGATTACAGTCAAAGGCAAAACAGCCACAGAGGTCGTTACCGCCTAGAGCAAGCACACAAGAAATGGCAATAAAAAGGAGCCAACCATTTTAGCAAAATGGTGACCAATCTGTGCATTATCGAGGCTGAATAAACAGCCTGCGAGTAATGAAGACTAAAAAATCATTAAAGTACTTACACTGCCCCATCCATTGAAGGAAACTTTCAATTGTAACAAAATGTTACCAAGTAAGAAAGAAAGGGGATACATTGTACCCCCCCCCACCACTCCACATAAGGTGGGGTGTGCTGGCTCACTTATATAACATGTAAAGGGGATGAAAATCCCTCTTTGCTGCTTGGTAACAGTATTTTACACAAGTATGGGAAAGAGAAATTAACAGGGGAGCCCAAAGGGGCCACCCAGCCTAAGCCCACAAGTTATAGGAAACTATAACTTCAGACATGCACTATCGAGAGACATAAAAAGGTTGCCCATAAAAAAAAAAGAGTAAAATACTAGGTTAGAGGCAAAAAAGATTCCCACCCCCCTTGGGACAAGGAGAAATAATCCCCAAGTCCAAGCAAAAGGTTCTGGTATTGACACGGGTCAGAAGATGTGTCACAAATATGAAAGTCTATACCTAACAGTGGGCTCAGCATCAGGAAAGTAATTTACAGTGACCATTCATAAAGAGAATGTTCATTTCTGTGTGCCAATTCCTTTTAACCTTAAGAGGCCCCCAGCTCTTTTACTTGGCTCATGGATTTTTCATTTTTTCTCCTGAGTGAGTGGGACCTTTTTCTCACTCACTCATGTGTTTTCCCGGCTATGTTTTTTATGTTCCTTGCTGTTTTATGGAGTCTGGTGAACTCCATAGTCATCTGCTTTTGCATTGTGACACACAGCACCTTTTGTGTAGTGCCACTGAGAAGTCACTTCGACTTCTCCTAATGTTGAACTACATTATCTTGGGTTACTGTTCCCAAGAATAGTAAGATGACCCCTGTCTTACTTACCTTTACTTTATGGGTCCAGCACACACCACCCTATGTGGAGTGCTGGGGGCTACCTAGTAATTCCTTTAACCCAATCCTCATGTAACATTTTGTTACACTAACTCACTTGAATGGCTGGTGGCAGTGGTTCCTTTTTTTACTACCTAGTGACCTGTATCTGCAGGTTGTTGATACCTCATCTGCAGTGCTGCACACAAGGGTGACCATTTTCCCAAAATGGCCCTGGTCTTTTTTTTTCGCCTTTTCTTGGTAATTTCTTCTGGACTTTTACTCCGTTGTTTGCATCGGGTTTGAGTCCTTTGTGTAGTTTGCCTTTGGCAGGCTTCAGCCGTGAAGCCCGCCTAGGCTCCAGTGTGTCTGGAAAGGCAGGAAGTGAGGGCGGTCCTGAAAAGTCCCTGTCCTTTGTCTCTAGGTGTGCCTGAGTGAAACCAGTTCCAATTGGCCCGCTTGCTGTCCTGGGGGACAGCCACCCTTCTGTGTGATTGACAGCCTAGGGCTGTGAATGAATGGGAACTTGCTTAAAAAGCAATGTTTTTGGGACTAAGAGAAGAGTCGACCTCTGGTGGACAACATCCGAAGCACAAGATGAGAGAAGATGCCAGCAGCACCATCCTGGACTGCCAAGTGCCCGGTGAAGCCTTGCAGCTGTGCTGACTCAGTTTTAGAATCGACTAGGAAGAGCCAAAAAAGTACAACTTCCTCCCTTAGGCTGGTGGGACCAATTAGCCTCGAGAAACTATTTTGGCGCAACCCCCGACTTGCTGCAATTTTCCAAGACTGCAGAAGCCCAATACCCGGGGTACCTTGCCCACTGGGGAGTGCACTGTCTTCCGAAGTCCGAATCTACTAGATCTTCGTGGGCATCCAGAGGACCGGACAGAAGCAAGAAATCCACGTCCAGAGTCCCCTCACCAGAGGCCAGGAGCGAGGGATCATGTAAATCCTAACCAGATCCTTTTGTCCATCGTTGGCGCTGAGAAAAAGGCACCAAAACCACAGAGAGCCGCTGAATCAAAGGAAATCCATTGCTGCCGAGTCCCTCTCTCGAGTGTTGCCGCAGGAGCCGACCAGACGTACTCCCTTTCGTCACCACGACCAAGGACCAGGAACAAAGGTCTACTGCATTGCATCGTGAAGGCAGCCAGCTGGAACACTTTCTCCATTTTCAAGGTACCGTGGGGCTTGGGGTATTTTATCCTTCTGGGTTGCTTCCTATCTTTGAGAGTGCGATTTAACCCTACATGCACTAAGTTGACCTGAACTTACTTACACTGGCCTTACAGCCCTTACAGCTTGTGCTTTCTAAAGGTGACTCCTCTTGAGTTGCTGTGATTTCTCTTTTGAACACTATCTAAGAACATTTTTCTAAGAAGAAGAAGAGCATCAGAACTTTTACTTTGTCCATTGACTTTGGCTGTCCCGGCTCCCTAAAGGCCTCCAGCAGAACATATTGGCTTTGGCAGTGTTTGTTCCCTTACAAGTTTTAAATGTTGAACACTTTAATGCTGGGATAATTGACTCCCTGCATCCCTCTGGGAGAATCTCACTCGTCTTATAACCTAGTATTCTGTTCTGTTCTGATCTAACCCTAACCTTTCCTTCCTTAAAGACTCAATATTGCAGAGATGATATTATATAAATGCTATACAGACCTCAAATGACGTCACCCCCGGTGCTGGAACATGTGTAACATATGAATGAATTACTCACCTGCTTTACTGTTCACTTTTTTAATTGAATCCCAACTTGTGATTAATGTTACAGCTAATTAGTGCGGTCTAAAGAATGCTTTAAATATCTTTGTGTATAAATAAATAATTGTATAACTAAGTGTGTAGGTGTTCAATTGGATATTTGTATTTTCTGATTTTATTGCACAGTTCTATAGCTCACATTACCCCTCTTAAGATAAGTCTGGCTGCTCAATCACACCACCAACTTGTGTAGTACAGGCCTATATAAAAAGGTGGGTTACGTAATACCAAGTGATAAGTCTTGTGTAGTCCCACACCAGTTGGACTGCACTAATTCTTACCTAACAACCATTTCTAGCGTATATTGTGGCAGCAGCTTTAAGACGTGATTTACAGTGACCATTACTGTTATAGATAGATTGTGGCTGCAGCTTCTTTAAAGTTACTTACAACACATTGTTGGCATAGGTTGTGGACACAGACATCTTACAAAGGTACGGTTGGTGGCATGGCACTTACTAGATTGATTCATCTGTTACTCCATCAAATTCATTTTAAAGTGTAGGGCTTTTTACCCAAACTTTTCCCAAATATTGTGCTGTAAAATTCACCATTTCATCACAACTCCTTTAGATTCCAAAGGGGTCCCTTGCTACGCTTGGTCGCCCATGCTAATTTGGAGCTTTCATGAAATACTATGGTGCCAGGTGAGATCTGGAAACATTTACAGTACAAAGGACCCTCAGGTGCCACCCACCCCCCTGGCAGTATAGGCTGTCTCTGTCACTGGTGTCCTTGTTAGACCGAATGGGACAATAGCCAGACCGAGCTCAGGCCCGCTCTCTGGGGAATATCTACCCCACTTAGGTTGGCTTCTGCAGAATTGAAGAGCAATGGATGGAAGAATATGAATCCGTCATAAGTGCTGGTTATCAGGGTTTCAGCACGAGAAAGAGTCCAAGAGGGCGACCGGCCCAACCCATGGCAGATACTTACTATTTCCCCTCTCTGGTCCAACCTGCCCGAACAATGTATTCAACACCATCAAAGAGCACCTCAAATGGCTGCACCAGCTCCTTGTCTACCACAGCCATGACCTGAGAAAGGAATAGAGATGAAAAACTGTGGTTAGAGAGATCACCAATATCCTGAGACTACCACCAACAGCGTCAAAGCCAACAATGCTCTACAGCACCATTATGGCCCTTATTTCAAGGGACCCTCAATCATGATTTACAATCCGTCACCTGAATGTTTTTTGCTCTCAGTCGTCATGTCTTGGTTTCACGTTCTCTAAAGAGTTCCCAGAGCATGGCCACTTGCATCCTTTTGAAAGTGTTGTCATGTGCCCTGTCCACAGAGTGACATCAGCAGCCCGATTGCATGAATTAAGCCAAATTGCGCAACAGAACTGTTTGCAAGGTTCCATAATGGTCTCTTTACGGCCTTGGCATCCACTGTTCAAGATCAGGATTGAGGTGCACTTGCAAAACGGTCCGTGGCGTCCAGTGTTTAAATAGTTCAGGAATTAAGCGACTTGGAAGAGCAGCGTGTGGCTCACTGCACTCAAATAGACTGGCGTGCAGCCAGTCAGGAGTGTGGGGTGATAGGGTAGCAACAAGATATGCAAAGAACTGTACTGAAATCACAGGTGCTAAAGGACAAGAACAGGGAGCTTTGGAAGAGTAGTGTGTCTTATGAATAGCAGGTGAGTAAGGATGGAGGAGCACCAGCACAGCTATATGTTGGCACCACTACTCGACTAACAGGATGCGAGCGGTCCAAATAATGATTATTGGGAAATCAATGCAACAAATCAGTAACGTTAGTCAAATAATTTGGCCACATATTGAAGAGAAAAATAGCGCCTGTTTTTTTTTTAAATCACCTGCTTTTTAGGAAATGCCAGCAAACGGTCTTGCTCAAAGAAGTCCTTTACTGCAAATAAGCTACATTGGACTTAAGCTAAGTGAGAGATGGTGAATTATACCCCCTGCTGTAACCGCATTCGGTCTTGTGTCACTAGCTGTATTCATCTGGCACACACATGTGAACTACCCAACACATCTGTATATGTGAAGTACACTTTTTAGCTGAATGACATTCAACGTATTGTCCGGAAGGAAAAAGTTTTAGTGCTATATATGCTGATCTCCAGGTGGGCTACAGGTCTGGGAGGAGAACTACTTGCAGAGCTGGGTTTGTTTCCACACAGGAATTGAATGGGTGCTGCTGATCTGGCCTCAAGTCCAGTGACCTCTGGCCTCGAGTCCAGTGACCTAGCTTTGGAACAGCTTCAGTCACTGGATGGAAATGGTGAAGTGAGAGGCATTAATAGAGGAGATAAGATGCAACCCAGCAAGAACCATTAGCTTCAATAGTTTCAACATCATAATAGTCCGTGAGCAGAGGTTCTCCATTCGGGTGGATCACTAGATAGAAAGGGATGGGGGCGGGGAGTGGAGGGACAAGTACATCTTTCAAATGCAGACAACAAAATCCACACCTACCCGTCCGGCAGCATCAACAGTCATCTCCGACATCTTAAACACGCCCTTTGCATTTGTAGTTCCTGGAAAAAGGCAAAATAACAGGTCAGAGAGAGAAAGACCACTGCACAAAGAGCTTACAATCAAGCACAGTAAACCTAATTTCAATAGATTATCAATATTTAATGTCATACAGGTCATTTATTACACATATCTCCAATAGTCCACAAGTGCAATGATAATATAAATCTTTTTATTTTTACACCAATAGCTCTAAAAGACAATTCGAGCCAATTACATACTTCAATTCGTATGAGGCAACACCAACTGAAGTAATATTCTGGACGTTTAAGGTCATCAATGTGTAAGGGTCACTTTTATTGACAGAACTTTCATATCTCCAGTTTGGGAGTTCATTTAAGACAAGGCTTCCTGTGAAGCAAATTAACTGCGACACGTGCAGCCACTATATTGAAGTATGCAGTCACTAACCAGAACCAGTACAACTCTCCATGCACAGGATGACGGGGAAAAACAGCTCTGGTGACGCAGCCCCCATCCCATGTGACAAACCAGAATTTGGAGACAATCTGTGGAGGATGGGAGACTGTGGGAGCCAGTCACACCCAGAAGCCCTGTAAAGAGCTACCCAGAGGAGGCAAAAGGAGGATCCCGCAAGCTCACTGGCCTCTCCTCAACCTCCTGTGCGAAGGAATCTCTCAAGCAGAGGCAACGTCACATCGCTACCAGATGACAGGGAGTCTTTCCAGGAGAAGGCATCCATTACTATATCTTACCCAAGGCATCACTTAGACAAAGAAGTTTGGGAGGCTCCGCAAACCACTGCAATGATGGAGCTGTGCGAGTATGCATGGATATTTCACAAACAGCATTTCGACCACCACTACTGTAGAACACCCTGACTGCTGCAACTAGGAAGCCCCAGAGCGTGACAGTTTCCTTCCTGATTAGGATAGGCAAAAGCGCTCAGCAAGCAAAGTCGCCATCCTGCAAGCTGGAGAAAAAACACAGAGCCAGTCACCGGGAGACATAAAACAAAAGAAGGTGCAGACGGATGGAAACAGGGAAATTGTTTGGGCACTCCCAAGTCTTTTCACGCAATCTAGGTAATGAACAGCCTTATAAAATGGGGCAGGAGAGAGTAAAAGTATACTTGAGACAGCTGGTCCAAGACAGCAGAGCCTGCCAAGAGCTTCTGCTGGGGATAACCCACACACTAGAAATGAGAAAAAGCATTAGCCACTTACGGGCTGTACCCACAACTGCTCGGAACCCAGACGAGCCGGTCAGAAGCTTGGTTTCGGCTCATTCCCGGGTGGGGGTGAATAATGTCAGTTTAACAACCATGCCCTTAGAAGTAAAGGTAACACTCTGTCAGGGTGTCATTCATGCTAGTAAGAGTTCCCGTACGGCAAGGTGAGAACAACATTCTTGCTGGCAGACGACGGACACCAAGGAGCATAAGAAGTTGACACAGGGCCCAGACACAGAGATCATTTCTGGACCGAGGTGAGTCTACAACCCAAGAAAGGGGTGTGCTAGGCCCCATGTCCCCAAGATATTGTGGATCACGTTAAGGATCCTGGACAGGAGCTCTAGGTCCTTTACAGTAGGCTTCGGAACTTGTTCAGTTCTGACTCCAGACACATTCAACATAGTTTTCCTCAAATAGCAATTCCACTACCCCTTTCAGGCCTTTTTCCAGTCCTGTAACACGTGAGAGGCTGGGGGTGGGGAGGGAAAGCACAAAAGGTGTTAATTTTAGAAAGCATAAACAAACCAGGAAGACAAGTAAACCCCAAACCGCTTCCTTTAGTCCCATCGCCTAAACTGTTCTAGAAGCTCTGAAGGCCATCAGCAGTCTGGCGAGGACACAGAAGAATTACCAGGTTACTCACTGTAGTGACCACCTTACTCCTAGTCCATAGTCCCCTTTCCTCCATACTTGTGGGACATCTCTCCGTCCTGTGGGACGGGACCGGAGCACTTTGAAAAAAGCATCCACATTTCTTTAAAAAATGTGTCCCTCCTCTCTTTCCTTCGCGGGGCCCGGAACGCGGCCGTAACCCCGCCCACCTTGGCACCGCCCATCAGTCCTTTTCTATCGCCAGGTCAAAGACCCATTAGCAATAACAGAGGAACCTTATTAGAGGGGACGGCGGGTGGGCGTATGGAGGAAAGGGGACTATGGACTAGGAGTAAGGTGGTCACTACGGTGAGTAACCTGGTAATACTCCTACGTCCCGTCCCCTTTCCTCCATACTTGTGGGAGATTCCCAAGCACTCCTTACAGGTACTACGGGTGGATGGCAATACCCCTTACTGAAACAGGTTCTTCAGCACAGCCTGACCAAACTGAGCATCAGATCTTGAGCTCATGTCGAGACAGTAATGCTTACAAAAAGCAGATGGGGAGGCCCAAGTAGCTCCCCTAGCGATGGACTCCCAGGGGACATATTTTTGAAAAGCAACCGCGGCTGCCTTGCCCCGCACCAGGTGTGCAGGGATACCCTTAGAAGGTTTCAGCCCTTGGACTGTGAAAGACTCCGTGATGCATGCGGAAATCCACCTAGAAATAGTTGCCTTAGACGCTGACTTGCCCTGGGGGTTACCGAAGGTCACAAAAAGTTGAGAAGAACTAACGTCCTGTTCAGGTAGAACTTAATAGCTCTTCGGACATCAAGACAGTGTAGAACCCTTTCAGCCTCTGAGGCAGGGTTCGGAAAAAAGTCCGGAAGGGAGATCGTCTGATTCAGATGGAATTCGGTCACCACCTTCGGTAGAAAAGCCGGGTTTGTCCGAAGGACTACCTTGTCCTTGTGAAAGACCAAGAAAGGATGCTCCATCGACAATGCCTGGAGCTCACTCACTCTCCTTGCTGACGTAACGGCGACCAGAAAGGACACTTTCCAAGACACGTACTTGAGGTCTACAGTAGCCATTGGTTCAAAGGGTTTATGGCACAGCGCCGTCAGGACTACATTCAGGTCCCTTGGCGGGTGCAGATTACGAACCAGAGGGTAGAGGCGTGTCAAGCCAGCAAAATTCCTCTTCACCACTGGGTTAGTTAGAGAATAAGAACAAAGGTCTGTAGAAAGGTAAGCGGAAACCGCTGAGAGATAAGTCCTGCATGGCAGAACATGAACCCCTGACTCTGCTACGGAGGAAACGAAGGACAGCACCGTGTCAATCATGGCCACCCTCGGATCCAACTTCTTCTCCCAATACCAATGACAGAACCTGAGCCATTTACTCCTGTACTGAGATCTGGTCGAGGGTTTCCTGGCTGCCTGGATAATGCGCATGTTATCCGCAGACAAACTCAGATGCTCTAAAGACTTGAACTCAGGCACCATGCCGCCAAGCTGAGCGATTGTGGGGAGGGGTGCCACATCTGTTGTTCCCCCTGGTGAAGAAGATCGGGAGTTACTGGTAACCTGATCGGCGGATACACCGATTGGTGTTGAAGTTCTGAGAACCAAAACCTGGCCGGCCACCACGGGCTATCAGTAGAAGGGAACAGTTCACAGAGTTCTTCAACTTCCAAATTGCACGGTGAACTAGAGGCAGAGGCGGGAAGGTGTAAGCTCTCATGTTCTGCCATGGAATCTTGAGAGCATCCCCCAGAGAGAAGGCTCCCAGCCCCCCTCTGGAGGCATACTGAGGAAGTTTCTTGTTCACCGCCGTGGCGAAGAGGTCCACCTCCGGCGTGCCCCAACGCGAGAAAATCCATGATAGGACCTCCGCCTTCAACTCCCACTCGTAACTGACCACTGTCCGCCGGCTGAGGGCATCCGCTGTGACATTCAGCTGGCCCGGGATGTGCACTGCAAGCAGCCAGACACCATGAAGCACGGCCCACTCCCAAATCTGGATGGACAGGTCCACGAGGGGGGGAGACTTTGTCCCCCCTTGCTTGTTTATGTAATACATTGATACCACATTGTCCGTTCTTATGCGGGCCACCTTGTTGACAATGAGCGGTCTGAACGCTTTGAGCGCCAGGAAGATCGCCAGAAGCTCCAACTGATTTATGTGCAGGAGCTTGTTCTGAGGCGACCAGAGGTCCGAGACCTGAAGAAGATCTAACGTCGCACCCCACCCCAGAAGGGAGGAGTCCGTTGTGATCGTCACCATGGGGGCTGGGTCCTGAAACCCTGCGCCCACCGACAGGGTGCTGAGAGATGACCACCAATCCAGGTCCACTCTCATGGAATCCGGAATCATTATCTGCTTGGAATCCGAATCCACTGCCTGACGCCATGAACTCTGAAGAGCCATCTGGGTCAGTCTCATTTTGAGATGAGCAAGAGGAAGAGCCAGTACACACGAGGCCATGAGGCCCAGATGCCTCTGGAACCACCAGGCCGACATGCTCTCCGACTGCACAAACATCTGATACGTGGCTAACAGATCCGCCATTCTGTCCCCGGTCAGATACACTCTGCAGTCGATCGTGTTCCAAAGAAAACCCAGGAGGATCAGGTCCTGTGAGACCGTCATGGAGGATTTCCGCCAGTTCACTGACAGCCCAAGTTGGAAAATGAGCTGATTGAGAGTCTGGAGGTTGCCCCGTGCTGCCAACGGACAAGGGCTGCATAAGAGCCAGACGTCCAAAAAAGGGTATACATGGATACCCTGGAGACGAAGATGGGCCGCAATCATCGACATCATCTTCGTGAAGACACACGGCGCCGAGCTGAGGCCAAAAGGAAGCACGCGAAACTGGAAGTGCTCCTCTCCCAAAGAGAAGCGTAGGTATCTCCTGTGTGGGTTCCAAATCAGGATATGCATGTACGCATCCTGAAGATCCACCACGCTGAGCCAATCGTCCAACTGCAAAGAGGAGCGTATCTGGCCGGGCGTGATCATCTTGAATTTCTCTTGGGGTAGGAAAAGATTGAACTGGGAAAGGTCTAGGGTAGTGCGCAGGCCAGCCTGGTTGGGTTTGGGCACCGTAAACTGCCTGGAGTAGAAGCCCTCCCCTCGCTCCCCAAGGGGAACGGGTTCCACAGCTCTGAGGTCCAAAAGTTTCGGCAGGGTGAGCCCAACAGCTGAAAAGGAGGGTTGAGGGGTGGGGTAGAGGGTAAAGGCAAGCAGAAGCCCGCTCGAGCGACTGACAAGACCCATCTGTCTTCTGTGATGGTCTGCCACGCCTCCCAATGAGACGCAATGCGTCTTCCCACCAGGGCCTTGTGCGAGCGCGGAAAACCCTCATTTGGCAGGCTTATCGGTGGCGGTGCCACCTGAACCTGATGAGGAGGCTGAGGAGCGGGAGAAAAACTGTGTGCGTTGTTGTCTACGGCGGTTATTCCCCGCAGGAGTATCGACTTTGCGACAACGGTCTCTGGGTTTTTGAAAGGAGCTTTGACCAGAACAGACAATGATTTAGCCGTCTGAGTGCTATCCTTCGTCTTGGTGAGCTCTACATCAGTAGTAGAATGAAAAAGCTCCTTACCATCGAATGAAAGGTCCAATACCTTGTCTCGCACTTCCTTAGAAAATTTAGTAGCATGCAGCCACGCCTGCCGTGAGGTATCAACCCCAAGCATCAGGCCCCGAGCAGAGGTGTCTAGGTGGTGAGCTGCAGCCTCTAGGAGATCCTGGGCCACATCCGCATGTTAGCTCCCGCCAATATCAATTCGGCGTTGGCCTGTCTGAGCTGCAAGGCCGAGTTGACGAAGATTTTCCTCCCGAGGGAGTCGAGGAGCTTGTCCTCCTTTCCCAGAACCTGAGTAGCCGTCGTGGAAGAGGATGCTTCAGGCCTGGACTACAAAGTGGCCGCAGCCACCACTGTGGAGGAGGGAGGCGGACAAGACGACAGGGCCACCTCTTCCAAAGAATGCAGCCTGTACCTCGCGTCAATCTTTTTATTGAGAAAAAGTCCCGAGTGTGGCTTTTCCCAGACTCTTCGGACCTCGGCCAGAACGTCCTTCTGGAGGAACAGGCCGGTACGCTCCAAGGGAGACAGGGTGAACGCCCCAGAAAGCACGCCCTCCTCGGGCACCGGAACATCTAAGATACTCATGTCCAGTACCCGGTCATGAAAGGCTCCGATAGAGCGGGGAAGGTCCTTGTTGTCCTGATCGCCTTGAGGGTCATCCGACAGGTCAGGATCCTGCTGAGCTGTGTCAGGCCCTGCCTTGTCCACTGGGGACAATGGAGGCAAAGGCTGGAGAGCAGGGGGGGGGGGGCACCACGGGCAAGGGAGGCGCCGGCGGAACCACCGGAGGAACAGGTGGAGCCGGAGGCGCCGGTGGACTTATCTCCTTGAAAAGCCCTTTGAAATATTCCCTCATGGGGTCGGTGCGCACAAGCGCTTGAAAATTACCAAAAAAGGCATCCTCAGGAGATTGCTTTGGGACCTGAGGAGGCCTCTCATGAGGAGGAGAAATCCAGGGACGTAACGGGGAAGGGTGCCACAACGGCCCCTCCACTGACGTATCCACATAAATCAAAGGAGCCGCCCCTGCGGGCAACGAAACATTGTGCGGAAGAGGCATCCAGGCGTTCCAATCATAAACCGGCCGGTAAGGATCCGCACAAGGGACCTTAAGGTTCACCCAAGAGACCGAGCCCTACACCAGAAGCCGATGGCGTAGTTGTAGGGGTAGCACCTAAAATGGCCGCCGTGGTCGTGGCGGGAACGGGCGCCATTTTGTCCTCATCTGAGGGGAACTGCGGCACGTGAGGAAGTGAGGCAGGGGTCCCCGTCGATGGATCAGGGGTCTTAATCTTAGCCTTAACATAAGGAACCTCGGCCGAGCCGGTACTATGAGGCCTGGAATGTTTCTGTGACATACCAACCGCCAACTGAGCCTTCGAAGGAAGGACCTCGGCACTGCCGGTAAAAGAAGAACTTTGCTTGTTTGCCCGCTCAACAGATCTGGTGTCACCACAAGAGCGGGAACGGTGCGCTTTCACCGACAAAGCCTTGACCGGCCTCTCAGAACTCTTGGTAGCTTTAGCCTCTGTACGAAGGACCTCGGACCCAGGCCCGGTAACAGCCTTTTCTGCGCGGGCCTCGAAAATCTGTTCGGTAACTACAAGCCCAGCCAAGGCCTCGGGCGCACCCCGGTTTTGTTTTTGAGGGAAGCCGACAGAGGCCTCAGAGCGAACTCCTGTACCCCACAACTCAGTAGAACTGGGTCTACAAACAGCCCCCACAGGAGGGGGCCTCGGAGTGTACTCCGGTGTTCACAGGCCCCTTACGGAGACCCTCGGAGAAAACTCTGGTAGAATTATTAGGCCCAACGGGAACCCTGGTGACAGAGCGATCAACGCCCCTCCCGGACCGAGAGGAACCCGGAAAGGTATCCCCTGGTCAGGGTGCTCTGAAAAGTAAAGAACTTACCAGGCGTTTTTTCTTCTCATCGATGAACGCCTGAAAATGAGTTCGTCGAACACCTCCTCCCACCGCTCCAACTGACGTTGAAGTGCCCGGACCGAAAGGGAGTCACAGTAAAAACAGGAGTCCCAACGGTGTTCCGGACCCAAACACTCTAAACAAAGAGGATGGGGATCCGCCCTCGCGAAGCGACGGTGACACGATGAACAATCTGGAAAGTCTAATTTGAAAGACATAGACCGACTAGTAAAATGAACGCCAGTGAGAGCCAGAGAGGAAAAAAGGGAAGAAAATCTTCTGAGGATGCAAGTGCGTCCGGCCCCGATCGAGCGGAGAAAAGGACTGATGGGCGATGCGTGGGGCGGAGCCAAGGTGGGCGGGGTTACGGCCACGTGCCGGGCCCCGCGCAGGAAAGAGAGGAGGGACACATTTTTGAAAAAAAATTGGATGCTTTTTAACAAAGTGCTCCGGTCCCGTCCCGCAGGACGGAGAGATGTCCCAAAAGTATGGAGGAAAGGGGACGGGACGTAGGAGTAATACTGTTTCAACTCCATCTAGAACAATAACTATCCTACAACCGCCCTTCTGTTTTGCTGTATCCACTCATTCTCTATTCAATCAAAGTACTTCAGTACCCTCTGGTTCCCTGTGCTATACAATACACTCAATGCAAAACTGTAACAAAGTTACGTTACATTATTTGCTTGTACAGCCTTTCACACCACTGTCAGTCCATCTGAAAATTCCAATATGAAAGATGAAGGGTTGCAAGGTTAATAGTTCTGTTTTACGCATTGTATGTCCCCTATTGAAAGTGCTTACCACTAGAAACAAGAGGGGCAGGATTTGGTGCCTAAAAGCAACAGGTAAACTCCTGGCATTATAGGCCCAAGCAGCACCTCAAGGACCTTGGCGATTGCCCGTTGGGGCGCCTACAGCTATAAATCGGCATTGTGGTGGGTAATGGGGTGGCAGGACCCCCAATTACATGTGTCACGAATTGAGGGACTGCGTCCCTTCTCCCCAAGGGGGAGCCCCTTCCTGTGAGGCTAGGGAGATGAGCTTGCACTGCAAGACCATCCCTAGGGGTACAGGCAAGTGGGATGTTATGCAAGATTGTATGCAGTACTCTGTGGGAGACTGCACCAGCCTTGACCTCCTGGCAATAGGAACTCAACCTTTCGTAGAAATCTGTACTACACAGGTTGGTAGTGTGGCTGAGCAGCCAGGCTTATCTCAAGAGGGGTCAATTCGAGCTGTAGAGTTGTAACAGAGGTTCACAGTGACACATTACACTCAAGATTTCTTGATTAAACAATTATTTATTAATTTAACAGTTAGTTGAATAAGCCTACTTTAGAAGGGAGCAAATATACGTAACACAAAAATATACTTCAAAATACACACTCAGTTTCTTTAAATCAGTAGATACCGATTTGGTATGGCACACAGGCACGTCCTACACCCTGAGGTGACTTTAGTAACCAGGACACTGGACAATGATATGTCACTGGCACATTTAGAGCAATACTGAGGTTAGTGTCAAAAGGAAAAGATGAGGGAATAAAACAATGGTTAGCAAATATTCATAAGCAGGTAAGTACTTTTGAACCCCCAATGTAAAGTAAATTAACCCTTTCCCAGCTACACAAGTTATACAATGTGTGACTTTTGTAGCTGGGATAGTTAAAGCCCAAAGTCAGAGGTAAGAAGAGTCTTTCAGGAAGCCATGACAGCCAATGTCAATTGAGCAAAGTCTAGGGGAGCTGAAGCACTTCTTGATGGTAAGTAAAAAGTATTGCACAATGTTTTATAAGTCTTTGTGGAAAATGAAATCACTATAGGGCCACAAGCTGGGAGGCTTGTGAGGGGCAAAGCTGCCAGCAACTCTGAAACATTCAACCAGGACAAGTCTCAACTGAGAGCTAGCAAGGCTACACAACAAGAGGCAAGTCCTCCTTTGTTACTGGACCTTAGGTCTAAGGAAATTGATTCCAGATGGCTTCTGTTCCAGTTGTAGTATGGCAGATCCTGTTGTCCCTGTGCCTCAGTCATGGGGACAAGAGGGAGGACGTCTGGGGACTCCTGCACTAAGGTTTGAAGGTTGGCGGCAGCAATGGGCAAACTTGAGATCAGCAGCACTTTGCAGTTTCAGCTTCTCGTGGCTGTCGTAAATAGCACCACCGTGGTCCTAGGATACCTTTATGGACTTTCCTTGCATCTGGGGCCCAGCATTCTGTTGAGGTGGCTCAGGCTTGGTCAGTCCAGCTTCATGGGAGTGCAGATCTTCCTGGAGCTCGGGTACGACTTAAAAACGATGCACTCGATTCTGGTGTTCCTCCCCCTGGCAATCAGTTCCTGCAGTAGCAATGGAAGTACAGACAGCTCAGAGAGGATGTCCAGACAAGTTCACTTTGGGGTTGACTGGTCCCACCAACCCAAGGGGAGAAGTCTTCCGTTACAGGGCTTCTCTAGTCGAGGCGAATTCGGAGCTTCAGCACAGCAGCAGGGCTTCACCGGGCAAACCAACGGTCGAGGAGTTGTAGCAAGCGTCTCTTCCAAGTTCTTCTTCGGATTCCTTTGTGCAGTGGTCGACTCTCCCTTCCAAGCAAAAGACCTTGCCTTTTCGGCAGGTTTTTCCCATTCATTCACAGCGTAGCTGTCAATCACACAGCAGGGTGGCTGTCCTCCAAGGACAGCCTGCCAGCCAATCACCGTTGGGTGCATTCCTGTAACCAACTCCCTCACTTCCTGCCCTGCCAAGACACGCTGGAGCCAGAGGTGGGCTTCAGCAGTGAACCCCACCAAAGACAAAGCGAACAAAGGCACCAAACCTGGTTTGGCGCGCAGAGTAAATCTCAAGAAGGACCTTTCCAACAAGAAATGGAAAAAAAAGAAGACCAGGGCCATTTTGACAAAATGGGCACCCATGGGTGCTTTAGTGCAGCTGCAATTGCACCCTGCGGTGCAAACACACAATGGTAGGAAAAATTAAACCACTGCCACCAGCCATTAATTGGAGAAAAGGTAACATGACAATGCATTACTTACCGTAAAAGCATTTCTGATGGTTGTATCTGCTTAGATTCACATGCTGTGCATAGGTCCGACATCCAGTGGTCACTGCGGAGTATTGCATTTTGTTTTTCGTAGTCGAAAAGGGGACATCGACAAGGCGTGTCTGTAACACTATCCCTATAGTGACGTGCGTTGTACCCACAATCCCTCACGCGTCGAGGTCCCTCTGTTTGTATTTTTCTGCCCTGAGGGAGCCTTCTAGAGGTGAGTGAGTACAGAAAAGAGAGAAATATAGAAAAAGGATGTCTATGTTCCTTCCATCTGAGCGGGGAGGAAGGGCAGGCACATGTGAATCTAAGCAGATACAACCATCAGAAATGCTTTTACGGTAAGTAATGCATTGTCTTCTGATGTTTGTTAATCTGCTTAGAATCACATGCTGTGCATAGACTAGCGAGCAGTACCCGGAGTTGGCGGTGGGTTATGAGAAGGAACAGTAGAGAAAAGATGTCTTAATACTGCCTGTCCCACCTGGGAGTCAGATCTAGAGTGTGCATCTAGACAGTAGTGTTTTGTAAAGGTGTGCACAGAACTCCAGGTAGCCGCTTTGCAGATGGACTCAAGGGGAACATTTGCAATGAATGCTATGGACGCCCCCGTGCCTCGAGTAGAATGTGCTCTTGGCCTAAAGGGCAGTTCTCTCTTAGCAAGAGTATAGCAGAGAGTGATGCATTGAACAATCCATCTAGAAATAGTGGACTTTGAAACTGCATCCCCTTCTCTTCCTGCTGCCACCGAGATGAAGAACTGATTAGTCTTCCTCAGTGGTCTGGTTCTTTCCATGTAGAACATGACTGCTCTGCGGACATCTAGTGTGTGCAGAGTCCTTTCTCCCAAGTTGGAAGGATTTTGAAAGAACGCTGGTAGTTCTATAGACTGGTTTACGTGGAATTTTGAGATGAATTTCGGAGCAAACCTTGGGTGAGTGCGTAGAACCACTTTATCTCTGTGAACTGTAACAAAGGGGTCTAGAACAGAAAGAGCCTGTAGTTCACTTACTCTCCTGATGGAGGTGATAGCTATTAGAAAAGCAGTCTTAAGAGTGAGGTCTTTAAGAGATGCTTTGTGCATGGGTTCAAATGGTGAGCCCATGAGTCTGGTAAGTACCACGTTAAGGTCCCATCCGGGAGCTGGGTCAGCTATCGGGGGGGTGTATTCTCTTTACTCCCTCCATGAAGGCCTTTATAACAGGGATCTTCCACCACGACACTTTAAGTTGGGAAGTGGTGTATGCAGAAAGTGCCGCTAGGTGGACTTTAATGGAATTGAACACTAGACCTGAATCCAATAAATGGGTCAGGTATAGAACAATATGTGTGGGAGAGTAGTCAATTGGGTTGATGCTCTTTCCTCTGCACCAGATGACAAATCTCTTCCATTTGCTAGAATAGCAGTGGCGAGTGTTAGGTTTTCTGGCTTCCCTGAGGATGTCCATGCATCTCTGCAGGAGCTGTAGATGTCCAAATTCTATGATTTCAGGAGCGAGGCTGCTAAGTTCATGTTCTGGGGGCATGGATGCAGAGTCCTGCCCCTGTCTTGTGACAGCATGTTGTACGGGCAGGGGAGTTTCACTGGGGGAGATAGAGACATCTCCATCAAGTGAGCGAACCATGGCTGTCGGGCCCACATTGGGGCCACCAGTATCATGGTTACTTGTTCCTGGTGCATCTTGTGCACCACCTTGTTGAGAAGGGGAGTCGGGGGAAAAGCGTAAACAAATTTCCCTGACCATTGAATCGACAGACCGTTCCCCTTGGATTGGTTCTGGGGGTACCTGGAGGCGTAACTTTGGCATTGTGAGTTCTCCAGGGTTGCGAACAGGTCTATTTCTGGGAATCCCCATTGCGTGAAGACGTCGAAGACGATGTTTTTGTGCAGTCGCCATTCGTACTCTTCGGGCAGGGGGAAATCCCTGCTGAGTTTGTCTGCCAGCAGATTGAGTTCCCCTGGTACATGTTGTGACAGAAGGAACATATTCTGTTTGAGAGCCCACTTCCATATGTTTTGGGCCAGTTTGGACAGTCCTGGAGAGTGGGTTCCCCCCTGCTTGTTGATGTAATACATGGCTGTGGTGCTGTCTGTAAGGACCATCACTGTCCTGCCTTGTAGGTGTTCCTTGAAGGCTTTTAGCGCCTTGAACACCGCTAGTAGCTCCAGAAGATTGATGTGTTTGGATGCTACGTTCGGAGTCCACTCTCCGTGAGCAGTCTGATGGGATAGGTGAGCCCCCCATCCTGTGAGGGATGCGTCAGTGGTTAGAGTGGCTTCCGCCACGGGTGTGGCAAAGGGTTTCCCTTTTTCCAGGTTTTCCTTTGTCCACCACCGTAGCGAGAGAACTAGGGCCTGCGAGACCACCACTAGATCGTCCCATAGTCCGCTGGCCTGACACCACTGGCTGTTGAGCCACTCTTGCATTGGGCGCATGCGCAGGCGCGCGTGCGGTACCAAATAAATACACAACGCCATCATGCCTAGCAAGCGCATTGCTTTGCGTACAGTCACCTCTCGACCGGTCACATATTGAGGGATCTGAAACAGCATGTTTTGGACCCTCTCTTTGGAGGGGAAGACGAGGCCGTCCTTTGTTTGAATTAGAGCCCCTAGGAATTGTTTGAATTGGCTGGGGTCTAGGCTGGACTTCTTTTCGTTGATGGAGAAGCCCAACTGGAACAAAAGGTCTACAGTCTTTTGGGTATTGGAGAAGCATGTTTCGTAAGAATCCCCTGTTATGAGCCAGTCGTCGAGGTAAGGGTAAACTGGGATGGACAAACTGCGCAGGTGGGCCGCTGCCACTGCCAGCACCTTCGTGAATACCCTTGGTGCTGATGCTATGCCGAAGGGTAGCACTCTGAACTGGTAGTGTTTGCCCTCTATCATGAACCGGAGGTATTTTCTGTGCGCTGGCAACATTAAAATATGAAAGTATGCATCTTTCATGTCCAATGTTGTCATGTAATATCCCTGTGATAGCAGTGGGATCACTTCCTGTAAGGTCACCATACGAAACTTTTGGGGTTTGATGAACTTGTTCGCTGGGCGCAGATCTAATACAGGGCACATGGTTAGATCATTTTTGGGTACAAGGAAGTACACTGAATAAATACCTTCCGTTACCCGAGATAGAGGCACAACCTCTATGGCTCCTTTTTCCAGCAGTTGTTGTACTTCTTGTAGAAGGATGGCAAGATGTTCCGGTGACATGTGTCGTCCCCTCGGGGGTTTGTATGTTGGGGAACTGTTGAATTCGATGCAGTATCCGTGGGCTACGGTGGAAAGTACCCAGCGGTCTGACGTTATACCCTCCCATGCTGGAAGAAAGGATGTTATCCGGCCCCCGACCGGTGTTGCATGGGAGGGGGCGCGAATCTTCGCGTCACTTGGTGTTGTTAGGGGCTTGCGAGCCTCTGGGGGTGGACCCCCGCCCTCTTCCTTTGCCCCGGCGCTGTCCTCTTTGGCTGTACTGGCCACTAATGGTCTGGAAAATGGTGGCAGGGTACTGTTGCTGCTGGTTTTGTTGTTGGCGTTGGCCACGAAAAAAGCGTTTGTTGCCATAGCTGCGCCTGGTAGAGGGCTTAGAGATTTGGTCAAGAGTTTTGATAGTATCGAACTCTTTTTTAGCCATCTCCAGAGCCTCATCCACCGCTTTCCCGAAGAGGTTTGAGTCTTCAACAGGTTTATTTATTAAAGACGCCTGTGTCTCCGGTTTGAACCCTGAGTTGCGCAGCCATACGTGGCGTTTTAGGATTATTCCCTGAACTAGGGAACGTCCCGCAGTTTCTGCCGCATCCAGAGAGCTCTTTACAATACTCTGGTTGACCTGGGTTCCTTCGCCAATAGTTGTAAGCAGGCATGTACGTAATGGTTCCGGCGCTTCTTTGGCGTCTTTGCGCAGTTTGGCCCACTGCGCGTCCGCATAGCTAGCGAGCAAAGAATTGTTGTTTGCAATTCTTGCCGAAAAGGCAGCCGAGGATGTAACTCTTTTTGCAAGGGCATATAACCGCTTCCCCTCCTTGTCAGGTGGTGCCTCACTGGTGGAAAGTGGTACCCCTGCCCTCTTTCTTGTGTTGGTTACTACGAGGGAATCCGGAATGGAATGTCCCCTGATGTACAGCGGGTCTCAGGGTGAAGGAGTGAAAAGTTTTTCAATTCTAGGATTGACCCCTCTGATTAGTGCGGGTGTGGACAGCGAAGGGATGATTCTTCTCTTCACCGAAGCGAGGAGGGGAATGGTCTGACTGACCGGGGGTTTTTCCTTAATTACTCTTTCCACAAAGTCTAATTCAGGGGAGAGCTCCCCAGTGTCCAGTTCGAAGTGTGCTGCTGCTCTGCGCAACAGGGCATTAAATGTGGGTTGATCGTCAATGGGAGACGTGTTTCTAATAGGTGAATTGTCAGGAGGATTTAGGTTCAGGACATCAGTGTCGGAAAATATTGAAGGGGATTGCCAGGGGTGAGAAGGTCCTTCTTCTGGATTTTCTCCGAAGCCTTCTCCTACCAAGTCTGGGCTGTCTTCCAGACCTTCCTCCTGGTTCCGTCCCTCTTCCTCGTCCATAAAATCATCCTCTTCCTCAAAATAATGTTCTTCCCCAGTGAGGTCATACACACTATGGAAGTCTGAGGCTGTGTCCTGGTGGGGATTGACTAGTCTTGGAATTTTGCTCCTGGGGTCCTCCTGAGGCCCTTCTCTTATTCTCTTGGGAGTGGGAGGGTTCTGGGTATTCATAAACCTCTCCATTCTTTCCATGCAGAGATGGAGCCTTTCCATGGTTTCATGGGGTACTCCTGAGCGGTCTAGCGGGGGAAAATTGGTGTCTTGTAGCTGAAAACGGCTCGACCTCTCCCACAACGTCGAGGAAAGTGTCCCGTCGCCCTCCGAAAAGCCTTCAGGTGTGTTGGGAATGCCTTCGACTGAAGGAGATCGTCCCTGTCTTTTCGGCGTGTCTTTCGACATATGCGTAGCGCTCGACGAGTCTTTCGGCGTACTCTTGTGGGCGTCGGCTAGCACGATCCTTGCCAAGCTCTCAGCGACTCGTTTGTCAGCGGAGGGCTGTGGTTTCGAGGTTATGGGTGTTGATCGCTCTTCGGCGGCATGCGCTTTCTGCTGATGCGTGCCGGCCGATGATTTGGGGGGCGGCGCCCTTATTTGCCGAAAGCCCAGTCGCTGGTCGCGGCTGCGGTTGCGAGAGGGGCTTCGAGCCCGAACGGTCCGAGGAGGCCGCCGGTGAAACCTGCGTCTCCTTGGGCGCTGATGCTCTCTTCGCCTTCGACGAAGAAGAGCCATGGGTTGTGTGCTTATGTGTGGTCTTGTGTGCGTCCATGTCGCCGGGGTGTTCATCCCCATAAGCAGGGCATGAGCCGAGCCCGTCGGGGCCGGGGACAGACGACGAAGCGCGTGTGCGCTCTCTAGGGGGGTTTTCGACTTCCGTAGCGGAGGTCGTGGTATCACGTTCCTCGTCACTGTCGGAGGTAGCGACGGTGGGTGGAGCGTCGGCCTTCGACATAGCGTAGGCCGCCCACCTCTTAACCCTACGGTCTTTTAGAGTTTTCGGCTTAAGAAGCCGACAAGCCGTGCAACCTTCCTCTTTGTGATCGAGGGGCAAGCAGCGGTTACACCGTGAATGCTTGTCCTTCCAAGTAAACTTGCCCTTGCAAAGCGGGCAAAACCTAAAGGGTGTCCTCTCCATAGCCGAGGCAATAAATCGTGATAACCACCCCAAGGGAAAGGAAGGGGAAAAGGAAAGGCATTCTCAGAAAAGAACTAGAGATGTCCCACGACCCCCACTCTCCCTACTGTATTTGGCCTGCGAGGCCAGGCCACGTGTTCGGCAACGCCGAAGGATCTCCTCCGCTCGTCCCCTCCGTCGAAGATCTTGCTCGGCGGAGACAGCTTCACAACAGCGTCGAGGGGGGGATCGATAGGTCTATATTAATATAGGAAAAACGACCAAGGTCGAGGAGATGAAATCTGCAATGTCTCTCGAGGAGCTCCGCGTAAAGGCGACCAGTAGCTGGGCGGAAAAAAACAATCTGAGGGACCTCGACGCGTGAGGGATTGTGGGTACAACGCACGTCACTATAGGGATAGTGTTACAGACACGCCTTGTCGACGTCCCCTTTTCGACTACGAAAAACAAAATGCAATACTCCGCAGTGACCACTGGATGTCGGACCTATGCACAGCATGTGATTCTAAGCAGATTAACAAACATCAGAAAAAAATGTTACATGAGAAACTGGACATAGGGGATACTAAGTAACCCCTCCAGCACCCTATTGTAAGATAGTGTGTATTGGGTCTAGAAAGTTACCAAGAGAAGGTAGTTAAACTTTTGGGAAATCTGAAAGACTTGCCTGTGTCACTGCACTAAAGGTGCTGTGTGACACAATGTAAAAAGATGATGCCTATGGAGTTTGTCAGACTCCAAAACCAAAACAAACAGTGTTCGAATTATAGAAAAATACATGAGAGAGTGGGAAAAAGGGCTCACTCTCGCCAGGTTAGAAATTAAAAGTCATCAAGTCCAGCCGAAGGTGCTGGGTCTCTCTAATGTAGAAGGGAATTAGCACACTGAGAATTCTCCCTAACAGACCACCCTGGGAAGGCTTAAAACTAACAGAATTGAGAAGGGATACACACTTTATAGGCACAAGTGCTATCCACAAGGTTGTATACGAATTGTTCGTATTACAACTGTTCGAATGACAATTGACCTTTTCACAATTGACCGAATTGTGAAGGTCAATTGCAACATATATGCGGGGGGAAATCCCCCGCAACACCCTACCTAACCCAAACCCGCCCAAAACCCTATATATATATATATGGTCAATTGTGAAAAGGTCAATTGTGACCCTTTAAAAATTGTTCATTCGAACAATTGTAAACGAACAATTTGGGTAATACCATCCACAAGCCTTGGCAGGGGAGTAAACCAAGGCTGTGGTGTGAAGAGGAATTACAGAAGAGAACTGTAAGAATGAACAAGTGACTGGGGTTTGGCACCCCATCCTCGGGTAGTGCACCCCTAACCATAACAAGGAGAAATACGAACTTTGCTTTTACCAGCGACTCTCAGACCTTGGCAGGAGAGTAAACCAAGACTGTGGGTACAAGTGAAAACAGAGACAGAACTGAGAATACAAACATTGTGTACCCGAATTGACAGCAGAGTAGCCCAAAAGGAGGAATACGGAGGATCACGGCAGAGCTTGGGAGAAGAGAGGCAAGCTATTTTCCCTTGTCTCAGTGCTTGGGGTAAGGGTCTGCCAACAGAAGATAAACCTGTAGAAAGCTGGAAGAATCTTGGGAAAGGGAGTGAAACCCTTGAGTCTAGAGGAACATTTATGTGCTTTGTTGCACCTTTTTGGAACATTTCTTTTGTGCACTGCAAAGCTGAAGCTGGGCTGCGACCCGACAGCCAAGAGCCATTTCTCTTTTCACATTTAGTTTAGAGTGTGAGGGACAGGTTATGATTTGGACACAGGACGGCAAACTTTACTTTAGACATTCTGACACCTACAGTTTCATTAGCAAGTTTTGTTGAGGCAGGGAAACCCCCTCATCGCGACAGAACTAGTTAGTATTTCCTCCAAACCCACCATTTGTGTTATTAATAAAAGCCTTTGCCAATCAACATGCCACCTTTGTGTTCGTCTCTTACTCGTAGACCCTCACAGGAGCCAGTGCTCCGAAGATGCCCAACCGCCCGAGTAACAATTCTTTACGGAATGAAATTCAAAGGTCAAAAGAAATCATGCTTACGTTGGGATGAGCAATGCCCTAGATGCTGCAGAGAGAACACAAGGGGTTTGTTTCTGAGAACTGTAACGTCAAGACCTGTATTATTTGAATCAAGTGACCTGAGGTGCGAGAATGTAGTGTGAGAAAAACCCGGTACTTAAGTACTGAAAAGAAATGTATAAAAAAGATCCTGAAAATATTTTGCACAGCATGCATGTTGGTCTTTAGACCTATAAGGCGTGAGGGGACAATCACGGTACACAGCCCTGCAGCACTGTGCATCCACCTAGGTTTCCAAATTGCTTTCTATACAAAAATAAATGCTCCGGCCCTCGCCCCTTACCAGAACGGATGACCTAGGAGGATTTTGGAGAAAGGCCAATTTTATACTGTGCAGCATAATCAACACACTCTGTTACCCAGTCTCCCGACCCACATGCCTCCACAGCATGAAGGCAGAGCTAGACACTTGCAGTATCACCTGTCTTGGGGTATCTGAAGGAGTCCGCCCTTCGTGTCTCCAGCATGGGGGAGGTCACATCGATGATTTCCACCTCTGACTCATCGCTCTCCTCATACAGGATGCGCAGAACTCTTCCACCGCAGAGCGCTAGAGAGGAAAGAACATCATTCAAAAGAACATTATTGGGCAGCATACACCACATCTCAAAAAAGGGCATCAATCGTGGCAGACAGGACACATAGAAGCACTATGTAAGGCGAGAGGAGGATTTGAAGGAAAAAAATGGTTAACGTGAATTACATGCAGAAATCAATTAATTAAAGCTTTGGGTTCAACTACAAGATGGATTGGGAAACAGGTAGCAGGGAAAGATAGAAGGCGTTTATGAAAAAGGGTGCAAGCAGAGAAGGAGGATACTCTGCACAGATATAGGCGAGTGAACAAAATAAGGCATTCATAACGGGTGGCGCCATGAAAGATGGATAGGGCTCTGGTAAAGTGAAGCAATTCTGGAAGCATGCACATTAACCAGTGGAGTGCCACAGAGGTGCCACAAGTCGCACAGGGGCCAATGTTTGAGATTGGCTATAGAAAGGGAGGTTTAATTTGAAAACAATACATGATTGATTGGTAATATGCTGAGTGGTTATGACAAAGGGAGGGAAAGAGTGAGTAAAAAAGTATAAACTAGAAGATTGGCAGGGCTGGCATGGTGAGGAATGTTAGCCACTCTTACTTAGCTCAGATCTTGGACACCACCAGTAGCCCGTGTAGCGGTCAAACTCCTCCTGCAGGACAAAGGTGGCAATGCCTGCAGATCTGGGGTTCTCCTCGATGCTGGCAGACTCTATTACAAAGAAGGCAAACATTAGGAAAAGCAGTAGTGCAGCAGGCTCCAGAAAAAGAATCGGTTTTGATTACATATGAACTCTTGGCTCCGTCAATTCTAATTTAAGAGTGTTACAAAGTTCCACTCCATTCCATTTTCTTACTTTCTCACATGGTTCATGAACAACTGCCCATTTACTCAGGCACCCTTTGCACAGAACTGATCTGCTGTGTTTGGAACCATGTGGCCAAGAGAGACGGACTGCAGAAATCTCACTGATCAATGACCGGCAAAAAGGTTTCCCGTACAACCAATTGATTAATCTGCTCCAGCAAATGCGAGATTTTTGCAGGAGTCTTGCCCAACGCTAAATGCATCTGGATATAGGGCATTAGAGGCACTCTGCAAAATACTGAGCAGCGTTAAGAACAATCCATAGGGACAGACACATGCTGTTATCACGTTATCACGTAGACTTGGAAATGTCACTGGAATCAGGAACAGAGAAGGACTCGTCGAGTTCAGGGGTCTGCAACCAATGGCTCTCCAGATGCTTTGGACTATGACACCCATGATACCTCACTATAGACTATGTTTGCTAGGAGTGATGGAAGTTGGATTCCTAAGAAATCTGGAGATTTACAAGGTGCATACCCGTGATCCAGTTGGAAATGGTGATCAGGTGGTGTAAGGTGCTGTGACAAATTGCAGAACTAAGTCACTTCTCCCCAGGGGGAGCCCTTCCCTGTGAGGTTGGGGAGCTGGGCCTGCTACACAATGTCCTCCCTTAGGGGTAGAGGCAAGAAGGACCTCACCAGGAATGACTCCCCCCCCCCTTGGGGACAAGGGCTTCGTTTCAATGAGGAACTCGCTAACCAACCCACCTCTGGCCCATCACTAATAGTACCTCCCAAAAGAAAACATTAAAAACAAGCTGTTATTTGTTATTGTCATGTAGAACCCTTGAATAAACCTGAAAAGATAAGAAACCCGCTGGAGCAGTACAGAGAAGAAGGACTTTGACACTCCGCCAGGGAAGTCCCACGGCAGCGCCATAAATCCCACAGCAGCGTCAAAAATCTAGAGAAGGAGACCTGGAAGGGAGAGAAGCCCTGGTGATCCAAATCAACAGAGAGCTGAGCTGAAGGAGACGGGGATATGCAGCTTCAGATGTGGAGAGGAAGCTGGCGTGCAAATCCGGGCATCTTACTCTCAGGAAAACCTGAAGAGAAGCCGAATGACAGATACAGTGCCCCAGGAGTGACTGTTAGGTAATAATTGGTGTAGTAAAACTGCGCGAGTAACTCATCCCAGTAAGAGATTAAAGGCCAGGCTGGCCCCCGCATCTGAAAAGATCTCTGTGACCGCACATCCTGACTGAGGGGGCCAGCCTGGCCTTTAAGCTCGCAATTCAGCTGAACAACACTCAGAAGCCCTCAACAGGGCACACCGAATACCAACCAACCATCGCGACTATATCAACCGCCTTTATAAAGACCCTTGTTGGGGTGAAACACGTATCAGCACTTTTGAATACTAATAAAAAGAACACTACAAACCCACTTTAACGAGGATTGACCACTTCTCCAATTTTAAATATAATTGAACCAACCGGGTCATGCAGAAATCTAAACAGGAAGCGCCTTGTTTTTTTCTCGATTCCCACAAAACCTCTCTCCTCTCTAACCATTGGGTCAAATGAGCACTCTCCTTTGGGAACCTACAAACCGGCAGCATGACCTATGCCTTAAGAACACTCTGATCAGCACGGCACCCCAGTGTTCCTAGTGCTCAAATCTCACACCTATCACCCCATTAAGAACCAAGTGTTGGAGAAGAGTGAGAATGATTACTGGAGCCCTCATACTTATGCAGCCCGAGCAAACAGACGTTCTGCCATTTGTGTCTTTGTAATCTAAAGAAAGAAGACATAACAGCTAACTAAAAAAACTGTTGATGAAGACAAGACTCATCTCCCCCTCCAGCCTGCATGAGCAGTACCACCAATTTTGAAAACCAGACAGTGGTGACGCACGATGCACATCCTGGCACAACACTCAGAAGACAGCACCAATAATATGGTTTACAACAGTGGTGAGGATTTAGCAGTCTGGTCTCATGCAGCTTTATAGTGACTCGCCACACAAGAAGTCACGCCTGTGTTTGGGTCTTGAAGAAAGTGGGACAGAAGCGATTGGTATCCCACTGAAACCGGTCAACCATTAATATTGCAGAATTTCTTAACACCAACCAGACGTCTTTGAATTAACAATTTTTTTTGCTGTTTAAAGTTGTACAAGTGAACAGATAAGTAGGCGGTATTAAAAGCAAACACTCCCTCCCGTGCTCCTTGTTCTGGTATTTCCAGATTTTAGTGTAGTATGGAATTTGTTTTCTACACACTATTTGTTGCAGTTCACCGAGATTGCAGTCCGTAATAAATTAGGGCCAGCTTTCTCAGTCTATCCCCTAACCCTAGCTAGGCAGCACTTCAGCTCCCACCAGGGACAGTCATCACACGAGGGTTACCTAGCGATGGTTGGAGGGCCAGCTTTAGCTAAATCAGAAGGCTTCTAAAACATATCTGAAATAATGAAAAGTCACCTGGACTTTTTGGTGTATCATGCCTACAGGCTTTTGGTCCAGGTTGAGTGGGCTACTTGGTCCAATATTGGATTTTGCGCTCATACTCATCCCAGTAAGGACCAAGTGTTGGAGAAGAGTAAGAATCTGGAACACTCCTGCTCGTCCCAGTAAGGTCCAAGTGTTGTAGAAGAGTGAGAATCTAGAACACTCATACTCGTCCCAGTAAGGACCAAGCGTTGAGGAAGAGTGAGAATCATTACTGGAACATTCATACTCATACTCATCCCAGTAAGGACCAAGTGTTGGAGACGAGTGAGAATCTGGAACATTCATGCTCGTCCCAGTAAGGACCAAGTGTTGGAGACGAGTGAGAATCATTACTGGAACACTCATACTCATACTCATCCCAGTAAGGACCAAGTGCTGGAGAAGAGTGAGAAACTGGAACACTCATACTCGTCCCAGTAAAGACAAAGTGTTGGAGAAGAGTGAGAATCATTACTGGAACACTTATGCTCGTCCCAGTAAAGACCAAGGGCCTCATCACGAGTGTGGCGGTAACCCTTAAATGCGGCAGTAGCACTATTACCGCCGCATTTAATGGTCCGCCAGAACATGGGCTTGGCGGATTTGCCCTCAGCTCTGAGCTGGGGGAAAATACGCCGCAAATTTGCTGATTTTCGGCGCTATTACCGCCGGCGGGAAATCCGCCGGCGGTAATAGCGCGAAAATTCCCCATTGGGCCCAATGGGGAGAGGGGAATTCCCAAATGGGCCCAATTGGGAATGAGAACCAACCGGTCCGCCAAACCCGTGATCCGCCACTAATAGCACCAGGGGTTTGCCGGTAGCACTCATAGCCCCGGCGCTAATTGCGCTGGGGTTACCGCCCAACTCTTGATGAGGCTCCAAGTGTTGGAAATACTTAAGAAGAGTGAGAGCTATAATTGGAACAGTCCTTTTTGTCCTAGTTGAGAAAAGAATAGGACAATGAGTAAAGAGAAAGTCTCAAATGTAACTAACAAGAGAAGAACAGACTTGCCCCAAGTTGAAAGGGGGACAGAAACAAATAAGATCACAAGAGAAGAATAAAAAGTAGAGGGAGAGCCAATGTGAACCCCACCATTGAAAAGTTGAAGAGACCAATATATGAGCTATACGACTTGATAAAAGTAGTTACAAAGAACTACTTACAAATACTTTATTAGTGAACTTGCTGAGCAGCAGCACCCAGCAGAAGAGAGTCATTCTCTCGCGCCTTGGTTGTAAGCAGCACCCAGACCCGTGCCTTAGTTGTAAGCAGCACCCAGAAGAGAGTCATTCTCATGTGCCTAAGTTGTAAGCAGCAACCAGAAGAGAGTCATTCTCCTGTGCCTTAGTTGTAAGCAGCACCCAGAAGAGTCATTCTCCCGTGCCTTAGTTGTAAGCAGCACCCAGAAGAGTCATTCTCCCGTGCCTTAGTTGTAAGCAGCACCCAGAAGAGAGTCATTCTCCTGTGCCTTAGTTGTAAGCAGCAACCAGAAGAGAGTCATTCTCCTGTGCCTTAGTTGTAAGCAGCACCCAGAAGAGTCATTCTCCTGTGCCTTAGTTGTAAGCAGCACCCAGAAGAGTCATTCTCGCGTGCCTTAGTTGTAAGCAACACCCAGAAGAGTCATTCTCCCGTGCCTTAGTTGTAAGCAGCACCCAGAAGAGAATCATTCTCCTGTGCCTTAGTTGTTTTGATCTTGGCAGGGACAGATTAGATTACTCTGGACAGAGGACAGATCTTCCTTTTTGACTCATGAACGACTGGCAAGCACCGTAGTAAGTTTTTCTTAGGTAGGGAAAACTCGTCACTTAGGGAAAGTCAGGAGTTTTCACTTTTCCTTTGATAAAAAATAAACCTTCAAACAGAAGGCCATATTGCTTGTACTTCTTCTGAGCCGCCACAGAGAGCCAGGTCCTATCCTGGGTTTTAGTGAAGCCTTCCAGTGAATTTAAAGGAGAATGGGCCTATGCCATTATATGGTGGGATGTTTGCAACAATTCCGTTACTCCACCTCAGAATCAAAATAATAAGCTTGTATTTTTTACCTCAGATTCAATCATTAGGGCCACCTATTTTAATATTGTGCACTACCAACTTTATTGAAGTGACTTGAATCTGCCATCCAATATGCCCCACCATTCATACAATGGACCAGACTTACTTAACCTTGCATCCAAACCCTTAACTGTAGTACACCTCTAGTATTCCAACCCACTGCTTGAATTGGTTACATGCCATCCATAGGTTGGCAAGTGCAGAGATGCTCAGCACTGGAGGTAGGACTTGGGTCAGCTGGTTCGGTGTGAAAATGTAGGTTTTCAAATGCCACTGGCATGCAATACCTTTGGAGGCTTTCCTGTTTTCTATGTGTTATTTTTACAGAGGGGTACTCCCCTGCACACTTCTCAGCTGCTCACGACTCCCCACCATGTAACTCCCCACCATGTAATCCATTGACCCATTCCCCACTGTATAGGGAAAATGGGGTAAAAGGGAAGGACGCATCAGCATTACTTTACCAACAACATACCAACGTCAGTATTTTGACCCAGCATGTGATCAGCAGCTTTTTTTCCTCCATCACCCTTTACTCCCCCTCCGTTTCACCTCTTTCCCCCTCGCTTCCTTTGACAGCCCCTTATAATTCCTCAGACAGCCCCATCACCTTCCCTGCACAGTCCTCCATACGGCCATGCCACTGTTTCAGGCCCTCTCCCCAACTGGTTTCATAGGTGTGTGTCGCTCTCGCTTAGGCAGGCCTGAACCCCAAACCCTTTTCTTGCACCAGACCTCAGTGGCCCCTCTACTTCATATGGATTCTTTTTCCTGCTAGCTGCACACCTTATCACGCTGTTACCCCTCTCCTCAGAGCCTGGACACGGACAAACAGCACAGACCGAAGGATTGTGACACAGCCAGATATATTCAGACAGATATTTAGATTTGTTCCATGGACATGCGCTGGCATAGAGTGGTTATAATAGCATAAAAAACTGGTCAACATGTATAAGCAGTGATGACAATATGTATTCCATGGTCAATACTGATTATGCCGACACGTGATTAGACCACATCAGTCTTTTTCGAGGCACAATATCTAATCCAATATTTGGATTTGTCCTGGCCAAATTAGCCCAAAAATGTGCGTTTGATTATTGGTCCTGGCCAAATTAGCCCAAAAGTGGGTCCTGATTATTGGCATCGGGTCGGTTGCGAGTCAGCTTGCGCTGTAAAATCCCCATAAAACGCTGGATATGAAAAATCGTCATTTGTAAGTAACCTCAGCCTAACCCTTACAACAATATGGCCACGGTTGCATGCATTAAAAATGTCAGGGCAGGGGGGGTGAACGTGCGTAATAGCGTTACTTATGGTTAACCACGTGTCATTGGCTGCACCCAAGAAGTGACATTTGGTAGAGTGTACGGAAATGTGAAGCTTACTAGTAGCACGGATGGCCAGGTTCCTCTATAATGTATGCCCATTCGTGCAGTGCGAGTAGAAATACTATGTTCCGCAGTGAAGACTATCTGTTAGTGAAAAGTCATGCTATTATCACCACTCTATGCCAGAGCATGTAGATGGAACAAACCTAAATATCTGTGTTGTCATACTAGGTAGGGGTAGCCTAGAGTTCCATAGTCTGCAGCTGTCAAGAAATCTGATACACCTGCTCTCATCTGAGCAACGGCGCCCTCACTGCTGGTCACCCCAAACACATATATATTCAGACACCTGCCCAGTACCTTTATGCACAAACGTCAGTTTGCACTCCTCTCCAGTCTGCAGGTTCGACACCCATAGGTCATTATTGTGGACAAAGCCCATCCACGTGGGATCCGCAGGGCACAGAGTGGGATCCATGCGGATGTTGGGGCAGCTAGTCTCCACTGGGCTGGGTCTAATGGGCTGCGTCTACCAAGAAAAAGAAAAACAGAGTTACAAATGCCTAAACACTGTGCTTGACAAGCACACACACAGAACATGTACAGCACACATTTAATAATGTGGTTACATGCTATTATAACTAATGAAATAATAATTAATGAAAAAATGAAGAATACAAAATAACTCACTGCAAAATAACAACATTCATTTTTTGTTGTTTTGGGGGGTTCCCCCGCAAATCCCTTACCCCCTTTTTTATAAATAATACTTCCGCCCCCCCACATCCAAAACCACTTTTCCCTCGAAACACATTTTTTAGTTTTTTTCAAAATTAGTTATTTTGGAATCGATATAATCACTGCAAACCAATAATGTGAGGTTTCATGTACGGAACATAAACATAGCAAGAAGAAACCAGACAAGCTTCTCTCACACAGACAGTGTGCATTACAAGCAGCAGCACATGTTTTCAACACACACAATCTTTATAGGCCTTTCTAAAAGAAATGCTTTGGAAAGCAGCAGTAACTATGTTAGATGGGCAGTAAGAAGAACAGGTTACTTACCATATCTGGTAACGTTCTTTCGATGGGATGTTCCTCCGACGTATTCCACATCTATGACAGTAATGTCCACAGCTGTGCTACTTCTGAAAATTTTCGGCAGAGGGCGTCCTGCGTCGATGTCGCCGATCCCATGTCCCTCAAGGGCCTCCGTCGAGGGTCGACATCATCGGATGTTATATATAGGACGCACGACGCCCGTAGACTCAGTTGTAGTTTTTTCCCAGAACGTGTGGCACCAATCTCCTGCCAGCCTGACTGCAAATAGCCTTGCGGAAACGTAAGCTGCAATTGCATAGGAAATACTCCGGAGGGGCAGGTCGGGAGGGCGAAGTGCAATACGTCGGAGGGACACCCCATTGAAAGAACGTTACCAGATATGGTAAGTAACTTGTTCTTCATGGGGATTGTGTCCTCCGACGTATTCCAAATCTACGACAGACTCCCAAAGCAGTACCAAACTATGGAGGTGGGAAAATAATTTAGAAATTTAGAATACCCAATCAAATGGCGGAATAAAGAATTGCCTTACCAAAGGCCAAATCCTGGCCGTAATGCTTGACAAAAGTATGTAAAGAGGCCCATGTGGCTGCTTCACAAATATTTCGAATAGGAACACCGCGCCGAAGGGCAGTGGAGGTAGCAACGCCCCTAGTAGAGTGAGCGCGTAATCCTACCGGAGGGTCTTTACCTGCCAAACGGTAACACTCAGTAATAGTGAGGATGATCCACCTGGACAAGGTCTGTTAGGTAACAGCCTGGCCCAACCAGTGTCCAGCATAACCGATAAAGAGCTGATCGTCCACTCTGACCCGGGACATCCGTGAAATGTAAAAGCTGAGAGCTCTCCTAGGATCCAACCTATGGAGCCTCTCCTTGTCCTTGCCAGGATGTGGAGGAGGATAAAACGCCAGAACTACCTTCTGGCTTAAATGAAAATCAGACACGACCTTCGGCAGAAAAGAAGGACAACCATGTCCTTATGGAAAACAGTAAAGGGTGGCTTGGCCGAAAGTGCCTGCAACTCACTCACTCTGCAAGAGGAAGTAACCGCAACTAAAAACACGGTCTTGAAAGACAACAGTCTCGAAAGGACAAGAGTGCAAGGGCTCAAACGGAGCACCCATCAGAAACTTCAAAACCAAATTCAAGTCCTAACCCGGCAGCTGGAAAGGGGACAGCGGAAATACAATAGTAAGCCCTTTTAGAGACTGCGAAATCAAAAGGTATCTTAAAGTAAGAACACTCTTCAGACGAGTGCTTAAATATAGACAGCGCCGCCAGGTAACCCTTGACGGTACCCACTTGAAGGCCCTTGTGGATCAACAAAAGCAGAAAAGACAAAACCATAGGAATAGAACATTAGAAAGGATCAACATTCTGCCTCTTGCACCAGTAGCAGAACTTACGCCAACGGTACAGGGACTTTGTTGCCGGCTGCCTGGCCGAAAGCAACACCTCCATCACGTCATCCGGGAGGTCACAATCCTTGCATCTGAACCTTTCAGATACCAAGCGTGAAGGTTGAGAGACCTGACCTCTGGATGGAGAACCTGACCTCCCCTCCCTCGAGAGCAGATCCTCTCGGTAAGGAAGACGTCGTGGTGGGCAGATGGACAATTCTAGAAGGTCCGGGTACCACACTCTCCTGGCCCAATCCGGAGCCACAAGGATCTTGCGGGTCCCGAACCTCTGCAACCTCCTCAACACCGGAGGAATGACGGGGATTGGAGGAAACGCATACAGCAGCGGGAATAACCAATCCACCACGAACGCGTCTCCTATGGCTCCTCTCGGAGGAAATTCCCTAAAGCAGAATTTCTCGCACACTCCGGTTGACACTGGTGGCGAAGAGATCCACTTGCAGGCTTCCCCAAAGTGCAAAGATCTCCAGAAGGACTTCCTGAGCCAACTCCCACTCGTGAGAGACTGCGCTCTGCCTGCTCAGAGCGTCCGCCGCCACGTTTTCGGCTCCAGACAGATGAACTGCTGAAATCGAAAGACCTTGTTCGATGGCCTAGAACCAGAGCTGCATCGCCTCCCTGCCCTCCCTTTTTTGTTGAGGTAATGCAAGGCCACTGTGTTGTCCGTCACGGTCAGTACACTTTTCCCTGTACAGTCGGCAGAAAAGCCTTCAGGGCAAGCCTGGTGGCTCTCAGCTCTAACAGGCTGATGTGGAGTCTGGACTCCGACAGAGACCAACAACTACTGACGGTCGGCTCATTGGCATGAGCACCCCATCCTGTGAGGGAAGCATCCGTCACCTCCGGCCACGGTTGCCAAAACGGTTCCCCCTTTAGTAGGTTCCTTTCGTCGGCCCACCACAGCAGATCCTGTGCGACCGAGATCGAAATCTGAACGGGATCTGACATCTTGCCCGAGAACTGGGACCACTGCAGTTTGAGAGCCCATTGCAGAGATCTCATCCGCAGTCTGGCCTCCGGCACCAGAAAAATGCAGGATGCCATGAGGCCCAGCAACCTTAGGAAGTCGAAAGCCGGGAGACACTGGGCACGTTGAAACCTGTCCACCATCTGCACAATGTGATGAGCCGTGACCTGGGGAGGCAAACACTGCCCCAGGGAAGTGTAGAGCACTGCTCCGATGTATTGGAGCCGCTGGGAAGGTGTCAAATGTGACTTCTTTAAATTGAGGGAGAAGCCCAGCTTGTGAAGGGAGTGGCAGGTGACGGACAGATGATCCAGGTCTTGCTCGGGAGAGCGCGCCCTGATCAACCAATCACCCAGGTTGGGGTAGACGTGAATCCCCCTCTCCTGAGGTACGCTGCCACCACCACCATCAGCTTGGTGAAGACCATCGGGCAGAGGTCAATCCAAACGGCAGGACCCGAAACTGAATGTGAGAGTTGCCAGGCGCGAAACTCAGGTACTTCCTGTGCTTGGGATGAATCAGCACATGAAAGTAAGCATCCTTGAGGTCCAGAGACACCAACCAATCCTGTAGTTGAAGGGCCTTGAGGACTTGAGAAAGAGTGCCCATCTTGAACTTGCCCTTCCTGAGAAGTTATTTCAAGTCCATGATGGGTCTCAACCCTCCGTCTTTCTTGGGAATCAAAAAATATGGGGAATACCATCCCTTGTTCCTCTCCGCCACAGGCACCAGTTCTATGGCGCCTTTTTCCAGCAGGGATAGGATTTTCTGCGCAAGGAGCGGTTCCGGACGCTTCAAAGAGAGCTTCCCCGGCGGATTGTCGTGAGGCCACTGCAAGAAGGAATGGCAGTAGCCGTGAGCGATTGTATCCAAAACCCACGCATCTGAAGTAATGGCTCGCCAATTTCCGAGATGCTGTGCTAGCCTGCCCCCAACCGGCAAACCATGGAACATGGCCTCATAGCTGAGATGTAGCGGCTCTGGCAGTGCCTGACAGCAAGATGCAACTGCCCGAGCAGCTTTGGCACCACGATTTCCCCAACCACCACGGGTACCTTTCCGCTGACCCCTTTGACTGGCAGACCCTCTCGATCTACCAAACGAGGAGTACTACCGAAAGGAACCTCCCCTCCATTGCTGTCCCCTAGGACGAAAAGGCGGAGGTTGTCATACTGCAGCGCTGAAAGACTTTGCTGCAGCTTTGGAGGTCTGCAACCTCTCAAAGCTCTCATCAGCCTTGCTGCCAAACAACTGAACGCCGTCAAAGGGCATGGTCAGAAGACTGGATTGCACATCCGGGGCAAAACCCGACTTCCGCAACCATGCAAACCTGCGTATCACGGTGCTCGCAGCCATGGACCGGCTGACACTATCTGCCGTGTGCAAACCCGACTGAAGGGATTCGCACATAACATCCTTGCCGTCTTGTACGAGGGCCAGAAAGCCATCCCTTTCCGCCGCCAAAGATGCGCAGTTCTACAGAGTGTATGTAAACTTCGCCAAGGCACAAGTGGAGTTGGCAGACTTCAACGCCATACTCCCAGCAGAAAATACCTTTTTCGCCCAAAAATCAAAGCACTTTTCGTCCCTATCAGGAGGGATGGTAGGGTACCCAGCCTGCTTCGAGGTGGCTGTAGCCGCCTGCACCACCAAACTCTCTGGAGTAGGCTGCGATGATAAGTAGCAGGGGTCACTACTGGATGGGCGGTATTTTTTCCGGAACGACTTGTTAACTGCCGACAGACTCTCTGGACCAGTCCAAGCCGCTGCCACCCTCTTTTGCAAAGCCATGTGAAACAGCAACACCGGGTCAGTGGACGGACCCTGATGCAGGATATCCGTCAAATCATCCTGATCAAACTCCACGAGGGGGGGCAGACCACCCCAAGTATTCCGTCACCCTCGACATGAGACGCTGATAGGAAGATTCAGCATGCGTCCCAGGTTCAGGCGGGCCAAACTCCACCTCCGGGGAGGTGTCAAGGCCACTGGCATCATGCAATGACTGACGGAGTTCCTCCATCTGACTATGCCCAGACAAAAGATCATCAGGGACCTCAGGATGCACAGGCAAGCCCATCTCCTGATCAGACAGTTCATCAACCTCTGAAATTTCTTGCAAAGTTTGGAAAAACTCCAATCTAGGAGGAACAGAAAAGGGGCACCTCTGGCAAATCCTCCACAAATGGCGTTGAGGGCGCTGAGGGAATCGGCGTCGACAACTTCTTCGAGGGCAGAGCCCCGAGAGAGGCCTTCGACGGACACAGCGCCGAAGGCTTCGATGACTTCTTCGAGGCCGGAGCCTCGAAAATGTCCTCCACCGGACACAGCGCTGATGCCTTCTTCAAAGGCTTCACAGGTTTCGACGGTCTTGATGGCGTCGAGGACCGGGACCTGGACCTGGCACGGCTATGGCGATCTCCCTTGTCCGATCCGGACCGCGATGGCTCCCGATTATCGCGCGACCTCCAGAGCCGGAAGGCGTGCGAGTGGTGGACCAAGCCCGTTCCTTGCCGGCTTCTTTCGAAGGCGCAGACAGAACTGTGTGAATCCCATTCGGCCGGCGACGAAGACTTGGTGGGACAAGTCAACTGTCTGGCGGAGTCCTCCTCCAGCGAGGACGGGGAAGACGACCGGTGGCGGCACTTCTCGACGGAGCAGAGGAATGGCGGGAAGCACTCCAAGACCGAGCCCTGGATTTTCGCAGACACAGAGCATCGCCCCTCGAGTCATCGGTCGAAAGCCCAGTGGCCTTCGATTTACGGGGCTTGGACCCGTTACCTACCTTTAATTTCCCTTACGCACACGCAAAGCGTTAGACATCAGACTGGCAGTCCTTGCAGTCGTCTATGGCGTGGTTTTCACCGAGGCACCAGAGGAAGATGCCATGCGGGTCCATGGTGGACATTTCCGACCCACAGTCCCGACACTTCTTAAAGCCCGGCCTCAGAGTAGTAGAGGAAGATGAAGACATCGCTTTCGAAGAGAAGAATCGAGGGTGCCAAGATTCCGAAGCAAACACGTGATTGAGGCTACAGGCGTCGTGCGTTCTATATATAACATCCGGTGACGTCGACCATCGACGGAAGCCCTTGAGGGACATGGGATCGACGACATCGACGCAGGATGCCCTCTGCTGGAAATTTTCCGAAGCAGCACAGCTGTGGACATTACTGTCATAGATGTGGAATACGTCGGAGGACACAGTCCCCTCGAAGCAAGCATGTGAATGCATCACAGTACAAAGGAACAAAGCAATTTGCCAAGCAAGATGCCAAAAAGGCACCTTGTAGTCCATTTTGCTGAGCAGGCCATAGTGCTCATCTTCTGGTGTAACTAAACAGCCAATTTTTATCTATTTATTTGTATCGCGCCGAAGCCCGCAGACATCAGGGCGCAACAAAAAGACAAAGGACAAAACACATAAAACGGGACAGGGCCAGATCTCTAGGGATACGAAAATTATTTGTTCACTTGAAAAGGTGCGTTTTTAGCATTTTCCTAAAATTGCTGCGATTCCTTTCAAGCCTTAGTTTGATTTGGGAGTCTGTTCCAGCTTTGGGCTACCCTCACCGAGAACGCTCTCCCCAGACCGTTTGATCGTTTAAAGGTTGGGCCCTTAATCTGACCCAGAGCTTCTGATTTTAGGGATCTTGCTGGTAGGATTTGGGTGATTTTTTCTTTGAGATAGGCTGGGGTGTGTACAAACAGACATCTGTGTGCCAATGTCATGCTTTTGAAGGTTATCCTATCTGCTACAGCAAGCCATTGGAGGTCCGTTCTATCCTTGGTGTTATGTTCCCTCCATGTTCTTCTCTTTATTACTCTCACAGCGTGGTTTAGAAGAATCTGACATTTAGTTATGCAGCCCTTACTAGCGCCCAACATCAGTGCGTTCCCATAGTCCAGCCGAGACAGAATTGTTGCTCCAGCGATGGTGGCAAAATTCTCCTCACTTATGGTCGGATGGACTTGAGCAGGCGGAGATAGTACTGACAATTTTTGTGTAAATACGTGACCTGGGCTTCAGCACACATCGAAGCTTCTAAGAATATGAAGAGTGTTTTCACTTTCTCCCTTACAGTGGATTTCTTGATGACAAAAGACTAAACCCTGAACTGAGCTTGGCTCAGGCTTGGATTGAGCCAAAGATAATCATCTCCGTCTTCCTCACGTTCAGACACATCCAGTTTCTCTCCATCCAGGCTTCGATGAGGTTATATATGACTTCCAACTTTGCACTGTTATTGATGTAACACCCGCTTAGTTCTACCACCAACAGGGTGTCACCTGCATAGTTCGTGAAAGAGGCTCCGATGTTATCGAGCACTATGCAGAGTCACTTCAGGTAGAGGCTGAACAAAAGCGGGGATAGACAAGCGCCTTGTGGACCACCACAATCAATAAGCCTTTCACTAGAGTACTCCCCCCTCTCCCCAGTGGATCGTAGACTTCCTTTCTGAGATGAGACAACCCATCTGGTGGCTTCAGGAGAGCAGTTGGCCACATTTTCCAAAACCCACTGGAGCGGTTTGTAATTTAACAGGGCGAAAGCTGCACTCAGATCGAGTAGTACAAGCAGGCCTGCTTTGCCATTATCCACAATGCTCAACATCTGGGTTTGCAAATCCAGCATGGCTGCCTCCGTGCTTTGTGCCTTCCTGAAATCAGACTGTTGCTTATGCAAGAGGTCCTGTGCTTCCACAAAGGTCTGAAGCTAAGCAGTGGCCACTTTCTCAATGATTTTAAGTAGGATGTTACAATTAGTTTTGGGGAGTAGGTTACCTAGGACTTTAGGGTCCTGTCCTGTTCTTTTCTTACCAACGGTGTTATGGTAACTGTCTTCAGTTCCTCATGTAGTTTACCCTCTCTAAAAGAGGAGTTCACCATCTTGGTGAACAGGGGCACAAAGATCTCTTAATTTTCAAGGATTATGTTTGGTGGGAAGACATTTTCTGCAAAAGAAGTTGGTTTCATGAAAGTTAAGACTGTTAACATCTCTTCTGTGCTGATGGGTTGAAATTCAAAGATGGCTTGATCACTTGGATACTTTATCGGGGTGGGTGTACTTTGCTGATCCTGTGATCCAGCTTGCGCAGCTTGTATCATTTCCCTGGCTATCTTTATTTTGGTATCAAAGGCCTCTTGCACTTTTTCGCATTCTTCCTGGGTAGGAGCGATTTGTGGGGTTAGTGATTTGGGTTTCTCTACTGATTTCAAAATCTCGAACAGCTTACTGGACGCTTTGATGCCAGTGAGATCTGTTCATTGCTTCTAGTGCACGATTTTTATAGAGCTTCTCAACACTCTTCCACTAGTTATTAATATGTGACAGCGATTTCTGCCATACATCTTCTTTCCCTAAATTTTCTGTTTTCAGTTCTGCTAGATCTGAATGAAACCACCTTTGGTGATTTCTTTTTGCTCTGACCATCCTGTTCCTAATGGGTGCCACCCGGTCTATTAGTTCCTGAAAATGTGAGTTGTATTTACAAACTATGGCCTCACATGTGTCATCCACTGAGCTTTCCTCTAGAATATTTTAGACATTGCTCTAGTTGTACTGGGGTTATTTTCTTGTAACACCAGTTTTGAATTTTTTTGTGTTCGTTGCTGTTTTTCAATTGGACATTTTTTATAAATATTGAGATGGATACTTTATAGTGATTTGACCAAATACAAGGAGTAGTTGTTCCCATCTGTGCCTCAAGGTTGTGGGGGATTACCCAATCGAGTTGGTTCCCCTCAGCGGTGGTCGGCTCTGAGTTAAGTACCAAGAACTCAATATCATTTAATGCCTTTTCCAACTCATTTGCCTTTTTGTCCTCTGGATTTCCTTTCCACCATTTGAGGTCTCTGAGTACTAGTGACGCTGTGTTCATGCCTTTAATGCTGTTAAGCTGCTGGATAATTTTGTCTTTAAAGTCTGACGTTAGCGAGGGAGGTCTATAAATCACTAGCACATTGATGCAACTATTGCTGGTCGGTGAGTGTTTGAGGTAAAGAACTTCACATCCTTGGCAATTTATTGTTGATGGAAAGATGTGAATGGACTCCCTAACTATGACCGCTAAGCCACCCCTAATCCCGGTTTCCCTGTTTTTAAAGACATATGGTGTACACTTCCGGTACTGGCTTCTTTATTTTAGGGCCGCTAGGATCTTGAAGCCAGGTTTCAGTCAGACATAGGGCCTCATTACAAGTTTTCTGGTCCAGTAACTACGAGTTATTGTTGTATTGTATTGTTTATTTATTTATAGAGCGCACCTGGCCGCTTGCAAAAAAGAAAATCTTAAGTTACAGGCACATAAATAGGTTACATTTCTTATGTTACAGAATCATATATCAAGCATTTCCTATGTTACAATGTCAGATGACTTACATGTAGGATATGTTACAGTTTCAAGTATTTTACAATAAATGTATTAGGTACAGTTGAGGCATTTAGCAGTCGTTGGTGTGAAGCCAGAGTTTGACGTTAGCTTTGAACACATGGAAGGAAGGGGTGGCTCTGAGTGCGTCTGGGATGGAGTTCCAGAGATGAGCTGCTAGAACTGGGAAGCTGGACCCACCAGTTCTTTTCAGTTTAAAGGTGAGGATTTTGATGCTGTTTGAGAGGGCCTTTCTGATGGGTCGTTCAGAAGTGTACTTTGTGAATTTTTCTATGAGGTATGAAGGTGCTTTGTTGTTCAGACAATTGTGTGTAATGTTCAGAGTTCTAAATTTGATACGGTCATTGATGGCCAGCCAGTTGACGGCTCTTCTATGGACAGATATGTGTTGCCCTTTGGGAATAGCTAGGGCTGTTCTAAGGGCATTGTTCTGCAGGGTTTGGAGTTTGTTGATGTTATGTTTACTGGTGCCTAGCTACAGTGCATTGCAGTAATCGAATTTGGAGAGGATGAGGTCTCGCGCTATGGTGGTACAGCTGTCTGTGGATAGGTATGGTTTGCAGGCGTGAATAAGTTTGCAGGTGTAACTGGTTGCTGAGGCTGTCGCATTTACTTGCTTGTCAAGGGCGAGAGCTGAGTCTATGTAGAATCCTAAGGTTTTAACTTCCTTGGTTACCTTAATTTTGATGCCATCAATCGTGATGGAATTGTACAGATGAGGTAATTTGTTAAGTTTACTGGTAGACCCAATGATTAAGAGCTCGGTCTTGTCGTGTGGCCATCCAGGTTTGGATGATTTGGTAGATTTTATTTATGAGGCTGGTGTCCTTTTCATAGTCACCCTGGATTGGGATAAGAATCTGGGTATCATCAGCGTAGTTGGTATATGAGACCCCTAGTTTGTCCAATATATCAAAGAGAGGCTTTGTAAAAACATTGTACAAAGTGGGGGAATCACATGACCCTTGAGGGACTCCACAGGTGATGGGGACTGGATCCGCTGCTGCTGTAGGTGAGAAGACTCTTATGGTTCTCTGGTCCAAGAATGAGTTTATCCACGCCGTGGCTTTTGGGGAGAAGTTGGCTGCCGATTTGAGGTGATTACAGAGTACCTTGTGATCTACCAGGTCGAAGGCAGCCGATAGGTCTAGGAGTAGGAGAATAGAGATGTTTCCTCTATCTTTGCGCTCGTCTAGTTGGTTTTTAAGATCAAGGAGAGCTGTTTCGGTTCCATGTCTCGGTCTAAATCCTGATTGTCTTGTCCCTAGTAGATTGTTGATTTTCAGATAAGATTGGATTTGTAGATATGCAGCTTTATCTAAGATTTTGAGGAGGAACGGGACAGTTGTTATGGGCCTATAGTTCGTTGGGACATTGGGGTCCAGGTTTGCTTTTTTTAGGAGAGGTAATATCCAAGCATCGGGTTGGCACGGAGCATGATTTGAATGATGAGTTGATAAATGATGTGACGAAGGGTGCTAGTTCATGTGCAGCCTCTTTAATAATTGGGGCTGGACAGGTGTCACCAAGGCATCGAGACGGTTTAAGAGACATGATGATGTTCTTAGTTTCTGCAATAGAAATGTGTCATGATCTCTGCTTCCAAAAGATCAGGACTTGCCCGACTCCCTTGGAAGCAGACCCATAACCCCGGTTCCGAGTGCCAGCCAGTCCCAATTGGGACCTTTTGGACCCTGTCCTGGCGCCAGTGGCACCAGGCTCATAAAGATGCCCAGTCCCAGCGCTGGAAGCGCCGGGCTCATAATGCTTGGGTGGACTTACCTGCAGCAGACCATGCTGCTTACTTACCTGCCAGTTGAGCCCCTGATCCTCTTCTGTTTGGGACTACTTTTCCTGTTGGGTGGGGCAGGAGCCACTCCCTAAGTTCAGAACACTGGAACTCTTCTGGAAAGCAGGAACTCTTTTCTTACCTAGGCGTGGCTGTGGAAGGAGACACCTAAGCACTACAGGAGGCTATTTAAACCACACCCGATGGATGAATCTTGCTTTGCGTTATTCTGCATTCTCTGCAGCAGAACGCTCATCGTGTCTTCTGCTTCTGATCCTGGGCCTAAGGGAACAAAGGCTTACCATCCTGGAATCCAGTCTTCAGCAGCACCTGTAAAGACAAAGAAAGAACAGGTTAGCACTACGGTCTTCAGTGGCAGCGCATCTCTTACCTGGTCCATCGGCTGTTACCAACGCCTCGCGCTGCATTCCGGCATCTGAAAGACAAAAGCTTACCAGCTCTTCACACGCTCCGGAGGCCTTCGGCGCTGCATCCCGCATCTGAAAGACAAAAGAAGGTACGTTTAAAGGTTTCAAGACATTGGGCAACTTATTTACTCACGTGCCATTACTCCTTCCCACGCCGATTCCAGTGGGTATTCCAGCACCCTTCAGCTTCTCTAAAGCTCCGAACTTGTACCTGCAAGATAAAAGGGACAGTTAGTGCGCATCGTGAAGCAGGCTACAAGCGCTTACTTACGTGCTTCCAGGCGCTTCTATTCCTCACGCGGGTTTGATCCTCAACTCTCATCAGCCCGCCATCCGCCATTGCCGGAACCCTGCAAAAGAAGAGATATCATTACAAAAGACTTTTAAGACATTTGAAGTGCCCAGAACTTACCGTTCGTGCAGTTAACGACGGACAGCAGTCCTCTGAGGTCAAGAGGCCTGCACCCTTATCCAGTGAAGAAACTGGTTACGGCACCCTGCCCGAGGCAGATGGAGAGCTCGGCGTTCACTTACCTAAGACATCTTACTCTTCGAGTCAGACATACATTGCACAGAGGTCCAGCCCAAAGAGCCAACCGTGTGTTACACATCACCTTTGAAGATACGGCATTCACCCAGTCAAGACCGGCGCCTCTGCGGGAATCAGGTGAGCGTTACAAAATGGCTCTAAAATTAATGGTTAGGGGGTTTAGTTTGGGTGGCGGCAAGTTCCTGAAGTATGGTTTCTTGCGTGGAGACGGCAATGTTGTGGAGGGCGGATTTTTTGGCTAATATTTTGTCTTGTAACATTGTGATTTTGTTGCATAAGGCCTTTTGAATGTTTGTGCACCAGGCTTTGTCTTTGGTACAAGAGTCTATGGGTGCAATTGGGGATTCTAATTCTCTCAGGATGGAGAAGATTTCCCTGGTATTCGAATTTGCTTTTTTGATTCTGTCATTAAAGGTCTCTTTTTTTGCCTGAGTGATTTGTTTTTTGTAGATGTTATTAAGGGCAGTGAGGAGGTTTTTGTTATGGGGAGAAGGGTTTTTTCTCCAGCAGGCTTCTGCGTCTCGTTTCTCTTTGCGTAGGGCTTTTAGCGTGGGAGTGAACCAGGTGTTAAGATGGGCAATAGGTTTAGATTTGGTGAGTTTCAGCAGCGCAATGGCGTCAATCGCCGAGTTGATGGTGTTATTGTACAGGTCAGCTAGATCATTAGGGTTAGAGATCAGGCTAGAGTGATTAGTGATAGGTTGGATCAGGGGGAGAAGATTCGAGAAGGTTATATTTTTTTCCAGCGGGTGAGGGCAGGAGGAGCATGAGGTTTAATAGATTTAGGTTGAGGAGGTATGAAATGGTCAATGAAATCAGATAGTGATCAGTCCATATGCAAGGTTCAATTGCCGTTATGAGGGAAACGCAGTTGATGTCTGCGAGCCCAGTCCAATGTGCGGCCTTTAGAATGCATGGGGCCGTTATGCTCGCGGGTGCCTTTTTTCCCCCGCCAGGTCTGACCTGGTGGATGGAACGGCACCCACGAGCAGAGCATGTCGGAAGCACAGGCAACATTCTCAATGGTGCCAGTGCATCCGACCTCACCATTTACATTGAGCCCTATCGGGTTCAAATGGGAATGGGGAGCATTTAATTCCAGCGCCCGTGAATGGGCAATTACTGTGTCCGGCTGGGCCGTAATGACCCGGTAATTGCCCATTCGCGGGTGCTGGAAAAAAATGCAAGTTTGGCGGCAGCCTGTCGGTTTTACCGGCAAGGCTATTGCCAAACTTGTACTGAGGCCCATAGTATGTCTAAGTCGTCCTTGATAATTAGGTCACAAATACAAAGCGCATGTTTGTTCATAGATCTGGTGTTCAGTAAACATATCTTTAGCTCTTTGTTAATGCGTGCTTTATTAACGGCATTTTCTCGTGCTAGCAGATTAGTATCTTTCCTCTTTTTGTGTTGTCTGTGAGTGTCTTGGTGTACTTTCACAATACTGACTGAGGCCTGCAAGTCAGGATGTAGTGGTGCATGAGTGGGGTCCCGCTCTTGTAATCTATTTCCTTACATGACATTCTGGACTGCTTGTTGTACCATCGCCAGACATAGCAAGTCTACTGACACTTTCTTGTTATTGATGGGGCCCATTCTTCCCTTCAGAAGGGAGGTGGTATCGCGGTCTAGCACAGGAACAACTCTGTGGATCCCCTCCAATGCTGTGGACAGCGAGGACCGGCAAAGACCCAATGGCAGCTGTGTGTCTGTAGTTTTAGAAGGCTGCACCCTTCTGCAGCTATGTAATGTTTCCTGGGACAAAGGCTTGTTCTCTGAGGGTCCCTAATAAAGCATCATTCAGGTTTTAGAAGTTTAGTGCGAATGGCTCTGCAGACATGGAAGTATTTGTCATTTAAGATCATGGCTCCTCTGAGGCTTCGTGTTAGGAGTTCGGGGTAGTCGTGAATGGATCTTGCCAGTTCAATGAATTACAGTCTGTGTGGGGGTGGACCTCCGATCACCTAAACCCAAAATAGGCACAGCTCTTAAGAAGCAAGTACACGTCTGTCCGTACAACAAGTTTATAGTTTAAACGTCCAGGAGGGGCTAGATGAGGCTGTGTAGTAAAACTAACCAGAGTCTCCTCGAACCACACAAGTTAACATTTTATACATTTTGCAACAGTTAAAACATTCCCACACATTTCATTACAAATCACCCCCACTTATATATGATTGATCACACCTATACAAAGAAATCTAATCTTCATTTCACACACACATTTAACTACCATCCCCTTTCGACATACATTTTAACATCATCTCGTATTTACAGCACGCCCCTTTACGGGATCTTTCCGTAGTAGGTCATGACATTGTTACAAGGTGGCATATTGGCACAACAAACATAAATCATTACCGATTCCATCTGGTCAAGGATCTTGTTAGGTAAGAATTGATGCAGTCAAACTGGTGTGGGGCTACACAAGACTTATCCTCTTGGTATTAGGTAACCCACCTTTTAATACAGGCCTATACTACACAAGTTGGCAGTGAGACTGATCAGCCAGGCTTATCTTAAGAGGGGTAATGTAAGCTGTAGAGCTGTACAATGAAATCAGTAAATACAGGTATCCAAGTAAACACTTGGACACTTAAGTTATAGTATAAATATTTATTTATATATAAACAAATATATTTAAAGCATTCTTTAAAAAGCAGCAACTAATAGTAACATAAATCCCAAATTAGGATTCAATTAAAAAAGAGAACAATAAAGCAGGCGAGTAATTCTTTCATAGGTTATACATTTTCCAGCACATTGAGTGATGTCATTTGTGGACAGAATTCGCACTTATTTTGTATTACCTTTGCAGTATTGAGTTATAAGGGAGGGACAGGTTATAGTTAGATCAGAACATACTGGTATTCTACAAAAACAGTTAGGATTCTCCCAGAGGGATGTAGGCAGTCTTTTATCCCAGCCATAATAGTGTTCAACAATTAAAACCTGTAAGGGAACAAACACTGCCAAAGCCAATAGGTTCAGAAGGGGGCCTTTATGGAGCCAGACAGCCAAAGTCAATGGGCCAGTTGAAAGCTCTGATTCCCTCTTAGAAAATGTTCTTAAATAGTCTGCAGTTCAAATAGAGAATCACAGCAACTCAAGAGGAGTCCCCTTGTAGAAGCACAAGCTAAAAGGTCAGTGCAAGTGAGCTGAGGTCAACTCAGAGTAGGGTTAAATAGCACTCCCAAAAGGTAGGAAGCACCCCAAATGGCAAAAGGTTGATGTACCCCAAACCCAATAGTACCCGAGAACTGAGGAATTTGTTCCAGCTGAATGTCTTCTGGTTGCAGTGCAGCAGACCCATGTTCCTGGTCCTTGGTCGTGGTGACGAAAGGGAGGACGTCTGGCGGGCTCCAACAGCAGCACTCGAGAGAGGAACTCAGCAGCAATGGATTCTACTTGATTCAGCAGCTCTTTGTGGGTTTGGCGCCTTTTTCTCAGGACCAAAGAAGAACGAACAGCTCTGGTTAGAAGTTACTTGATCCCTCGGTCCTGGACTCTGATGGGGGCACTCTGATGAGGGGACCCTGTATGACGATTTCCTGCTTCTGTAGGATCCTCTCGATGCCTAAGAAGTTTTGGCCGTATTTGCACTTCCAAAGACAACGCACTTGCCGATAGGCATGGGTCCTCGGGCATTGGGATTCTGCAGCCTTGGAAAGTCACAGCAAGTCGAGGGTTGCACCAAAATGGAGTTTGTCTTAAGGCTAGTTGGTCCCACCAGCCCAAGGGAGGAAGCCGCCCAGTGTGGGTCTTCACAGTCAAAGCAAAAATGGGGTCCATACAGCTGCAGGGCTTCACCAGGCACTTTGCGGTCCAGGAGGGTGCTGCTGGCATCTATTCAAGTCGCCTTCTTTAGATGTTGTCCTCCAATGGTCGACTGCCTCTAGTCCCAATAACCTCACCTTTTAAGCAAGGTCCCATTCATTCACAGCCCTAGGCTGTCAATCACCCAGCAGGGTGGCTGTCCTCCAGTACAGCCAGCTTGCCAATCAAAACTGGTTTCACTCAGGCACACCTAGAGACAAAGGAAAGGGAAGTTCCGGGACCCTCCCTTTCCAGACACACTGGAGCCTGGACGGTCTTAAGGGCGGATGCCCGTCAAAGGCATAATACACAAAGGACTCAAAACAGATTCAAACAACAGAGTAAAAGTCGAGAAGAAACTGAAAAGAAATGGCAAAAAAAGAAGACCGGGCCATTTTGAGAAAATGATCACCCTTGGGTGCTGTAGTGCAGCTGAGGATTTAGTCTGCAGATACATGGCACAAGGTAGTAAAAAGGAAACCACTGCCACCAGTCATTCAAGTTAGTTAGTGTAACAGATAATGAGTTACTATGTAAACCTAAGCACTCCACATAGGGTGGTGTTTGCCGGACCCACAAAAGAAAACGTAAGTAAGACAGGGGTCATCTTAATATTCTTGGGAACAATAGTTCACCCAAGAAAATGTAGTTCAAAATTAAGAGATGTCCAAGGGACTTCTCAGTCGCACTGCACAAAAGGTGCTGCGTGTCATAACGCAAAAAGAACAGGCCTCTGGAGTTTACCAGACTCCATTAAACAGTAGGAAACACAGAAATCCTAGTAAGAAAAAAAACACACGAGAGTGAGAAAAAAGTCCCACTCACTCAGGAGTTGAAAGTAAAAAGCCTGAGTCCAGCAAAGGAGCTGGGGGTCTCTAAGGTTAAAGGGAATTGGCACAGAAATGAAAATTCTCACTAACAGACCTCTAACCCCGATCGTGATGCACATAGTCTTTGCAAGGACACATCCACATTATGAGGAAGGGAAGAAACAAACAATTTTGCTTTGAACTGGTGATAAGTATCTTATCCGCCCAGACTTGCGGCCGTCCTCATTTCACACTAATCTATACGACTACCAATGAATAACAGGCTCCCATGTACTTAAAAAGAAGCCATCTCCTCTCCACAATAGTACCAAGTGGTAAAATCATGAGCCTGGCCGTAGCCGATCATCTGATATTATCGCAGCTGCTCACTACCTTCCTTCAGCCTGCAGCCCCGCCCAACTTCCCAGTCACACAGACTTTATTTTGCCACCCCTTGTTTCTGGGCCTGCACAATCCCTAGCTATGATAAGACTCGCGGCACACAGATTCATGCATTTGCCATGTACCCTGTATTTTGGACCTAACATCTTTTTCCCAGAAAGCATAAAGTGGTGCCCAGCTCAGACATTTGAATGGTGCAGTGTACCCGATTGGAAGATGGATGTGCATCCAGTTCCCAAGAGGGCTTTAAGAACCGTGGTTTCTTCACAACACCTTAGTTAAAGAAATGTTTCTGCAGCTGCCGGATAGGGGAAGCAACACCATCCAAACTAAGGCAAAAGGCGGTTCCAAATCAAAGGAAAAACCAGACCAGCCCTCTCTTTAATGGGAGCTGTGGCAGGGCATTCAGGCTTAACTCAAGTGAGCGAGCAAGACTGATAGCGAAGTAAAGCTAAACCCCACAGTTACTCCAACAGAATGCACCACACTGGCATACAGAACATTTTACACTTCCATTAAATTGCACATATAATCTCTAATTGTTCAAATAAGTTCCTATGTTAAACATAGCACATAGCATCAACAGAGGCCATGTATCAACATAATAATGGACAATGAAGACCCAACAGTGAGGCGTCAGCAATGCGAGCAACTATGTGATTGTTCAAAACGCACAATTATTACTAAGCAACACAAAGCAAAAATGCTGCACTATCACTACTCTACTGAGGATTTCCCTGCCTAACCAAAGCTAAAGAGAAACACTCAAACACAGGATGTCTGGCCATCACACTAAACAAATACACATATATGGCAATTCAAATAACAAACAACATTCACAGTTTCTTGATAACCTCTCAGTAACCTGGGTGGATTGCCGTCCCAAAAAATTAATAATTCTTCAATATTTACCCAAAAGGAGAAATAAGAAAATCCTTGTACATGGGACAGTCTCAAATCAGTTCTTGATCTTTCAATGTCTAGGCAAAGTTTTGTTAACCAAATTTCGAACAGCAAATCTTTTCTTCTTTGTGCAAGATGTCTTTTCCACTTCCTCAGACAGCACCAATCGTAACCCATGCAACAATGCTTTGTCACCACTTCCAACAATCCAAGAAGACTTGCCATAGTGCACAAGAAATGCAACTTCTATCACAGTTAGTGAAACACAATTATTGGTTAACCGTTGGAATGTCTTTAGTTACAGAATTAGAATTCACAATAGGTATATTTGTCAGAATGATTTCACAGTGCTGCTACTTGCACTTAAACAACTTCACTTCTACTCAAGTTTACAATTTGCCTCAAAGTATTCAACTATGTTTAGGCTACTGCAATGTTGCATCTACTGACAACCAGATATACTAATACACCTTCGGTATTCTGGACTACTACCACATCTACAGTAAATTGAGACTTCAAGACAGTTTTTACAAGATTCATTTTCAAGCATTTCGACACCTTCAAGTAGGCAAGGCATTCTTCCTCTAAATATCTCTCTTCAAAATGGGCAGCCTCTTTGCCTTTCTCGTATCTTTGCCACAATAACAACCTAAGTTTGCCTTTATGAACCACTTCTCTCTTCCTTTCAGAGTCTTTTGCAATATAGGTTGCGTCAACTTCGAAATAAACTTTACAAGCAGACAATTTCCCTTCCCCAACTTCGCTTTCACCTTCTGCCAACTATAAGTCCCAACAATTGCCCAAAAGCCCTGGTGCCACTGTTGGCTTCAGGTACTGCTTGCACAGTTGTATTTTAAGCAAGGTTCAACTGCTTTTGGGTTTAAGTTCGATTGCTTTTGGCTCTGAGAAAGGATTGCTTTTATTCTTAGTTTGTGGAGACTTTTGGCGTGGGCAATCTTTGCTGTTCTCTTCAATGGTAACAATGCTCGTTTTTCTCTTCAATTATGGACAGAAAATGCATGCCAGTAAAGGATAGAGTTCAGTCTTCCTTTGGGAATCACAATTAGGCAAAAGCAACCACTTCTTGATATAGGTTGGCGTTTGTTGCCAAGTGGTACTGTGCCAATCTATGTGTCTATGTTAATTATATTTTCTTTCAGAAGAATTTGACACTATCAGCATCTGGTGGGGTGGGGGGGGTCGGTAATACCTAATGGTCTGACTAATGTACATGGATTAACGATGTACTGTACTTACAGCACCGATTGTCATTATCACGTTGGCAAACATATCTTTTACCTTAAGACCCTGACATAGGATTCACACAGCCTCAGGACCAGGAGGACAACTCTGTAAATCCTCTAACTACTAATAAGCATTCCATATACTGGAATAGTCCTTTTAACTGTTGAAATATCGATTCTATGTCAATTTCAAGCATCAAATTGATGTACTGTGTGATGTAAGAATGAAACAAGATTACAGAAATCAATCGCCCAGTTACACATTACTTTTCAATTTTTGATTTTTATTTTGGATATGCACTAGGAACACCAATGAATCTTAATTGATGGGATACCTTGACATTTATTTATGTTGTGTTATGCATCGATATTTGATTTAGATTTGATTTTTAATGACTTTCTTTATCTTACTTTTGATATTGTATTTAGAACACTGTATTTTGTATGTCTTATTCTTTAAAACAAAAAGAATTTTTGAACTACATGAAAAATTTAAATTAAATGGCCTTTTATTGGGTTTTCCATTGCACCTACAAATGTTGCACTTGTATGAGTTAAGTGAGTTTCCTCCTTCAGATGAATTGTTCACAAACCGTCACAAATAAGGAGTCTGGACAATGGAATATTAAATTAGACATCCATAAGACTTTGGATAGTCGTTGCACTGTTTCTTTCCGTTTGAGATATATCCAGGGGCACACCCGTATTTATATGAAACAAAGACCTGAATTACTGATCGCAGGCACTGAGCGCACATGTGTGAGGGCTCACCCAGTTAATCCATGTACTTCTTCATATAGTTGTGAAAGGTTAAAGACTTAAAAAATGGTTTTGTTAAAGTTTGGTTTTCTCTATACCAAGCCACAAGCTAATATCATTGTAGGTACAGCAAAATCAGCCCCCGTAGAGCTGCAACGAGGCACCAGACAAGGCTGTCCGCTATCGGCGTTGATCCTTGCCCTGGTAATGGAACTACTAGCTTCCAACATACGAGAATAACGACAACAAAGGGGACACATCATAGGGCCACACCTGCTCATCATATCCCTATACGCAGACGACGTAGCATTGTTCATATGCAACCCCGAAGACAATCTGAGCCCAGTCATGAGGGAAGTTATTAAATTCGGAGCAGCCTCCGGATTAAAAATCAAGCAATCAAAATCGATCATATTCCCACTGACCCCGAAAACTAAACCATTTGCAGACGACTTCCAGCTCACATGGAAAACATCCAAAGTCCGATACCTGTGGATACAGATGTCACTAAGTTACCAAGAGGTATTCCGAGACAACTACGAAGAGGTGGTCAAATACCTACAAGGAAAAAGTAGCACGACGGAAGACTTTACCACTAACTCCCTGGTCAAGATGGTGATCCTACCCAAACTGCTATACTTATTGCTACCACAATCCTTCCTGAACAGATTAAAAAGCATGGTCCTCGGACTACTATGGGCGGGCAAACCGGCTAGAGTGGACACGCAACACTGACACTCCCGGTAACAAGTGGAGGTCTGGCCCTTCCGGATCTGGAGAAATACTTTTGGGCAGCGCAGGCACAGTTCCTCAGTCATTGGTACGCCACACAAGCAATCAGATCTCATGTGCAAGTGGAACGAGCCCTAGCAACACCCAATCTGTTAACTGCTGTCATCTTTAGCCGGACTCCTGTCCCAAACACCACCATGAATGTAATGCTCTCGACGTACACAATTTGGAAGAAGCTAGCCCAAAAGTATGGGGTACAAACCCGATACTCTCGCCTTCTGCCTGTCAAGTTCATACCAGGGGTTCCACTGACGTCAGAGACAGTATTCCGCCAATGGGTCGAAAAGCTACGTATAAAGAACCTACGTGACCTCTTCACTGAGGACGGCTTTATAACTCCACAACAAGCAAAATTGAGAGGCGGTAACACCGCACTCGACGTATTCCTCTATTCAGGATCCGGTACACCCTGCAAACACTCCTGCCCGACTTCCCACGTCAGCCACCAACCTGGCAACTGCTGCACAACGTAATACAGGCACAAGGCGAGGGCAGGCTGATGTCGCAAAATTTACAAATCTATTATCACCGACACGACCCCCAACATCACTCGCGCAAAAGTCAGATGGGAAAAGTCCCTACGCATAACCATATCAGAAGGGGATTGGACCTACATCCTGAAACAGACACAAAAAATTGCTCTCAACTCACGCTTTAAACTAATCCACTTCAATTTGTTTTCACAAAACCTATTACACACCAGCAAAAGCAAACAAACATCACCCTGAAGCATCCGCAAAATGCGAAAGGTGTAGGACACATTCAGCTGATTTTGTCCATCTCGCATGGGACTGCCCCAAACTAACCCCATTCTGGAACCAAGTCCTAGAGACGACAGCTCCAATTGTGGGGGAAGCAATACAACCGATCCAGACAGCAGCCTTACTTGGAATGACAAAACTACTCTCCGCACCAATAAGGAAACTGGCAGGACTACTGCTGACACTAGCCCGTAGGAGGGTTGCCATGGCCTGGAGCCGAGGCCCCCACCCAACAATCGCTGCTTGGCGCAAGGACATCCTCTACTGCCAAGATGTAGAAACAGACTTTGTTAAACAACTTCCCTTACATGCCCGTCCACCTGACATTTGGGGCCCTCTGATACTATTCGTGATGAATGAAGCGGAGGAGGTCCCTTGCTCCCCAGCGGGCACTTCAGAAACAGAGGATACGCTCTGGTAAAGCCTCAGTCCTAACACCTCTGCCTCCATGAAACAACAAACTGGAATGGTGCAATGCATACAAGTGAGGACATTGAACTAAAAGGTGGGGTGGAGTGGGGAGGGGAGAATGGGGTTTGGCGCAAAGTTTAAATCCACCCTAATGTGGGTGTGAAGTTGTATTATGTTATAAAAACCAAAAATAAAGGTTTTTTAAAAAAAGGTTTGGTTTTCAGCAATGACCTTCGCAAGGTTCACTCTTCTTAATAAGAGATACGCGACCACTTCTTCGTAAGGGTTCCTTCTTTAAATATTTAACAATGGGTTTTTATCAGTGTTTGCTATTCATGCAAGTAAAAAGGAATTATCCAGTACACGCAAGAACTACTTTTCCATTGTTGGCTTATTAAAGCTTCGACGAAGAACTTTAGCTCGCTTCCAACTATATGCAAGTAATTGGGAAACTGGATACTGTTGCCGGCAGTGCTTGCGCAAAGAATTAGAATGCCAGGTTTCACTCACTAACTTCTGAAATCCTTATTCTGCGGGTTGCACGACTTCCACGACTTCTGCCACAACTTCGACTGCTTCTGGCTTCACCGGGTCCCACACCCTTCCTCACTGAAGGCGTCTTAGGTCTGGCCACACGTTTAAGGAGCCCCTCTCGCTTCTGAGACCCACAGCTTGACAACAGCTCCCCGCCTCGGTCTCCAGCACGTTCTCGGCACGGCAAGCACAGCAATGAGGCCAACATGGGGAAAAACAGCTCCTCTGTACACCTTCCACTGCGCAGAGTCTGCACTTGAGAGTTTGGGGACAGGATCCTTTTCAGAACAAGCAAAAATCTGCTGTATCCACGCTCTAGTGTCCCTCTGGTTCTCCCACTTCTGCTTGGTTTGCCAGCTTTGTGCCTTCTTCTGTTTCTACTGCTACCGCTTGCACTCCAGTAACATTTCCAGCTCTTTCCAATTGCCTACAACTGAGGGGGCCTTTTATGCCTCTGAGGTTCCTTCAGGTGTGGGCTGTTAAGCTCCATTGCCTGACTACTGCATGCCTTTTCAACCCTCTTCCTCGTCCCAGTACTTGTGGGATCCTGGGACTTGTAGTGCCCAAAAACAAAATTAGTTCTTTTAAATTACTTCTTATTTTTTTTAGGATAGATGTAGTTCCCTTAAAGTTATTTAAGGATAAAGCATTAGAATTATTTGTAGTTATAGAGGAAGGCAGTCTATTTAAGGCAATACTTCTAGATTCCTTTCCATTATACCTTTGGGAGCAAGGAAGATGTCTATCCTGAAATACTTTGAAGGGTCTGTCTGTGGGTAAGGCTTGTTCAGGTTTTTTAGTACTTGTGCCCAGAGCCACAGATTTTATATATGATTCAGTGACATTATGTTAGGACAGTTTTTCTGAAGTCCAACTAAGGGCTTAGTAAAACCATTCAACTGAGGCAGTACAAGACTCCACTCTTAGTATAAGGCTGTACCACCTGAATTCATGGTAGCGTCGACTGAGCAGCCAGGCATATCTTAGGAGGGAGAGAGGGCAATATAATCAGTACAAATGAAATTGTAATACAAATGGTTCAAAGAAACACTATGTATGTAAAAATAAATGATTTATTTTAATACAAGTAGGCCCAAATAAATCTAGTGGCAAATAGGTACTAACACATTATATGTAATCACAATTATAGAAACACAACACTATACATGAAGGTACACAGACTAAAGCATAAACCTTGTTTGGAACACCTAACAGTAGTTCTAGGGAAGTCAATCCTTTTCATACACATTCTGTATAGGTCACACCTATTCTTGGTGAGTAAAAACCAATGGTTACTTTCAGATTACAATAATTAATTCAAGGGTGGTAGACCCTACCAGTTGTACCGTGACCCTCGGCAGCAAATCACATAACCAGTCAACTGGACAGCATACATTTTGTGAATAGTGGAACATTTATTCCAAGTACAGTAAAAACCTATAACTACTTTTGTGATAGCACACAGTTATACTAGGTGAGTAAAACCTAAGGATGTAATATTCAATTACAGGCGCTTCTGAGATCAGTGAAACACGGATTGAAATAAGCAACAACTCCAATTTATTTTAGGATGGCACACAGCTAACTCAAGGTAAGTAAAACCCATATACTTTTTTAAGCTCACAATGAAGTCCAGGTTAGATCTTTCCCAGCAATACAAGTAACTGATGTATGACTTATGAGGGACAGTTAGAACCAAAAACTCTTTTTGTGTCCATCTAAACAGCACAGGGAAAGCAAAACCCAATGTTACACTTTACTGAATGACTCAGTTATTCTAGGTAGGAAACAACCTAATGCAGACTTATTCTGGACAGGCTAACAGAAAGTCAGGGGAAGCAAGACCCAGTTGGGGGACACTCATACAATTATCCTAACAGGAATAATCTGGTGAAACCAACACATGACTTTTGGGAAGAGGCACAACCTAATCACAGGTGAGCAATATACCTTCACATCTACGTTCTATTAGAATGGCAAAACGGTTTCTAAGGAAAGAAGCATGTTAAACATACTTTTAAGAATAGTGCATCACAAATCCAAGGGAAGTAAGAACTTTTGTAACTGTTCACTCTGAGTTACAGTTACCAACCAACTCTTAAACATGCATTCTCTTTTCTAGGCAAAAGGCCCAATCCCTACAAAGTATTCCCCTTATTCTTGGAGCATGAAAAAGTATTCACCTTATTCTTGGAGCATGAGTGTTCTCAGTTGCAGAAGGGTGTCAGGATAGGTTCTTAAGTAGCAAAAGTCAGAATTCCTCAGAAAGACTGGGGAAACGGGTGAGTACTTTACTTCTAGAGATAGAAGAGGGACAAGGGGCTTCACAGAAGACACTCTAGCAGGATTCTAGCAGTGGTACTGGGTGCACTGGATGAGAGGCCACCCCATCACAAAAAACACCCCTCAGCTACACAGTAATCCCGACAGACCTAAGGTAAGGTACATACTCAAGTCAATACATTACCTCCGCATTGAAGAAGATATTGCAGCAAAAACCCGGTCAGTGGATTCCTTGTCGTGGTGACCGAAAACAGGACCTTGGAAAGGATTTTGCAGCAGTGATCAATGAAGAAGGCTCTAGGCAAGGTTTTCCTTGCAGCTGGATGCAGTCCTGAAGATTTGGCACCTTTTACAGAAGCTCAAAAGACCGAAAATCGCAGTTGAATTCTCGTTGTTACCAAGGTCCAGCACCCTGGTGAGGGGACTTTTCGGACTCAATTCAGGTCTCTGGAGATCCATCAGGATGCCCACGAAGTTTCAGCGAGATTCGGAATACCGGGCACCACACAATGGCTCGAGGTCCTGGGGATTGGGGTATTGCAGTCCTGCAAGGTCGCAGTAACGCCTGTGATGGCTCCAAATGCAGGTCTCTTCAGTCTAGTGGGTCTCATCAGGGTCGGGGTCGTCGTTTTCGGATTCCCCAGATAGTTTGGAAGGAAGGGCTACAGCAGGCTCCGGTTACACAGCAGGCTCTCCGGTCGCTGGAAATCGTCTCAGCCGCTTTTCTTTCATCGTCCTCTTCGGTTCCGGTTCCAATGGTCAACTTGTCTTCAGCTTCCAGGTTTGCAGTATTTAACAGGAATTACAGCACAACTTCTGAAGTCTCTCCCTGCATTTTACAACAGGGGGCGGCCTAGTTGTCCAATCAGGACAGCCAGTCCCCCACTGGGATTTGTCTCCATTCAGACAAGGAGGAAGACAAAGGGCTGTGGAGTTTTGGACTCCTCCCTCGTTTGCTGCCATCACAGATAGACTGGAGCCTGGGCGGGGAGTCCAGGGGACTCCCACCGAAGACAAAATAAAAATTGCACAAAGGAATTTCCCGCCCTGGATGTCGGGGAACGGAACAAGAAAGGACAAGAAACATTAAAATGACGAAAAAAGAAGACAGGGGCCATTTTGGTAAAATGAGAACCCTTAGGTGCCTTTACTGCAGCTGTGAACTAAGACCGCAGTAAAGGTGCACCAAATTAATACAAGGTATCGCTACAACCAGCCATTGAAGGTAAGCTTGTCCGTGTAACAGAATTGTTACAGGTTTAGTGTGAAAGGTGATACATTGCATCTCCCCAGCATTCCACATAAGGTCAGGTGTGCTGGTTCACCAAATAAAACGTAAAAGGGATCCAACGATCCTTTCTACCCTTGGGAACTGTAGTTCTCTCGAGATTAGCCAGAAAAAGTTAAAAGGGGAGCCACTGGGGCAACCCAGCAAAGTTGATAACTTTAAATAGACACTATGGAGAGTCTAGAAAATTACACACATAAAAAGAATAGAAGATTCCGTGAGTGTGGAAAAAGGTTCCCACTCACCTAGGTATAAGGAAAGGAAAAATAATCCACCAGTAAAGAAAAAAGTTATGGGGTTGACACAGGTCAGGAAGATTTACCATTTCCATGAAAATCTTACCCAACACATTATAATGGCAATAAGCAATAACCTGTTTTGGCAATTTGGAAAAATGTTCCCCTTCAAAGGACACGTTCCGTGTTTTACCCAAAGGGATCTCCTCACCACCCTGGGCCTGGTCTCCTCCCAGATGATCTTCCTGCAATACACCACCCCCAACGTCAGGATCCGGCATCATCAGTCTTTCCCTGGCCACCTTGGAGAAGACTTAAGGCAGGATTTCAGTGAGGGATCCGTAGGATTCTTCACACAACCCACCTCTAATACTAAAGTGTACCTGATGGTAAGGCATTATACACAGAGGCTAGGGGGTGGGAAGAAAAGGGAGCCCTAGATACACTAGAACAAAACATTCACCTACTCATACACAAGACCCAAAATGCCAACACAGAAAAAAGCCACAATAATTCCTAGACCTCGCACACATAGTAGCTGAAATGTTACACGTGTACAAAAGAGGGGTTAATGCTTGAACAGCCAAGCCCAGAGGGCCACAATAAGTTAGAATTAGATGACATTTGTAGACCAGACCCCTATGGTCTTAGAACACTCCTAGAAAACAAACAAATATGGGGGCGCTGTTGCGCAAGCACCAAGATGGCCGCGTGAGTTTGAGCTCCATCTGCCATACGGTCTTGAGAATCCAGGGCCCTTCCTAACACCCGCCAGCACCCTTTATCATCCGGGGCGACATTGTGGGTGTTGTTGCATGCCATGGGCTGCCTGTGGCTGCCTAACGAGCCATAGACACCGGCCGAACGCCCGGTCCGCTGTGCACAACCTGAGCCGTGCTGGCACTTGACCCCCACTGTTTCCCATGCTGCCCCCTTGCCCCAACTGAAGGGGGTCGAGAGGTGACACGCTCTGGAGGGGCCGCACTGTGAGCGCATCAGCACGGGGGCCGCGGGAGGGACACCGCGACCCTGGACTCCAGATCCGGCTCCTCCTCCTTGCTGCTGGAGCCGCTCTCATCTATCCCGCCTAATGTCCCTGCCGGGGCTCCCCTGCTGCAGTTTCTCCAGTGAGTTGATCGCTGGTCCTACAACGCTGATTGGCATTTGATTTCCCCCCTACCGATGGAGCGACCTGTGCTGAGGGGGCCCTTTGTTTTCCTGCTGTTGGCCGCCCCCTGCTGCCTGAATACGTTGGATGTGGCCTGCCATACCCCACACACCGTGACTGTCTCTTGCTCCTTGGAACCCTTGGCTGACATTGGACCTTGACCCCGAGACTGTGCGGGCCATTGCATCCCCCTCCTGAGGATGGTCTGCGCCAGTGTGGTGAGGTTGGCTGCTGGACTCTGTGTGGAGGTGCCCTGTGCCCCTGGACCCCCTCACCACTACTGCCCAACTGTTGTCGTGGGTGACCCAGGCTCCAGTGGACCTATACTGCTATGGAAGGTCCTATTCACTGAGGAGCAATCATTATACCCCCAACCCCCAAATAAACTGCAGGTCACCTGGTCTATCCATGTGGCGCCAGCTGCTGCGCTGCACTGAATCCTGGAGCGCTGGGTTACCACTGTGCTCCAGGCCTAACAACTACTGCTGGGATCCCGGGGGTCTGTGGAGTCTGCAGATGGTGTTCCGCTCTCATCAGGTCACCTTTAAGATTGTACTATAGACACTGGCCCTCACTCACTTACAGAGCTCATCATCCTCTTCAATCTGTGTAGCGTGAACTTCCATCCCTGCAGATCTTTTTCTCGGATACGCTGTGCCAGCTGGAGTGCCTCTCCTCGCGCTCATCACTTTTGGCCCCCTGGTGTTGTACCGTACCATACCATACCTGTAGTCCCACGAGACCATGACCAAGGGAGTGGGCCGGAAACAGAGGTCAATTAACATGATCACCAGGGCGGCGCCAAAACCGGCAGAGGCTCATGGGGAAGCTGATGCACTTCCATCGTCATTGGGGGAGCCCTCCGAACTCCAGAAGATTATTGAATATATGTGGGAGGTGTTCACAACCTTGCATACCAAGCTTGACGACATGAGCGGGACGATTAGCTCCATCAAAGCGCATATGGAGTAGGCCGACTCCCGTGTCACTGAAGTGGAAGCCAGGGTGGGCTCAGCCAAGGACGGCGTCACAGCACTAAGGGGTGTAACTGCACTAAGGGCCGAGGTCACCTCACTGGCCAGGCAGGTCCAGGCGGTCAGCAAAAAGAATGATGATTTGGAGTCCAGATCGCGGCGTAATAACCTACGCATAATCGGAGTCCCTGAAGAGAATCTCGACAGACCCATGGAGGAGTATGTGGAGCACATCCTTCTTTCACTGCTAGACAGTCCCAAGCTGTCTCCTCAGTTTGCGTTTGAACGAGCCCATCGCTCTCTTGCTGCGAAACCCAGACCTGGAGCTCCACCCGGCCTATAATAGCAAGAGTCCTTAACTATTTGGACAGGTACTCGTTACTTCGTGCCACCGGAACCAAGGGGGAGCTGAGATTAGGGGGAGCTGAGATTAGGGGGAGCCGAGATCCACCTTTACCCCGACTTTTCTGTCGGTGTTCACAGCAGGAGCGCAAAAAGAACCAGCTCCGCGAGGTGGGAGTCAGGTACTCCATTATATATCCAGCTAAGAACACGCTGAAAAGGTCTATTTTTTCACTATTGCTGAAGAAGCCTCCCAGTTCCACGAAGACCACTTCCCTGGCTGATTCCCAAGGACCTGTCAGACTACACTGGATCTCCCTAGACACCCATTGTGAGGGGACCACGACACCTACGCTCCGATGTGTGGTCCCCACAAATTCCCTCTGCGATCCATGTTATACTACTCCTTGAAAGCCTGAACTGTGCACCATATTTTGCCATCTACGTTTGCGTCTGTGTGGAAGCCGACCTTGGTCTACGCACAGCCCCCATGCAGAGTTGCAACTGTTGTTGTTGGGTTAATGACAGGTGGGGATTCACACCTCTGATTGGGAGATTTAGTTATGCTGAAGGCTGTTTTCATCTGGCTGTGGCCGGGCATTGATGCCATTTGTGTACTGACAAAATGGTTGTTGAAGAGCTGACATTCATAAACTTGAATGTTAAGGGGTTGGGCAACCCGGTAAAGATGTGTAAGTTACAGCTTTATGTTGCGCGTCATAAAAGCCAAGTTCTATTCTTGTCGGAGACGCATGCACTGGATGGTGGATGCAAAGCATTTGCTAGATCATGGGGTTCACAACAGTATTACACCACCTACTCTACGCAGAGCCGCAGGGTTTTGACCCTGATACATAAGTTCATCAGGTTTATCCACAAAGAGACACATACAGATCCCCGGGGGCGCTACGTCCTAGTATATGGTACACTTATGGAACAAGAGGTGGTTCTTTTAAATATATATGGCCTAAAAATAGATGATCCTAACTTCTTCTCACAGCTTCACACAATACTGGCCCGTTTTCCCCTGGTTTCCTATAGCGTGGGGTGGCGATTTTAATACCATTGTGGACAACAACCTTGATAGGTCAGCACTAAGACCCGTCAGCAAACCAGGGTGGCTAAGTCCATACTAGAAATACAGGCCTCACCTAGGGGTAGTTGACACATGGAGACTATTGCACCCACTGTCTCGTGCATTCTCCTTCTATTCTACATTGCAGGACTCGCATTCACAGGTTGACAGATGGCTACTCTCGAATACACTGGTCGGGCTGGTAGGACGCATGGAAATTCTACCCAGGACCTTCTCAGACCATTTCCCAATAACGCGGTCACTAACCTGGGTGGAGAAATATGGGTTGAAGCGATCATGGCGTCTTAAGCCAAATGCGCTCTTGGATCCTGTCTTCGAGGCCGTGCTGGGAGCAATTATTCATGAATACTTTGAACTCAACACCGGGTCAGTTGACTCGCATGCCTCCCTGTGGGAGGCCTTCAAGGCATGTACCGGTTGTGTTGCTCTGGCAAAAGAAGCTGGGATCCTCCGCTTGATCCGCAGGGCCATTCATGAGCACATTCCCCTGATTGAGAGAGGGGACGGGGTCCTGGTGCATACGACTCCGGAGGTCAATGAGGCGTTCGCTCCTTCTACGAAGCATTATATGCAAATACTGACACTGCATCTGTATCAGATATTGAGGCATTTCTTGATAGCCTCCCATTATCGTTGTTATTTGACGAAGCCGGAGAGAAACTAGCTCGGCCTATGACCACTGAAGACATCCTGAATGCCACTGATTCACTCTCAGCGGGGAATGCCCCTGGCTCCGATGGTTTTACTATGGATTTTTATAAATGCTATAGAGGACGCCTCGTACCTCGCGTATCTGCCATATGGGAGGAAGCATGTGCAACAGGTAAGCCCCACCCCCCCCCACTCCACATGAGGCAATAGTCTTGGTACTATTGAAGCCTGATGAGCCGCCTGCGCAAAGTGGCTCCTACTGTCCCTTCTGGCTGATTAATAGCGATGTAAAGATCTTCACCATGGTATTGTCCCTCCGCCTTGCCCCATACATGACATTTTTGGTTCACCCCGATCAGGCCGGATTCATACCAGGCCGCTCTACCTGGGGATTAACCTGGGGCGTCTTGTTAACATCTTGACCCTTATAGACCCAGAGGCAGAGGCGGTGGTAGCGGCACAAGACCTGCAGAAGGCCTTTGACTTAGTCTCTTGGGATATCTTGTGGGCCATCCTGGAGAGGTGCAATTTCGTCCCCCGTTTCCGATTGTAGGTGAAACTCCTATATGCTTACCCGGTCGCCAAGGTAAGCACCAATGGCCTTCACTCTGCCCAGTTCACTATTGCTAGAGGTACCAGGCAGGGCTGTCCCTTTTCTCCCCTGATTTTTACAGTGGCCATTGACCCCTTAGCAGACAAGATCCGCCAGAGACATAGCCATAGAGACATGAGACTACAAGTTGCAAACATACAACGCTCAGTTTGCCATTTGTGGTCTTGTCAGGACGATATTAAATATGAAATAAAAATCAGTCAAGTTCCAAGTAGTTCTGCATTGAGGGCCAGGACTGTGCAGCACAGTCCACACAGAACGTGCTAGACCCATTAGTAACTATGGGGCCTGTATTTTACCCTGCATGCAAACGTGCAACACGCAAACCCGAGTGCCTACAAGGTGTGACAGACAAGTAGCCTCTCCACCAATTGTCTGGAAAAGTGAGACGGTTACTGTGCCAAACTTACTGTAAATCCATGTGCACCTCCATCTTTGACAAAGTAAATCCCACTGCCAGCCTGGAAGAGGAAGGTGCCACTTTCTCTGTGATAGTCGAAGGCTGCAATGCCAACGGTTCCAATCCGCTTCCTCTCTCTGAGAAGCTCCTCTTCCCTGGAATAGGTCCTGTAATCTGGCATCGCCTGTGGGGAGAAATCGGAGACAAAGGTCTGAGGGCAGGGTAACATTTATATCGTTTTTAAGCAGGGCTCAACATTTGCACTCACCACTAACCATTGGCTAGTGATCATGGACTCTTGCCAAGTAAGAATGTGTGTGTGTGAATGTGTCTCTAAATGTGTGTTTAAAGAATTGACGGGAAAAGTGACTTTCTATGCCCGTCTAGTAACTTGTAATTTCTAGCCCTGCTTAAGTGCGTGAAAGAGACAAAGTAGGTTGAAAGAAAAGCAGGACAGGCACAAAAGGAAAACAGGGTTGGAATAGAATGAAAAACATCATAAAGGACAAAGACAAGGAGCACATGTGTTTGCAGTATTGATGGGAAAATAGTGTGTCAAACATATGAATGGAGCATGAGTTCATGAATGGATGGTTCCTCTTGCAATTCCTTCATCCTTGAAACAGAGGTTTGCATCCCAATGTCTGCTACTATTTGCTAGACTTGGCACATTTATTTTCATCATCATGAAAATAAATTGCAAATCACATCCAAAACTATGCCTATCTGGACACTGTGAATAGGTGCACAGCTTGTTCAATACATCTACCTGCCATAGCAACAAACCTGAAAGCCTGATCAATTTTGCCTAGGGCAAGAAGAGTTGGAGAAACGATTTGCATGAGCTCACATTGTGCAGATTCCGATCTGGAAATGACTCAATGGTTCCATTTTGACCAAATAGAAAGCGTGCATAAACCCTTCTGCCAGACTCTGGAAGGCAAATCCTGAATCAACGCATGAATTCTTAATTTTGTGGGTGAATCCTCAACACCATGAAATGCCAAAACACCATTATGAGAACACTCTGATATTTGTCACTTCTTGAGAACTACACGTGCAATGACAAGCGGTTAGTATTACACATTGGAATTTGCCAAAGATCTGCCGGTTTCACATTAGAGTGAATGAATGTGCCCATCCCTAGTTGATTAGTAACTACTGAGTAGCAAATTGAACAAGTTTGGTGGCCTCAGCTGAATTACCCTGGGAATTGTGAAGAATCCAGTGGAGCCATCAACTATTCCCCTGATTTGTCCTCCTCTCATGTGGCCAGGGGATGACAGCCGCTACCTGATACTAACATTGGGGGCGGCTATATGAGGGAGCATCACATGAGAGGAGACAACTACCGGGTGGCGGTGTGGACTCAGTCGGACGAGACGTAGTATCCCCTCCCTCCTTTCCCCTGATAAAGACCCTATAATACCCAAGTTCTTAATGGCTTATTGTCACACAACGGTTCCCCCTTATAGTAAAAGTCAGAAATGTCACTCCCATCTATGACACAAACACTCACAACTCATATATAACGTCTTCTGTTTCTGATGAATCCTAATGCAAGACTTTTCAACAACACCATTCAAGAAATATGTTAACATCTGTGGACTTCAACTCCCATAAACCCTCAGGTACTGAGACGGGGACGAGGATGCAAGAGTCTATGCAAACCAAAAGAGTGCTGTAGCCTAATGTGCAGGCTACTTGTTTAACTGGGCATTTAAAAATGGCATCCGCACTAGTGAAAAGGGCAATGCGGGAGAGAACCGTGCAGGAGAAATCAGTGGGAGAGAAGACATGCAAATGCAGACGGCAGCTTGCGAACACGAGACACACATACCGGTGTGGCGAGAAGGGAGGAGAGGCGTAGGAGGTGCACCTGAAGGACCATCGAAGCACTGGGAGCCGCAGAAGAGGTTGTGGAGGTATGGTCGTTCAGAGAGCAGCGCTCTCCGGACCAAGTCGCGGAGGAAAGCTGGTGAGTGATTGCAGAGCTGCAGGAAACGCTGGAAGGACATTCGCACAGTGAGGGAGCATCATCGCAGAGGCACACCAAGAGTCAGAGATGCTGGGAACGGTGAGCGAGTCTACTCAAAGCCGCTGGGGACCCCGGTGCATACCGACATGCATGCAACGAGTGACTGAATCGTAGGAGATTTCTAATACAGACAATACTCAAAAAGTAGTTTGAATGCAGACAAAACCCAATACCAATTCAATACCCAATAAGAGGAATATTTGAAAGCAGACAAGACAAAGTGCAGCAACAAACCCCAAGCAAGTACAGACGCATAAGATGCCAGTGTGGGGTAAAGCTTAATTAAGTGTTACTATAAACAGATACACTGAGCACCACATGACATATGCTACTACGGTATGGTGAAAAGGATGAGTGAAACAAATAAGAAGCCCTGGGCAGGCGAGTACACCAGGCAGCTAACATTGTGGGAAGATACCTGCAAGGGTAGTATACCAGGGGATTTGAGAAACCCATGATAGAACTCCTGGCAGGCAAATATGTCAGCACCTTTAGCTGTTTAAAGATTCCAACATTGTGGACAAATTCCTGGCAGGGGAGTACACCAGGCAATCCGCCAAAGTCACAAGGAGAGTTAAAGAAAGACTTATGGAATTTGTTTGAACAAGAACTTTTCAGTGAAGACACAAAGGAACTGTTGGATCAAGAAACATTCTTGCTATCCTGCCCATAAATCCAGGGGAAGGGAACCACCCTCTGAATCCAAGGGTCTTTCCTTGGAAAACACTTTTGTTTTATATTTTTGGTTATGAACACTTTTTGGTAACATGAAGTCAAATACATTTTCCTTGCACCCTTTGTTGCTCTGTTTCTAGTGTGAGGGTGGGTCAACTGGACACAAGGATGGCTTTCCAGTTATTGACTACTTGACACAGACAGATCTTTAGTTTAAGTTTCCTAGGTAGGGAAGTTCCTCTTTGGATTAGGACTAGGGAGGTGTTTTCCCAACCCACTTCTTTTTAATAAAATGTCTGACTGAGAGTAGCATAACTGTTGCCCGCCTCTCATTTCAGACCCCTCACAGAATGTTCTGCCTTTATTGCGTGTTTTTATTAGGAGGTTTCCCGGAACCACTACTGGAGCAGATAAATGTAACCAGTCTAATCCCTAACTGAGGAACAAATGTTCCAAAATGTTCCAGATACATTCCCCAGTGTAGGTTGCTTTAGGGGAGTTCCAAAAGTGCTCCCATAGGGATTAAAGGGGCTCAATGTGGTAGTTGGTACTTTAGTCAATTTGCAGAATTTAAAAAGTAGATTTTCTGCAAAGGAAGCAGCAACTACCAATCCCAGCCAGACAGGGGGATCCCAGACAGGGTCATATGCCAACGTTCCACCACCACAGCAAGTCACAGCAAGGCTAGCTGCTAGGTAGGACTTTACCCCCAAAGTTCACAAAAGGGGGACGAGGGGGTCTTCAAAACCAGAATGCAAATCAGCCCCTCAGACCCAGATCAGAACAAATAACGACTCCAAGAAAGTATTGTCTGTTGGGGACAAATGATCTCACCCTAGGCACTGGAGGTACAGGGATCGTAGGTGCACACTGACAATATTCTCAGCAGGATCTAGTGAGTCAACAATTTCCATTTCCGTTGTCAACTCAGGATGAGGAATGTCGGTATTCACTTCCACATAACTGGGCGTCACAGGCACGATGAGCAATTAAAGTGAACATACACAGGGTTGGCAGACATAGAACAGGACCTTGATACTCAGTCTTCAGCAGGACTTCTCCTTCTTGATAGAGCAACAGCAGCAGAGCAGTAAAGTCAAGGGCCCAAGAGAGGCATTAACTGAGAGTGTCACAACACCAGCATGTAGGCAACAAGAGAAGTGCCATCTTCAGATGCTAATGCCAGTTTCATACCGTGAATTGTCAGAGCTCCAGAAGGACAGCCTTGGAGATGCAAGATTCAGAACCAGTGAGGCCAACCAGTTCAAGTGAGGAATGCACCATCCAAGGTCTCCCCTGTCAGCAGAAGAGCAGTGCTCCCCTTGCGTTACATACATTGATCAACAGCAATCCCTGTAGCAGTCTTCCAGCGGCCCTCTGCAGCTTCTCATCTTTCGGATTGTTGGCTGGCTCCAATGGTGGACTGAAGAAAAACTCCAGGTATACAAAATCCTGAGACCACTTACTTGAGGACTTGCTACATTCAAACGCAGCAGCCAAATCATGGACAGCCAGCACAGGCGCAGCTAGGATTTCACACAAGCTCCACAATGTATACTGGTGCAGTCTGCAGGCCCTTACCTGGCCTGAATCAGTTCAATGCACACAAATGTTAAATTCCCGGGCTAGGGCAAGCCATGGAGTGAGGCTTAAAAAGACTTCAAACTCTGGTCAGAGTCAACAAACACCAGATACGAGGCCCTTTCGCTTTTAACCTTTATACTTCGACTCTCAACATGGAACAATGGGTCTCAGTTACTCAACAACCCACCTGAGCGATTGTGACTTAATCCTATGCCATTAGGATCATCCTCTTTTTTTTACCCCCACTAACCAATACTAAAACTCTCCATACTCCTGCAAACGCACCACAGCAAACCAACTATGCCACTCGGCACAAAGCTTTAACACCCCCCCCCCACACTGACACCAAACTGCAGAACTCCACACCTCTTCCAATAACATACACAATCCTCAACAGGGCCAATGCATCCTCACGCCATATCTCACAAGGCCTCCCATATAGCCACAAGTGCCTGCACGCCCAACAACCCATACCACCTAGATAGAAACACACAAGCAATGACCTTATTTTCCAAACTGAAACTACCATCACTGCAGCAAAAATACTTGTGCTCTCTCCTTATTCTACCACCAACAAACCCATCCCTTCTCTTATTTTCCAATCTGACAGAGTGCCCGGACACCATTCGAGTGGCAGTAGAGCATGTTAGGGAGAATTTTCATTTTGGTGCTTAATTCCTCCCACCTTAGAGACCCCCAGCTATTTTGCTGGACTTTTTAATTTTAACCCTGGTGTGAGTGTGCCCTTTCTCTCACTCGCTCATGTGTTTTTGACCTGATTTGGATTATGTGTTTCTTTTGTTTTTGGAGTCTGACAAACTCCACAGGCATCTGCTTTGTGTATGGTGACACACAGCACCTTCAGTGCAGTGTCACTGAGAAATGCTTTAGATTTCTCATAAGGTTTAAATATCTTTTCTTGGGTGAACTGCTGTTACCAAGAATAGTAAGGTGAAATTGACTTTACTTACCTTTTCTCTTTGTAAATCCTGCACATCCCATTTTATGGGGAGTGTGAGTGCTGGGTAGTTACGTAGTAGCCCCTGATCCTACCTACTCATGTAACATTTTTTATGTTACCCTCACTACTTTAAATGGCTGGTGGCTGTGGTTTAATTTTCCTACCATTGTGCTTTTCTACTGCAGGCTGAATCCTCGGCTGCCGTATAGCACCCATTGATATTGATATTTTATTTATATTGCGCTCGTACACAAGTGTTTCAGAGCACGACAAAGCAAGTTGAGGAGAACAAGGGAGAACAAAAAACAACGATCTTACTAGGCCCAGTGACATTGGGAACGTGCAAGTGCATCGGAGAGGGAAAGCGGAAAAGTGCATGGAAGGGGGGATAGGAGGGAAGGGGAGTGGAAAGTGCTGCGCATAGGAAAAACAAATAAATAATTAAAAAAAAATAATAACAGAGGTAGTGCAGCCAACGAGTGGCAAGTCCTGGGTTTAAGGCAACAGACAGGGTGTCTTTGGTAAGTGCAAGAAAAAAAAGGGGGTGGCTGTATGGTTACAGATACAGACCACAGTGCAAGGGATTGCCAGGAGGTAGTGCGAGTGGGTGGCAGGGTGAGCAAAACCTGGGCCCGGAGGACAGAGGGTGGCCAGGTGCACGATGCAGAGAGAAAAAAGATCAGCAGGGGAGAGGAGGGCGAAGGCAGAAGCAAAGGAGGAAGGTCTTGAGGTGCTTCCGGAACCAGAGATGGTTCTCCTCAAGTTTCAGAGTGGCAGGGAGGCTGTTCCAGACAGAGGCCCCAGCCGAAGACAGATCTACTCCCAGCATGTTACTTTGAAAAACGGCTGACCCTGAGGGAGTTAGAGGTAGAGAAGCGAAGAGCTCAAGAGGGAAGGTAAATTTGCAGAGGGATAGCTGGAGGTATTTTGGACACAGGCCCCAGAAAGCCTTTTGGACAATGCAGAAGGTTTTGAATTTAATCCTTCCATCCACTGGCAGCCAATGGAGAGATTCCAGAGCTGGAGAGATACGATCCCAAGGCTTGAGGCCAAGGACAAGTCTTGCTGTCCTGTTCTGGATTAGTTGCAGAAGGCAGAGAGTAGAGGCAGGTAGATTTAGAAAGAGGCCGTTACAGTAGTCCAACCTAGAGAGAACCAGAGCTTGGGAGACAGTGAGCTTCTAGGGGAAGGAGAGGAAAGGAAGAGTACCTCTGAGAAGGTGCAGTAGAAGTTTGACTTTTTAGAGACATCAGAGATGTGGCGGAGAAGGAAAATGTGGAGTCAAAGAAGACTCCGAGGTTCTTAGCCTCGCAGGTGGGGGTAGGATGAGGGCCAAGGAAGGCCAGCCAGAGAGTGAGGGGAAAGGATCGTGAGGGTGTGCCGATGAGGAGGATCTCTGTCTTGCTGGCATTCAGACAAAGATCGTTGGCGGCACACCAATCTTGAATGGCAGTTAGGCAATCAGAGAAGGAGAGGAGGTGGCCAAGGGCAGCCTGAAATTGAGTTCAGGGTCGTCAGCATAGCATAGGAAATTTGACCAGAAAATGGCAATGCAGTGAGCGAGAGTTGCCAGGTATTGGTTGAAAAGCCAGGGCGAGAGGTTAGACCCCTGGGGAACACCGCAGGTAGAGAGGGAGACAGATGACAGGAAGGACCCACGTTGGAGCTGGGAGGGTCGATCAGAGAGGAAAGTGGTCAGCCAGGCCAGTGCCTGATCAGTGATACTCAGGTTATCACGGAGACGGTTGAGCAGGATGGTATGTTTGACCGTGTCGAAGGCAGAAGAGAGATTTTACAAAATTAATGCTTATTGAGTGCCGGTAAGAAAGCTCAGCGGGTTGATCGCTCGCTGCTGCGATCTGCCGGTTGCAGGTTCGAATCCCGGCAAGGCCAACTCAGCCTTTCATCCTTCCGAGGTCGATAAACGAGTACCAATTTAGGTTGGGTGATATTGTATGTAAATATGTGATCTGTAAAGCGCTTTGGATTAAAGCGCTATATACATAATACATCATTGTCATTGTCATTATTGAAAACAGCTGGAATGAAGAGAATTGAGGGGTACCACGCTCAAATGTTTCACTTCCTTCTACAAGGCAAGACCCACTGGGAGGTCAGAGATTCCGAAATAACATGCATGGCCAACCACCTATAGTGGTTGCGCAGTCTACAGACAGTGTGGACATTTGGAGACTTTGGCAGGAGACAGAAACATTCCATGTCACCATATTGAGTTCTAGGCTTCCCTTTTAAAATTCACTTGTAAGAGGCTCTTACATTTCATTTATTCAATTAACTACCATTACATTGGCTAACAATAATATAAATATCAGAAACCCAGCATCACTGTTAATCAAGACTACAACTCCCATAATACCTTTGTTAAAACGAAGTGAGTGTTCCGACTGCGCCACTGGAGCACCAATTGTGGAATATTTGGAACTCATTCATCACCATAATCCTCCCCGGACAATGCCCATTCATATTTTTGTCTTTATTTTCCGTTTGTGAAATTAAATAAGGCATGTCAAGTCTTGCAAACTACATATCCCATAATGCACCTTGTGGCAGTTCTCATTCCCTGGCCAATTCTATGCAGCAGTCTTAGAACTACATTCCCCAGAGGCCTTTGAGATCAGTGCTGCTTTCACTTTCCCAGGACCAGAGGGAGGGTGCAGATTACCTTCAGGTGTGGCGCTCCAGGCGCTGCTAATGAGCCTGCTTCTGCACAGTGCTTGCCACTATTTAGGCAGCTGCCTGCAGGAGCACAGGGCTCTTGCATGGAGTTTGCTGCCAGCACCTTGTGCTTTGATCCTTGCATGTCTGCTGTGTCCTGTTGCTTCCAGAGCCTGCTCCTGTTCCAGTGCCCTGTGCTCCATGCCTTGCAGCCCTGCTACTCTGCTTACACGCCCCCGCCTTCTGCCCTGAACCTCTGTGCTTCCTGCACTGGAGCCCTGCTGCCCTGCTTTCAGTCTTCTGTTCCCTGTCTGCAGCCCCCTTGCTCTCTACCACCTATCATCTTGTTCTTTGCCTGCAGTATTTAGTTTAGTTTGTTTATTTGTATAGCGCAGCCAAACCCTGGGGTAACTGGGAACATTAGTCTTGTAGAACAACATAGGTTACAGAAGGTTGCACATGCGAAAGACAGCAGAAGGCAATACAATAAATAGCATAAGGGAACAGGTTACAGGATGGCCCATGACAAAGGTTACAAATTGGACCGGGTTACAGATTGTTCTGCAGCTGTATATAACACAGAATTAACAGGGTGAAAGAATTTGCTGAGGGCAGGTAGCAGGTTATTGCCGAGTTGTGATCAACTCCTTCACCTTGGCTCTGAACGACCAGAACAGACTAGCTTCCCCCTGCCATTTTCAGGTTCAACTTCGGAATGTTTCGATGGTACAGATATGGGGTTCTGGTCGGTCTGGAGGAGCTTTGTCTGGTGAATTTATCTGATAAGTAACGTGGGGCTGTCAGGGCGAGGCATTTGTGTGGGATGACGAGAGAGCGCAATTTGATTCTATCACGGATTGGGAGCCAATGAACCTCCTTTCTGATGGAGGAGATGTGAGTCTGGCGGGGAATATTAAGGGCACATCTGAGGGCATTATTCTGTAGAATCTGTAGTCTGTTCAGTTTGTGATTAGTGGAACCAAGGAAGAGTGTGTTGCAATAATCCAATCTAGACAGTATCAGTGCCCTAGCCAAAGTGAGGCAGCTGTTGGTAGATAAGAATGGTTTACAGGCATTGATAAGTTTATTATTATAGGCTGTGGATGAAATAGTAGGGTTTATTTGTTTTTTGAGCGAAAGTGTGGAGTCGAGATACACACCCATCGTTTTGACTTCTTTTGAGACTTTTATGATATTGCCATCAATAGTGATGGACTGATACCTGGGTTGAGTTTGTTAAGGCGGGCCTGGGAACCGACGATAAGGAGTTCCGTCTTGTCGTCATTTAAGCAAAGGCTGTGGGTGGCCATCCAGGCTTGGATTTCAAGGTAGATTTTATTTATCTTTGCAACATCTTTCTCATAGCTCCCAGTGAGCATAATGAGGACCTGGGTGTCGTCAGCATAGTTTGTATATGTGACACCCAAGTCGTCAAGGCGGTCAAAGAGGAGCTTGGTAAAGATGTTGTAAAGCGTGGGGGATGTTAGGAAAGATTTCCTGATTGTATGTAATTTTCACTCCATGTGTCAACCCCAAAACTTTTTGCTGCCGTTTTTTTTTTGTGTAGATATTTTTATTGTTTTTCAACACGAAAGGCATTGCTATTATATCAACCCTCGTACCACCAACAATTCCTCAGTGTTTCACATATTTGGCATTAAATAACAGTGTTAAGTACCAATTATATGGTACAATATGTCTTCAGTTGATTAATCGGGGGTAATGAGAGAGAAGAAGGGAGAAAGAGAGAGACCAAAAAAAAATGTTTACAAAGTTAAGTTCATTGAGTCAGTTATCTCTCCTTTAACCAATCAGAAGCATGAATTCATTAAGCAATATTAGATATCAAGAGTTAATAAACATGACTACCATGGATGCCCATTCTCTATCAAAAGTGCATGAGTGCAGAGCTAACAAATCTACAGTCAATTCAGCAATTCATGAAGTGCTTCAAGAGTTGTGGTTGGAAGAACATGTGCTCTTTATCTTTTTGCTGCTGTTTTACACCCTGATCTAGACTTTGCCAGAGAAGCGCAGCCTTCAGCTGCACTCCTCTGGGCTTTCGCTCAATTCTTATGGGGAAACTGACATGCCCTTAAGACAGTCAGTACTGGGAGACTTTGTTTCCCTTAGTCCTTTCCTCAGGTTGCAGCTTTTGTGCAACATGAAACAAGAGTGCACTGCAACTTACTTTACCGCGCTCTTGGGTCTCTAGTCATTCCAAAGGCCCTAGAAACTCTCGCTGGACTTATCATGAACTGTGCAGGTGTGTCACGGACAGGACTGGTGGCAGCTATCGTTTCTCTTGTGTTTGGACCCTTTTTTACCATGTTATCCGCGCTTACCGCGTTAGGCACGAATAAGTGGCCTAGCTCCAAAATGGCCATGCTACGAGGTTCTTTGTCCTGTCCTTTGGCCATCTTGCCCCTTCACCTTGCCCAGGTCGAGCCGACCCGGGTCAGTCTGTATTTGGTCATGCACTTTCCCGGGAAACCCAAAGCTTTCGCGGGCTTCTGCATGCCTTGTGTGTATGCCTCCAGGATGTGGGCTGGGATGTCTGTTCCCAATACACATCCTGGGTGCCAGAGAGTCTGGAGTGTCCTGAATGCCTGGGACCACCGTGGTCCGTGATAGGTCCACGTATGGTGTGAGTGTTTGTGAGCAGATCTCCCATTGGGTCCTCTCCGTTTTGGCGCAAAGGGAACTTTGGATAAGAGGAGGCTGGAAACACCACTACCATGTTGATCGCCTGAGTTCACACCGAACGAGGGATAAGGAGCCAAGTATCCTGCAACAAGAAGCTGAGTCGAGGAACTGCTGGTGACCCGCTGAAGATTTGGCACCCTGAACCGCTGTCGTCCTGCGAGACCCCTCTGCATCTGATCATCCTAGAAGGTCTGCGAAGGCGCTTCGACCCAATGGAATAGTGGGATCAATTATTCCCGGCACCTTCATCAAACCCAGCAAGTAAGCCTCTTCCGAAGTGTCCCTGAGCCAACCAGTGGGCTGACCAGCTTACGCAGGACGTTTTGCTCTGTCACCGCTGCTGTTTCGGGGAAGCCCTCGAAACTTGGTCTACTGCTTGCTCTGCATCCACGGCACCCTCACACCGAATTTCGTACACTTGACATTCCCAGGTCTGAAGTGAGACGAGTGCGCCCGGACCAGAGTAAACGCGGTTGCCATGTTGCCCTCCTGTGGTAACAACCTGTGCACGTTTGCTGCATTTGGGAAACCCTCGACCCTGCATCCTGCTACACGGAATCTACACGGTATTGAGACGTCCTGATTATCACATCTGAACCTGCCAGCAACGTGAACTGAACTGGAGAAGTCTGGGTCTGCCTGCGTCGGGGACCGGTGAGTAGTCCATACCCCAACCGGTGGCCTCTCGCGCAGGAGCCAGTTTCTTTTCTACTGCTGTTGCGAAATAGCGACTCTATCCCGCACTCTCACCCTGCCTCTGCCCACAAGTGGAGGCCTTGCAAGAGTAGTGGGGACTTGTTCTTCATCGCTTCACTCACCTTCCTGAACTGCCAGAGACCCTTGAAGAGACCCTATTTTGTCCATTGGCACAAGCGCGTGCAGGTACTTTTGAGCATAAGGCTCCTCTCTTCGTAGGGCTCGGACTTCCTCCTAGTTAGGTGTATTTCTGATGTCGAACTGGGTCTAATGATTACTTGCACTGCCGGTTTTCCTCCTCATCTAGATGGTCTACATACTACGTGCTCATAACTCCTTAGACCCCTCGGTCTTGTATATATATTGTATTGATTGTGATGTGTTGGTTTACTTTAGTATTATTGTGATTCTTTGCTATGGTCTATGTTACAAAGGCCTTGTAATAAATGTGTCTATATTTTTAATGTAACACCTGTCTGGAGTAATTTGTAAGTGTCCTTGCTTTGTGTGCTCATTGAGGTCTTTCAGTCACCCTAACCCCTCTTGAGACTTAGTCTTGACCGCCGCCATCGCTACCCTGATTGGTCTGGCTTGTCCAGAGGTTACCCTGTTCCAATGAACTAGGCTGGCCTTCTGAACATCTGCCCCTCAGGTCAGAGTTCAGAAATCCATCTTAACAAAGAGGTGTACAGCGGGTGGGATAGGACTGAAGGTATCCAGTGTTGCGCACGAGCAGAGGCATTTCGAGTTATTCCTACCAGGACACATAGAGAATTGTCATAGTATAACTTTTTAAAGGCCATAGTCCTATCTAACAGTATGGAAACAAGTACCTTCTTAACTTTAAATGCTTCTAAATCCGAAATATTGAAAAAGATGCGTGCTGAGGGAGGTGTCTCCTCTCAAGGCACCAAAATGGAAATGATCCAAAGAATCATGGCCTGGCAAGAAGCTCAGCTTAGTGCTATAGCTTCAGAGGACAGTGCAGAAGGAGGTGGGGCTGCTCTCACTGGTAGAACTGACAGTTCTGTCGCTGCACTGGTCCACAGCGACCATGTGGACAGGGAGGATGAAATGTCCAATGTTTCCTCTGCCAGTGCTGATGGGGCGGCCATACTTGAATTCAAGAAGCAAGAACTGCTGTTTAGGCAGAAGGAGCTTGAGTTCAATATGGCCAAACTAAAAATCGAACAGGCAGAAAAACAAAAAGACAGGGATCACCAGTTGGAACTGGCCAAGCTTCAAGTTGCCAATGGATCCAAGGGTCCTGGACATGGGTCTGTGGCCTCCTCTCATCCAAGGTTTCCAAAAGATCTGCTCAGTGTGTATGAGGAAAATAATGACATTATGGACTGGCTGAATACGTTTGAGTATGCATGTGAAGTTCAACAAGTTGACAATGCTGATAAGATTGCCTGGTTACTCACTAGACTGCCCCATTCTGGCTGCAGTGCCATTATGGAAATGTCGAAAGCGGGGAGAGCAGATTTTGCAATGTTGAAGCAGACTCATTTTCTCAGTTTGGAAAGACTCCTGCCCAATACTTAAAAAGATTCAGAGAGTATAAGAAAAAAGAAGGTGGTACTTGGGTATTTTATGTAACTGAATCCTTAAAAAACTTGACTGGCTGGGTCGAAGGTTATAAGGTTTCTACCTTTGAAGGTATGACAAGTCTTGGAACATATTTTTGCATCTTCTTCCCCTGAGCTTAAGCAGCATTTGGCAGATTCAAAGGAGATAGATCCTAAGAAGCTTGCCATTACAGCAGATTTATGGGCGTCACATCGAGTGTCCCATAAGGACAAGACTCATCCTGGTAAGCAGGAGGAAGGGAAAAAGTCCAAAGATAAGGAGGGTGGGGAAACTGATAAATCTTCTTCCCAAAAGGGCCACAAAAAGAAAAATAAGGGTAAGACACAAGAGAACTCACAGGGTAGTGGAGGGCAGCCTCCGAAACTGACCATGTGAAGGGGGATCCCAGATGTAAGGTCAAAACCTTGGGGGTCCACTCTGCTAATCTGGGCTTCTCCTCCTACGAGGAAGAAGAGATTACCGGAGCATCCTTCTCCTCATACTCCTTCCCCAGTGGGATAGAAGCTGAGGTAGTTTTAGTTTCCCTGGGTTCCTGGGAGCCTAATGTCCCAGAGGCTTATGCTAGGATTCCAGATAACACCAAGCACTACTTTAAGGACAGTGTGCTGATCAATGGAGTAGATACTCCAGCTCTTAGGGATAGTGGGTACAGTCGAACTGTAGTGGATTCTACCTTGGTAGACCCAGAGGAAGTTGCCAGAGCTACTCTGATGCCCACTAAGTTGGCTGACGGCCCACCTCTCATGTTCCCAGTAATATCTGTAAATCTTACTATCAATGGTACAGCAGGCAGGATTCCAGTGAGCATTCAGAGGAGTGTCCCAGGAAAGGTCTTGTTGGGCAATGATCTCAGAGCTTGTGGAAGATGCTACTGACAGACCCTGCACAAGGTCTCAAACGAGGGCAGCACTGGCCAAGACGAATGCTCTGCCCCAGCCAAAGGGGAAACCCAAGGCTAAAGGAGTCAAGGAACCAAGAAGCGGGAAGAGAATATTCCCCCGAACTCACCTGCCACTGAGGTGGAGGTAGTTGGTCAATCACCTGGACCTGACGAGGAGGTGGTGATGCCTGAAGTATTTGACCCCAATGACCATCCTGAACTAAACAATTTGTTAGTAGAAGGTGGTCCTGACAGGGAAGAATTCAGTAAAGGCCAACGTGAGTGCCCATCTCTGGAAGGCCTAAGGAGACAGGCCTGCTCCCAGCTTGAGGGTGAACCTCCTGGGAAGCATCGGATTTATTGGGAAGGTGGACTCCTGTATAGTGAGCCCAGAGTCTACGGAAGAAGACCATAGGAGGTTGGTGGTTCCCCTTGCTGTAAGACCCTTCCTCCTGCAGCTGGCGCATGAAGTGCCCCTTGATGGTCACCTTGGTATTAAGAGGACCAAGCAAATGTTATCCATGCACTTCTACTGGCCCGAGATGGGGGTGCAAGTAGAAAGTCACTGCAGGAGTTTTGCCTCCTGCCAGTTATCTGTTAAGAGAGGTTCAACAATCCAAGCTCCATTGGTACCACTCCCAGTTGTGGGAGTACCATTCGAGAGGGTAGGGATCAACATAGTTGGTCCCCTTGACCTCCAAACATCGTCAGGCAATAGGTTTATCCGGGTATTGGTAGACCATGCCACCAGATATCCTGAGGCCATCCCATTGAAAACTGTGTCTGCCAAGTCCATCGCAAAAACTTTACTCAGCATCTTTACTAGGGTTGGCTTCCCTAAAGAAGTTGTGTCTGACAGAGGCAGCAACTTTATGTCGAAGTATATGCAGGCTATATGGAAAGAATGTTGGGTCACCTACAAGTTTTCTTCCGCATACCACCCCCAGACCAATGGTCTGTTGGAACGGTTTAACAGGACCTTAAAAAGTATGATTGGGGCTCTGGAAGAACCTCTAAGAAGAAAATGGGATCTTCTTTTACCATGCTTAATGTTTGCCTACCGAGAGGTACCACAGGAGGGTGTTGGCTTCAGACCCTTCAAACTTCTGTTTGGTCACCCTGTGCAGGGACCCTTAGCCATAGTCAAGGAGGGATGGCGGATGCCCACTCCCCCTATTACTACCAACGTAGTAGACTATGTGTTAGGGCTCAGAAAAAGGATGGTGCTCCTGATGGGTCTGGCTAGTGACAAGTTGAAGGAAGGACAGGCTCTGGTGAAACATTGGTATGACCAGAAAGATTCCCTCGTCAACTTCACACCTGGTAAGCAAGTCCTGATCATGAATCCCATAAGGCCTAGAGCTTTACAGGATAAGTGGTCAGGCCCTTACACAGTGGTGGAGCCACTGGGTGAGGTCAACTATTTAGTGGACATTGGAAGGCCTGGACAGGCTCCAAAAGTGTTCTATGTAAATAGGCTGAAGGCTTTCATCCCAAGAGTTGAAATCGCAGCACTGCTATTGGCTTCAGATGTTGAGGAAGAGGTGTCTGAACCTCTCCCTGACCTGTTTCAAAGCGGTCCTTCAGATAGCTCCTTTGAGGGTGTCTGAGTGGCCCCGCACCTGACTTCTGATCAGCAGGCTGAGGTGAAGAGTTTGCTTAGGCAATTATCCCCCCCTGTTTTCACAGTCCACTGGTTTGACACCTTGGTGCAAACATAACAGACACAGGAGACAGTGTACCTACCAAAAGTAGGGGATACAGGATGTCAGACAAAGTACGGTCTTACATTAAGACGGAGGTCAACAAAATGTTAGATCTTGGGGTGATTGAACCCTCCAGTAGTCCTTGGTCCAGCCCTGTGGTTTTGGTTCCAAAAGCAGGCACTTCTGAATTGAGGTTCTGCGTGGATTACAGGGCTTTGAATGCTGTTACCAAGACAGAAGCACACCCCTTGCCTCGAACAGATGAGCTGGTGGATATCTTGGGTGCCTCCAAGTACCTCAGCACATTTGACCTCACTGCAGGCTATTGGCAAATAGCCCTCACAGAACATGCCAAGGAGAAGACAGCGTTCTCAACTCCAGAAGGTCTTTACCAGTTCACTGTAATGCCTTTTGGGTTGAAGAATGCACCTGCCACTTTCCAGAGGCTTGTGAATCATGTGTTAAATGCATTCTGTCTTGCATATATAGACGATATAGCAGTTTTCAGTCCCACCTGGGAAGACCATGTGAAACACCTTGGGATTGTGTTACAGGCTCTTCAGAAAGCCTACTTGACCATAAAGGCCAGTAAATGCCAGATTGGACAAGGTTCAGTGGTTTACCTTGGACATGAAGTAGGCGGAGGGAGGATACAGCCCCTACCCAGTAAAGTACAAGCAGTACAAGACTGGCCTACCCCCACTACACAGACCCAAGTGAGAGCCTTCTTAGGACTCACGGGGTATAACAGAAATTTCATGGCAGACTATGGCATCATAGCTGCCCCTCTGATTGCTCTCACCACTCCTAAGAAACCCAAGAAGGTAACTTAGACTGAAGAGTTTGAGAAGGCCTTCAATGGCTTAAAAGACTCCTTGTGCCAGGCCCCTGTCCTCAGGGCCCCTGATTACCAAAGACCTTTTATTGTGCAGACAGATGCCTCTGACACTGGGATAGGAGCTGTACTATCACAAGTAGATGAGAAGGGTAAGGAACACCCTATTGGTTTCATTAGTCACCAGCTTAAGGACAGAGAGCCCAGATGGTCCACAGTAGAGAAAGAATGTTTCTCTGTTGCTTAGGTGGTCCATAAGTCTATAAGGCTTTGACTTCACTATTGAGCATAGGCCAGGTATCCAACATAGCAATGCTGATGGGTTGTCTAGAATGTTTAACCGACCTGAACAAGAAACTCATCCAGGGGTGGATTAGTTCCCCCCCTGTCTTTAGTCTGGGAGGGACGAGTGTTAGGAAAGGTTTCATGATTGTATGTAACTTTCCCTCCATGTGTCAACCCCCAAACCTTTTGCTGCTATTTTACACCCTGATCTAGACTTTGCCAGAGAAGCGCAGCCTTCCGCTGCACTCCTCTGGGCTTTCGCTCAATTCTTATGGAGAAACTGCCATGCCCTTAAGACAGTCAGTACTGGGAGACTTCGTTTCCCTTAGTCCTTTCCTCATGTTGCAGCTTTTGTGCAACATGAAACAAGAGTGCACTGTAATTTACTTTAACGCGCTCTTGGGTCTCTAGTCATTCCAAAGGCCCTAGAAACTCTCGCTGGACTTATCATGAACTGTGCAGGTGTGTCACGGACAGGACTGGTGGCAGCTATCGTTTCTCTTGTGTTTTGAACCCTTTTTTGCCATGTTATCCACGCTTACCGCGTTTGGCACGAATAAGTGGCCTGGCTCCAAAATGGCCATGCCACGAGGTTCTTTGTCCTATCCTTTGGCCATCTTACCCCTTCACCTTCCCCAGGTCGAGCCGACCTGGGTCAGTCAGTATTTGGTCATGCACTTTCCCAGGAAACCCAAAGCTTTCGCGGGCTTCTGCATGCCTTGTGTGTATGCCTCCAGGATGTGGGCTGGGATGTCTGTTCCCAATACACATGCTGGGTGCCCGAGAGTCTGGAGTGTCCTGAATGCCTGGGACCACCGTGGTCCGTAATAGGTCCATGTATGGTGTGAGTGTTTGTGAGCAGATCTCCCATTTGGTCCTCTCCGTTTTGGCGCGAAGGGAACTTTGGATAAGAGGAGGCTGGAAACACCACTACCATGTCGATCTCCTGAGTTCACACCAAACGAGGGATAAGGAGCGAAGTATCCTGCAACAAGAAGCTGAGTCGAGGAACCGCTGGTGACCAGCTGAAGGTTTGGCAGCCTGAACCGCTGTTGTCCTGCGAGACCCCTCTGCATTTGATCGTCCTAGAAGGGCTGCGAAGGCACTTCGACCCATTGGAATAGTGGTGTCAACTATTCCTGGCACCTTCATCAAACCCTGCAAGTAAGCCTCTTCGGAAGTGTCCCTGGGCCAACCAGTGGGCTGACCAGTTTACGCAGGACGTTTTGCTCTGTCACCACCGCCGTTTCGGGGAAGTCCTCGAAACCTGGTCTACTGCTTACTCTGCGTCCACGACACCCTCACACTGAATTTCGTACACTTGGCATTCCCAGGTCTGAAGTGAGACGAGTGTGCCCGGACCAGAGTAAACGCGGTTGCCGTGTTGCCCTGCTGTTGTAACAACCTGTGCACGTTCGCTGCATTTGGGACACCCTCGACCCTGCATCCTGCTACACGGAATCTACACGGTATGAAGACGTCCTGATTATTGCAACTGAACCTGCCAGCAACGTGAACTGAACTGGAGAAGTCTGGGTCTGCCTGCGTCCGGGACCGGTGAGTAGTCTATACCCCAACCGGTGGCCTATTGCGCAGGAGCCAGTTTCTTTTCTACCGCTGTTGCGAAATAGCGACTATCCCGCACTCTCACCCTGCCTCTGCCCACAAGTGGAGGCCTTGCATGAGTAGTGGGGACTTGTTCTTCATCACTTCACTCACCTTCCTGAACTGCCCGAGACCCTTGAAGAGACCCCATTTTGTCCATTGGCACAAGTGCGTGCAAGTACTTTTGAGCATAAGGCTCCTCTCTTCGTAGGGCTCGGACTTCCTCCTAGTTAGGTGTATTTCTGATGTCGAACTGGGTCTAATGATTACTTGCACTGCCTGTTTTCCTCCCCATCTAGGTGGTCTACATATTACATGCTCATAACTCCTTAGACACCTCAGTCTTGTATATATATAGTATAGATTGTGATGTGTAAGTTTACTTTAGTATTATTGTGATTCTTTGCTATGGTCGATGTTACAAAGGCCTTGTAATAAATGTGTCTATATTTTTAATATAACACCTGTCTGGAGTAATTTGTAAGTGCCCTTGCTTTGTGTGCTCATTGAGGGCTTTCAGTCACCCTCACACCTCTTGAGACTTAGGCTTGTCTGCCGCCATCGCTACCCTGATTGGTCTGGCTTGTCCAGAGGTTACCCTGTTCCAAGAAACTAGGCTGGCCTTCTGAACCTCTGCTCCTCCAGGTCAGAGTTCAGAAATCCATCTTAACAGGGGAAATACAAGATCCTTGGGGGACTCCACATTTTATTGGGATGGGGTCAGCCGTGGCAGAAGGGGCGAAGACCCTGGTCGATCTGTCGGACAGGAAGGACCAAATCCAGTTGGTGACATTCTGGGAGAATGCGGCAGCCGAGGAGAGGTGTTTGGTCAGAATTTGGTGGTCGACTAGGTTGAAGGCTGCAGACAGGTCCAACAAGAGCAGGATGGCCAGATTGCCCTCATCTTTAGCTTCATCCGTTTGGATTTTTAGGTCCAAGAGGTCTGTTTCGGTCCCATGCCTGGGTCTAAAGCCAGATCGTCGCAGGCCTAGGAGATTATTGTCTTCCAAATGTCGTTGTATTGGGAGTTATGCCACTCTGTCTAATATTTTCAGGAGAAAGGGGACAGTCGTGATGGGCCTATAGTTAGTCGGTATGTTGGGGTCTAATTTGGGTTTTTTGAGAAGAGGTAAGACCCATGCCTCTTTAAGGTTGTGATCAGTTGATCAACGTGGTGATGAAAGGCGCTAAGTCTTTAGCTCCATCCTTGATGACTGAGGCAGGGCATAGGTCACCTTGACAGGTTTTAGGCTAGCAATTATGTTAACTACTTCGTACTCTGTGACTGGGGAGAAGTGGAAAGGGGGGGGGCAGTTGGGAAGGGGAGAGCCATGTTCATTGCTAGAATCGTCATTGGTGGCGAGGTTAGCTTTTTTAAAAATTCTATCTTGGCTTGTAAGAGAGCTATTTTGTTTGAGAGAGCTTGTTGGAGGTTATTGCAAGCTTTGTCGTTGATGCAGTCATCAGTTGGGGGCACTGGTGATTCCAGTTCTCTTAGGATAGAGAATAGCTCTTTCGTGCCACATTTGGCATTGTGGATTCTTGTGTAGAAAATCTCTTTTTTGGCGTTTGTGATAGCAGCTTTGTAGGTAGCTGCTGCAGAGGAGAACCTTTGTTTAGAGGAGAGAGAGGGAAATTTCCTCCAAGTGGTTTCAGATGTTCTTTTGATAGTGCGAAGTGCTTTTAATTCTGCAGAGAACCATTTGTTCATGTGGGCAGTTGGTTTGGCCTTTCTTAATTTAAGTGTTGCTATTTGATTTAGAGTTTGTTCCAGTGTGTCATTAAAGAGTTCGACTAGGGAAGTAGGATTTGAGTTAGTGATGGTGTGAACAGTATTGGTGATCGGATGTAATAAGGGTCTTAGATTCTCTATGGCGATATTGCGTTTGTTCCTAGCCAGAGTTTTTGGAGCAATGGTTGTAGGTACACTTTTTAGAGTATCTTTGGGTTTGGTGAAGGTGATAAAATGGTGGTCTGTCCAGGCGCAAGGTGTGATGTCAATCAAGGAGATGTCACAGTTGGCGTCGGGCAGCCAATCCCAAGGTTCTACTTCTCTATGAATGCGTTGCGTAAGACCTAATTGAGTGATAGTGTCATTAAGCAGGGAGGCGTTTGCATCATTAGGGTTGTGAAGGCCAAGGTTGAAGTCACCCATTAGAATAATTTGTGAACCTGGTTTTGTGTTGGATGTCAGTAGATGGTAGATGTCCTCCTCAAAGGAAGTGATAGCACCAGGGGGTCTGTAAATGAGGTGAAGTAGTATCGTTCGGATGTTGGAAAGTGGGAGTTTAAAGGATAGAAGTTCAGCGGAGGGTAGACCTAGATTGGTGACTTCTTGATATGCAGATTGGATTTCGCGAAAACAGCCACACCACCTCCTATCCCGGATTTTCTATCTGCTCGGATGATAGAGTAGTTCTCTGGGATGGCGATTGAGAGTGAGGGACCAGCAGCGGGATGTGGCCATGTTTTCCGTGACTGGGAGGAAGTGCCTTTTTCTATGCCCATAGTCTGTGTTACCTGACTTTAGCTTCCAAATTTTCAGTCCCAATCTTCCTTGTTAACTGTCTGCAGTCCTGTCCTTGTTTTCCAGTCTAGATTTACAGTTCCTTGAATTCCTCATCACCAGTCCAGTCTTTGATTTTCTAGTCCCGAGTTTTCTTGTTCCTGGTCTATAGTTCAGTCCGCTGTTCCTAGATTTATGTCCTTAGTTTCTAGCCTGCAGTTCGTGCTTTTCCTCGTTCATTCCTGGTCTCTGTCCTGAACTTGGCTTACTTTAACTTCCTATTCTTCCTTGGATTTTTCTCTTACCGTTCTTGTCCTCACTTATGCTTATGTAATTCCTTTGTTCAGAGTTTGGCTGCAGGGTTTCTCAATCTCTGCCCCTGTCCCTTGTCGCGTTTCAGTATTGTACCTTGTGCTATATTGTTAACAGTGTGCTGGTTCCTGCTTCAGGAGCCAGTCATTGTTCAGTTCCTGCTATACCCGTACAGGCTTCAGTCTTCAGTCTTGCGAGTACTATTTCGTTGTTTGTGCCTTAGGGTACAGACACCCACTCCTGCTGCTCCTTTCTATGAGCATTCAGAGTGGGGCCCTGTAACAGTAACCAGCTCAAACGGCTAGAGTTTCACCAGAGCCTGTGGGAAACTATTCCCCCATTCTGTGTACACCTCACATGGGAACCTAAAGTGTTTGCCTTACCTCCCTGGCCCTTTCTGTTCACTGCCGTTGTTGCCTGTCTGTAGTTATTGCCCATCCTTTGTCTGCATGACTCCTTACACTCCCGTCTCTTGTGCACTTTTCTCCCCTCGACTTTGTGGGCACATCCCTGCCCTCAAGCCCCTGACAATGAGACATAATTACCCTATGCAAATGCACGGTTGAATTACCACAGATCTTATTAGCTCCCGGATTTAGAGGTCAGATTGAGACATCGCAGTGACGTTACTACAATGTTCCACCATTCATTCCACTTGCTGGTACTGCAAGGCAGCTTGGCTGGGGCACCTCCGAAAGTGCTTTAGTGAAGCGGAGGACACAGTGCCTAACTACACACCAGGCTTTCCGTTCTGCTTCCATTTATCTTAGTGAAGCGACACTGAAGGCACGTCTAGACATTTCATTCAAAGACATCACGGTCCATTAGTTGGAGATTTAGAAGTGTTTAGGAGCTCCAAATGAGCTTCTGGATGGTCACCAACTGATGGGCCAAGGGGCCACTCCAACCAACACATGGTCCCTATGATGATTTGTGTAATGATCAATGGGTGGTAAAGTGATATAGATAACAGTGGTTGGTCATTTTTTCGAAAAAATAATGTCGAATGACAATTTTTCGAAAAAATGATGTAAAAAAAAATATGTCGAATTCCGTTTTTTATTTATTTTGGGGTTCGGGATAAAAAAAATGGGTAAAACAAAAAAAATGCATTAAAAAAAATTCGACATTTTTTTTTCTCGAAAAAATGACTTTCGACATTATTGGTTTCGACATTATGACTATAAACCATAGATAACAGTGATATATGCCACCATATGATACAGGTAAAGGTGATGAGCAGGTAATTAGTTTAGTACACTGAAGTTGAGAATGCTAATGAATTTAACAATTAGCAGGGGCTAACATGGGTAGAGTGGGGATGGAAATTGTTAAACATTACGAACAAAGAACTGGGCGCAGGCTTTGGAGCAATTCCAGTTCAGAAAAGTGGTATGCTTGTACTCAGTATCACTTTGCGAGGGTGCAGGGTGTTGTGATCCACATATCTTTTATGTGTTTTAGTAGGTTATTTGTGTTAGTTGTCTGTTGTCTTGTGAACGCCTATATGATCTATGATCTTCTGATATATCAAGAATGTTTTGCTAGTTGGACATGGTGGTGCATTCGCACTGCATCTGCGACTAGATACTTCAGAGTGTGTTACTCTATGATGTAGAATGCTAAAACACCTAATGAATATCTAATTTCAGTTGCGCAATATATAGTGTTGGAAGCAAATATGGGTAATCGGAAATAATGTGGGATATGGCTACCAGATGAGTGTGTGAGTTGGTGATATGTTCATGAAATGCCAAAGGCCTAAACAATCCTAGAAAGAGGAGGGAAGTTCTAACAAGATTGAAGAGAGGGAAAACAGATATTGCTGTTCTACAGGAGCTCCACCTACTGGAGGAATCCAAAAGTCTTATGAATAGCACCCTATTTAGTAAGGTATTGTTAAATTGCTACGTCTCCAAATCAAGAGGGGTAGGCATTCTTCTGCGTAGGGGACTGAACCTGTGTCTGGAGAAAGTAGTTATGGACGATGATGGAGGAGTGATTCTGATGGACGCAAAGTATAAAGGTAAAGTGATCACAATAGGATCTATCCATGGGCTATGTACAAGAGAGAATGATTTCTTTACAAAAGTGTTGTCGCTATTGCAGGAAATGAATGGGCAGTATACTATTTTGGGGGGATTTTAACCGTGTTCTTGATGGTAAACTGGATCGTTCGGCGCATTGTAGATACACGGCAGAGAATGAGGGCAGGGCTTTTAATGAATTCTTGCATGGTTTGGATTTGGTTGATGTATGGAGTATTAGGCAAAGTTTGTATGCAGTACCCTCTGGGACCACTTCACGCAACTCTGACTGGAGGTATAGGCAACCCAACCTTTGGTATAAACTTGTACTACACAGTTTTGGTAGCGTGTTGAGCAGCCAGGCTTATCTCTAGAGGGGTCAATGTGAGCTGTAGTGGAGATACACAGAGATTTACAGGTATTCAAATAAACTCTTACACTCAAGGTTTCTTGCATAAACATTTATTCATTTATTTATCAGTCAGTTAGAAAGCCTTCTTCAGAAGGGAGCAATATAATAGTAACACACAAATACACTTCAATACTGTACACTCTGTGTTTCTAAATCAGTAAAGACCCTTTTGGGATGGCCCACAGACACAACCTACACCCACAGGTGACATCAATAACTAGGGTGCTGGGGACATAAACATCTTACTGTTGGCATTTAGAATACTTTTAGGAATTGGTAAAAGGCATAGGTTATTAGAACACAAAGGACCACGAATATTCTTAAGCATGCAAATACTTTTGGATCCTCCAAGAAGAGTCATACAATTCAATAGGCTAAGCCAAAGTCAACCGGCAAAAGTCTTATATAGGATGAAGCACTTCTGATAAGTAAATGGCACAAGTCTTTGATGAAAAGAAGAATCAAATGTAGGGCCACAAGCTGATTAGACTTGTGAGTTGTAGAAGTTTCAATCAACTCTACAGTAAGAGGTAAGTTCTCTTAGACTTGTTTTACAGTACCTTAGAAATTAAGAAAAGATGCAGCTGATGACTTCTGTTCCTGTGCAGCTCTGCAGATTTCACTGTTCCTGGGCCTCAGTTGTGGGGACAAGAGGGGGGACGTCGGGGGACTCCTGCAATGCACTGGGACGGTCAAAATTTGCAACCGGCAAACTTCACTTTCTGTGGCTGTTTAGTGTTTCAGCTCCTCGCGTCTACCGCAAATAGCAACACTGCAGTTCCTGGCTGTCCAGATGGACTTTCCTTGCTTCTAGGGTCCCGCACTCTAGGGTCCCGCAGTTCTGCTTCCTGGGAGTCTGGAGGATCTTCCAAAAGCTCTAGGCCAGCTTAAGGTAGCACGGCCACACAGACAGAATTGTGAACATTAGCCTGCACCGCATCTTAATAGAACGGCGAACGTTAACAAGTACCACACTTGGATAAAATTGTAAATGTTAGCAGGCGCTACACTTAGACGGAAGTATGAAGGCTAGCCATTGACACACTTAGATGGAAATGTCAATGTTAGTATGTGCCATACTTAGATGGAATTAAGAAGACAAGGTCTTTATCTTTATGAAGAGGCTTCCTTTGGCATAATCCTGGTCTGCAGTTTAATAATAAGGTACTGAATTGGAAAAGTTGGGTTCAGAGGGGTGTTTTGACTATTGGTGATGTGTGGAGTTCTGCAGGGGTAGTACCTTTTGCAAGTTTAGTTGAGAAATTTGGGTTTAGGAACAGGGAATTAAGAAGGTATGATATTTTGGTAACTCTACTATCAGAACGGAGAGACATGTTGGGCGCTCCATTTTTGAAGAAACCAGAGAATTTTAATATTTTGGAAATTGGACTCTGAAAAGGGTCTACTTTTATGCAGATTATGCAGCCTGATGGACAATGGTTAGATTCATGGGACAAGCTGAGGTTGTCATGGACAGAGGAGTTGGGCAGAGAACTTACGCCAAGAGAATGGGAAAAGATTTGGAGAGTGCCGACAACTGCCAAAGTGGATTTGCAATTACGCTATATACATCAAAGGATATTGGGCAGAATATATTGGACCCCAGTTCGTATGTGTAAATTGGGATAAGTTGGTGATGATCGGTGTTGGGGTTGTGGGAAAGGACAAGTTACTTTGATACATATGTTATGGTATTGTGAAAGAGTGGTGAGTTTTTGGAGGGAGGTTATTGATAGGGTCAATCAAATTTGTGACACTGTTTATCCACGCACTCCCTTAGCGGTCATCTTATTATTGTAAAGTGGTGGACGGGATGTGAGTTGGGTGATATCGTGTGGGGTAATCAAAGTTTTGTTGGTGGCGGCTAAACAGGTGTTGAGGGTCTGGAAGACACGGAAGAAGCCGATGATGGAGGACTGGATTTTAGATGTTAGAATTTTATCCAGACTTGAGAAAACGATGTATTGTAAACAAAACAAGGAAACACTTTATGAGGAAATGTGGGGGAGCTTTATTGACCTTTATGGATGATGCTAGATTAGGTTCTGGAGTGGAGTGTATTGGTCTATTAGTATTAATATATGGGGAGGGGGGTTGTGTTGTCTATGTGGTTGTTTTGTGTGGCCTTACTTGTTTGTTGTCATTTGTTTGATACATCTGGCTTTGTTTTAGGTTACTCCTAAGTTTCATATGGTAGAATACAGAGTTATGGTTTGGAATTCTGTTTTATTGTGTTTTCCACGGTTATGTATTTTTCAATTCAATGACCTAGGATGTTAATTGTGTTGTTTATAGTAACTTGTTGAAAATGAGAAATAAAGAGTTTTAAAAAAAAGAAGATTACCAAGCGCAACACTTAAATGAACTGAGAATGCTAGCGTGTCCCACACTTAGATGGGATTGTGAACGTTGGCCTGCGCCGCATCTAGATGAGACTGTGAGGGTTGGCGAAGGTCACACTTAGACAGAATTACGTAGGTCAGCAAGTGCTACACTTAGACAGAACGTGAATGTTAGCATGTTAAATGTCATATAACCCACTAACCCATATAAGCTCAAACTCTATGCATACTTATCTCACTCAAAAAACTAACGCACTTCACCAACAGCACACGCGGACTGACACCGATCCAATATTCGTACCAAAGCTCAGCACCCGGTGTATACTGAGTTGAAGCTGCAAACAGTACACCACTACTCTCACTATCCTACTCCCTCTTCACCTTACCAACCCATCCCACCTTCTCGTTTACAGATCAGCCAGAGAGCCTGGGGACCAATTCCATTGGTGACGGTGCGCTATATTAACATAACATAACATAACTTAAAAGCAACGCACACAATCTGGTGTTCCTCTCCCTGGCTATACGGTTTCCAGCAGCAACTCTGTGGAAATTCAACCAGCTCAGAGATAGATGCCCAGGTGGCTTAGTTTGGAATTGATTGGTCCCACCAATTCAAAAGGGAGAAGTTGTCCTTGCAGGATCTTCTCCATCGATGCGAACTTGGCGTTTCGGCAGTGCAGCAGGGCTTCACCGGGCAAACCAACGATCCAGGGGTTGCAGCAGGCTGTCACGTATCGTCTCAGCCTTCCCCAACTCCTCCTCACCTGTCTTCTTCGGGCCTTCTTCCGTCCTTACTACAGCCTTCTTCTTCTTCGGTGGGTTTCTTCTCCTTTTTCTTTTGTCGAAGGTATGGACGCGCTCCCTCGGTAGCCTCCGTGATCTGGCTGATAACAGACCAAGGGAATACCCGAGGAGCACGCCCTAAAGAATGGGGAAAAAGCCTCCTGGCAAAAAACCCCGATCAGTATTCAGGTGTCCGTGGAATACTGATGTCCGGCAATTACATGGAGATCTTGATTCCTGTAGTCGCAGAGCTCCGGACACGTAGTATGAATGTCCACACCTTGCTCAACTGTAGTATCGGCTGAGTTGTGATAGGAGGGAGGTCTCGGCCCGTCGGAACACCGAAGAGGCGTTACGAACGGAAGAAAGGAAGGAGGAAAGGAAGAGGTAAGGAAAAGGACAGGAAAGTATGGTCAGTCGAAAACGCTCACAGCGAAGATACAAACGCTGAAGCGCCGGCTGAGTGAAAAAGTCAGGAAAAAATACTTACATGGAAAACGCGGGGTAGAGTGCGTTGTGCAAGAAAGGACAGAAGATAAGACCCTAATCACCTTACCTGAAAACCTGAAATAACCTCCTGTGTAGGGAAAGGAAAGGTAGGTAATTAAAGACTTTGAACGCAAGGCAATGTTGAAAAGCTAGACGCTGAGAGCGACTTGCTGGGCACGTAACGGAAACGATACAACGCGCAGAGCGTTGCTACGGGCCGCTAGTTATAGAATATGTCGGCCATGTTGGAATAAACTAGACCGATAGAATGGAACAGGCCGCCATCTTAGTAGTATCTCCAACGACTAGCAATTCTCCAGGGCTGGTGCATGACACAGGCATCCTTTTCAAGCTCTTCTTCGGTTCCTTCGTCCAGTGGTCGACTCTGCCTTTCAAGCTAAAGGACTCGCCTTTTATGCAGTTCTCTCCCATTAATTCCAGCCTAGCTGTTAATCACCCAGCAGGGTGGCTATCCTTGCCGGACAGTCAGCCGGCCAATCAACACAGAGTGCATTTGGGTCTCCTAGGAGACTAAGCACAGGGAGATTTGGGCACCTCCCTCACTTCCTGCCTACCCCAGCCACTCTGAAGCCAGAGGCGGGCTTCACTTGTGAATCCTGCCGAAGGCAAAATGAACAAAGGGACCAAACCTGGTTTGGCGAGCAGAGTAAATCTCAAGAAGGACCTTTCCACAAAGAAATGGCGAAAAAAGAAGACCGGCAGCCATTTTGACAAAGATGGCGCCCGTGGTTGCTTTACAGCAGCTATGAACGCAGCCCGCGGTAAATGCACACCATAGTAGTTCAATCGAAACCACTGCCACCAGGCACTCAATGAGAAAAGGGTGACATCAAAATGTTTACATGAGAAGCTAGACAAAGGGGATACTAGGTAACCCCTCCAGCACTCTATTGTAAGATAGTGTGCGCTGGGTCTAGAAAGTTAAAATGGTAAGTAAAGTCAATTTCACTTTACTGCTCTGGGAAACAGTAGTTCATCCCAGAGAAGGTATTTAAACCTTTGGGAAATCTGGAAGACTTCCCTGAATCACTGCACTGAAGGTGCTGCGTGACAATGCAAAACGATGCCTATGGAGTTTGTCAGACTACAACCAAAAGAAACAGAGTTCAGAAATCACATTAAAATAAATGAGAGAGTGGGAAAAAAGGGTCTCACTCTCTCCAGGTAAAGAAAATCAAGTCCTCAAAATCCAGCAAAGTTGCTGGGGGGTCTCTAAGGTGGAGAGAATTAGCACATTTTTGAGAATTCTCCCTAACACTGAGGTCTATGCATCCTGGTGAGAGGGAGTACTCTTTCTCGCCGGACCACGACTCATACTCAAGAAATGATTATTTCTTGGCTTCTGATAGAATTGTTGAGAAAGTTACAAATATAAAATGTATGGAACAGGGTATTTCAGATCACTCCCTGATAGTAATGAGACTAGGGTTAGGATTGGAGCGACCCACTGTGCGCAAATGGTGTTTAAAAACATTCATACTGCATCAAGCTGTAAACGCCTCTCCCCCACACTCTACAACATCTTCACACGACCCCTCTTCCTCATCCTCATCCTCGACGCTATGGGTATATCCTACACTAACTACGCGGACGATACCCAGATCCTCCTTACCCTCACAGGCAACTACGACACTGACTCCATGACCCTTAACAACCTCTACAACACCATCCAAGCCTGGATGGCAGACAATGGACTATGCCTCAACTCTGACAAGACAGAACTCCTACTGGTTCCCCTGAAACGCTAAAAAAACTTGACTCCCAATTCAGTCACTTCACCATCGACACCATCAAAATACCTGTTTCAGACTCAGTCAAAACTCTTGGAGTCTATCTAGACTCTAACCTTTCCATGGACAGACAAGTCAGCGCCATTGCCTCCTCAGCCGCATATCATGCTAAACTGATCAACGCAGTCAGGCCTTTCCTCTCCAAAGAGAACTGCACAAACATAGCCAGAGCCATCACCGGCTCCAGGCTAGACTATTGCAACGTACTCTTCCTAGGAACTTCAAAAAGAAACTTGGAGAGGCTACAAGTCATCCAGAATAGTGCTCTCCGAGCAGCCCAAGGTATTGCCAAAAGGGACCACATCTCGGAAGCCAGAAAACTAGCCCACTGGCTCCCAATAAAGGAGAGAATAATTTTCAAAGCGCTCACACTGACACACAAATGCATCCATCTCACTGCCCCCGACTACCTCTCACAAAGAATCCACTCCGTCGCCTCTACAAGACCAACAAGATCACCCTACACCAACATGCTCTCTGTACCACTAGTAAAAAGAGCCAGAGCAGGTGGATCCAGCTTCCCTTATTTCGCACCCACTCACTGGAATGCCCTACCTCCCACCATCCGCAGTGAACCCTCCCTACTCGCCTTCCGCAAAGCAATGAAAACCACCCTCTTCTCATAAGGTCCCTCGCAGCAGCATGAATACCAACCATAGGACCCACTGCTTAAGTTGTATTGACCAACCGCATAAGCTGTAATGATAACCATGCTTGTACCTATCTGTAATATGCCAATTACTGATACCATGCCTGTAACTAAGCTCATGCAAGTAACAGCGCCTCAATGCCCCTGGGCTGCTTGCGCGCTATATAAATTTAAATAAATAAATGAGCAAGGAGTGCTCAAGTCCCTAAGGACCTTTATTGCGAATTTATTTGAAATAAACACAGGATCTACATCTGACCTGATAGTTTGGGATAGCTTTAAGGCAACAATCAGGTGCGAATTGATTAACATCATGGCCCGAGCAAGGAAAGGGGGTATCACAGATTTAAAAAAAAAAACTGGAGAATGGCTTGGCTATATGTCCGAAGAAATATCAAACAACAAGACGTGGGGAGGACAAAGCCGAAATGGATAGGATGCGAGAGCATCTTAAACGGGAAATGGATGCACAGTATGAGAAGGGCATGTTTTTATGAGAGAGAAATACTGGTAACAGCGTGATAAAAGTGGTAGACTGCTTGCCAGCAGATTGAGGGGCCTGATTGATAATTCTTTTGTTCAGAGAGTGGAGGGCGAGGCGGGGGGAGGAATATAAAATTAAAAGAGAAGAAATATGTGAGTATTTTAGGAGGTTCTACGCATCATTGCACACAGAGGACCGGTTCCCGACACCTGAGGGATTGAATGGTTTCTTCGATAAAATTAACTTGCCAACACTGTCTGTAGACCAAGCCACCGCTGTTGACCGATCTATTGGGCAAGAGGAAGTTTTAACTGCCATTAGCCAATTTAACTTAGGTAAGTCACCAGGCCTAGACCGATTACCAGTTGAGTTCTACCGAACGCTGGGTCCTGAGCTAGATCCTTATTTTGTAACCTATACAATAATTTAATGACCGAGGGGAAGATGTGTCCGACGATGAAAGAGGCATGTATTGTAGTGATCCCGAAGCCCGGCAGAGATCCCAAAAGATGTGAGAATTATAGGCCAATTTCGTTGTTAAATGTTGACCTCAAAATATTCACCAGAATAATGACCAATAGATTGGATAATTGTATTGGAGGACTGATAAGTCGATCCCAGGCAGGGTTTATGCGTGGAAGGTATGGATATAACCATGTTAGGACGATTATAGACATAATGGGAGAAGGTTAAGAATGCACTTCTAGTCTTCATGGATGCAGAGAAGGCCTTTGACAGGGTCAATTGGGCCTTCTTGACCTGCACACTCAACAAGATGGGTTTCGGGGAGACATTTTTAAGAACTATAAAAACGTTGAACTCGTCCATTAGTGCTTGAATATGGGTTAATGGTGTTCGGTCTTCTTCCTGACAAGAGGCACTAGACAGGACGGTCCGTTATCGCTGTATCTTTTCAATTTTGCACTAGAACCACTGATGGCGTACATAAGGCAAGAGCAAAGTCTTCTGGGGCTTAGATTTGGGGACAGAGAGATTAAAGTCCTGTGCTAAGCAGATGACATGACAGTCATATTGACCAACCTTAGGGAAGGGGGCAATAAAGTAAAATGCATGTTTGAGGAGGTGGAGCACTTGTCTGGTCATAAAATCAACTGGGACAAGACAGTGGTTTTTCCTCTAGATACTGCGCAATCAAGGGAGGGTTTTGAATCATGGAACTGTCAGTGGAATGTCGGAACAATAGAGTATTTGGGAGTCTACTTGATCCGTGACCTAAGAAAGATGGTGGAATTTAACGTTTAGAGTTTATCGAGGTAATACGGAGGGATATACTGAAATGGGCCCAATTAGTGCTGGGGCTTTGGGCAAGGGTCAATGCCATTAAAATGGTACTTTTGCCAAAGGTACTATGTATTGTCCAAACTATTTGTTTAAAATGTACCAAAAATATTATTGGCCGTATCGATAAGATTTTCCAAAACTTTCTTTGGGGGATGGGGGGGGGGGAGGTTATAGACTCAAGATCCCAAAATACATTTTAATGTGATCTGTACAGGAGTGGGTTTTGGATATCCCAATCTGGCTAATTATTGTAGAGGGTTTGTTCTGAAAAAAACTTTACTTCGTCGGTACGGACAGTGAAATGCCCTATTGGCATATTATTGAGAGAGCAATTCTCACTGTATGCCTTACAAGACATGTACACGATGTGCAAGAGGCCTATTTCCGTCAACAGATTGCTAACCATGGACATTACTAGAGAGACCCTACAAGAATTCATGACTGCTTGGGGGGGGGATGGAGGGGGCATCTGGGTTCACTATGATGCATCTCTATGGCATAATTCGGGGCCACAGATTGCAAACAAGACTTTGTGTTGGAAGAGCTGGATAAAAAAAGTATTCTTAAGAGTACGAGAAAAAAAGTATTCTTAGAGTACGAGATGTATGAGTAGGTGATCAAATGGCTCCATTTGAACAGCTCAGGGAAACTTTTGGGTTCAGGGACAGAGAGTACAAGCGCTACATGGATCTAAAAGGCCTACTAACCGAACGACAGGGAATGCTAAGTTGCCCCATGCAAGAGGGACCTACGGTTTGTAACATCATTTGTTCCTCTCCATGTGCAACATATATGAAATAATGCCGGTAGATAGTTCACATGCGAAGGGATGGGAAAAACTGCGTCAAGCTTGGGTGCAAGAGCTAGGTATGGACATTTCAAAAGAGGAGTGGGACAAACTACTACGCATAGGCACGCAGTTAAAGATGGATCTGGGCCTGCGATATGTATGGCAAAGAATCATCTACTGATTGTACTGGACCCCTGTGCGGATGGCCAAAGCAGGGCTGTCTGACAATGATACTTGTTGGGGCTGTGGGCATAGTGGGGGCACATTACTACATATGTTATGGGCATGCCCGAGAGTGAATGACTTCTGGAGTGACGTTTTAAGCAGACTAGATCTTGTGCTGGGGAATGCAATTCCGAGAACACTTTACTCAACAATTTTATCAAGCAAAGGGAGAGGTGGAATGGTCCAAAAGAACAATCAATGGATGAATAGAGTTTTGGTTGTAGCGGCTAAAAAAATATTAAAAGTGTGGAAGTCAAGGAAAAAACCGAATGTGGAGGATGGGTTGCTAGATGTTCGCACTTTGTCTGAAATATGAAAAAATTACTTTTAGGAAGCAGATACAGGAGGAATGTTACTTTGAAATCTGGGGATTGCTCAATGAATTGTATAGCTAATGTAAACTTACGAAGTATATGCTAGTCGAATTATAATAGAGAGAGCTACCAGAATTGTTTGTTTTATGTTGTGCGTTGATGTTTGTCAGTGATGTATTGTTCAATGTTGTTAGTTGTTTTTAACCATTACTAAAAATAGAGGCTTGTTATTGTAAAATAGGGATTGAATTTATAAATCTCACTAGTGCTGTACCTAAAGCTTGAATACTGTATATATTGTATAGCTCAAATACGTGCCTCTGATGTTATGAATATGTTTTGTGTCCCTTTTTCAAATTACAAATAAAGAGATTTAAAAAAAGTGCTCAGAAGTGTCAGCTGTGCTATTACAGTAAAAACAAAATAAAACAAGAAGGCGCTTCTCATTCCAGCCACCACCTGTTTGAAAAAAGACTCCGTCTTACCGGAAACGAGTCGAGTAATGGCTTCCAGGCCAGCATCAGAGCCGCCTCCCAGTCAATGTTCTTGGGGATGTCCGAGTAGAGCAACGTGTTCTCCCGGTTTTCACCAGACATAGCTAAAAGGAAAAAGACGATTAATGTCAAGGCATGATCACCCACTAACCGTAGTGGGGCAAACACGAAGAATGCAACTCCACTGGCTACATAATAGTGATATTTCTTTTATGGGCGTTAATTAACTAGGAAAGCTCGCATAGGTAGAAAAGTTAAGAAAGCTCCACCTATGTTCAACTAAACCTTACAATCACCCCCCCACGCCAAATAACGATCGTTTCAAAAATGGTATTCATTCCACCGATATTAATCACCTAGTACCCCCACTGCACCTCATCAGTTTCCATGTGCCCCCATTCAGTTACTTGCAGAGATTTTTCCCATTTTATCATCATCTCCCTAGGAGAGAACGTTGCACTCACTGCAAACGTAGCATCTTCTGGCGACTACATAACAGGTGTTATTACACAATGACCATTCATTTATAATCAATTTCTTTACTTTAACAAATGTATATAGCGCTTAAGCCCACAGGCATCAACGCACGAACATAGACACAAATAACCCAAAAAAACCCACAAGACAAAAGCCAGGAAAGAGTGTCGTAGGCAGAGGATAAAGGTATCAAGCAAAGAGCAGAGTCTTCAGTCTTTTACGAAACACAGAGAAGCTCTATTACCTGCAGAGATTAGCTGAAAGCAGATTCCATGCCCTAGCGGCGTGCACAGGGAATAAGCGGCTACTGCCTCTAGTTAGTTTGCCTCTGGGCCAAATCAGTCTGAGGGTTCCAGCTGACCTAGTTGAACGGGAGGCTTGTTGCAGCGTAACACACTCTTTCAGATAACGAGGGGCCAGACCAAAGACACACTTGTGTAATAATGTGTTCAGTTTAGGAGTCGGCCCCCTTGATAGCTGAAGTAACACATTGTATGAAAGGAGAAACGCAGGGGAAAGAGTCGTCCCCCTGTGAAGCAGTGGAACATTATTGACTTTTTCCCGGAAGAAACATGGGGGAAGAGAGGACCCCTTTTCCTGGTGAAACTTTATTCCTTTTCTTTTCTGCACCTTAGAACTTGCACATTATATCAAGTTTAGCGTGTAAGGGTCAGTGTAGGGTTTCGACACAGGACGCTTTTTGGTTTACCATCCTGACACAGACGTTACTTAGTTTTGTCACGGTAGGGAATCCCTGCCTAGAGATAGCGACAGGTACGATTTTCCCCAACCCACGGATTTCAAGTGCTCCTCAAACTATATTCCGCAAGGTGCCCCCTGCCACAAAGGCTAATGTCTGTTTTCAATCATCCTCTTATGTTACAGGACACAACATAGCTGTGCATACCCATTCTTAACATTGGTCTCGTTGGTTCATTGGCTGAGAGAAGAGCAGTGAAGCAAACACAAATCAGTGCTGCCAGCCTCCCTCTGCTCAGGACCAAGGAGTGCAGATACAGCACCTTTTCCAGAGTCCAAAGAAGCAAAAGCCCTACCATAGATTTGTTTTTAGCAGTACTTATAGGAATACAATGAAAATTGCTAATGTTTCTTCTTGAGAAATGAATCACGGGAAATCACAAGTTTTTAATTTAAACATTCAAAAAATGCTATCTTTCACTGCTCTCGTTTTTTTATTCACTGCAAAGTGAATACGACCAAGATCTTGCCAGACGAACTTGCAACAGTATGTAACTGGGTGAATCTGTCAACATGGTTACCTCAAATAAATTCTGACATATTTAGCATGCTTTCTGAAGAAATTGGAGCTGATAATCAGTGTCTACTAATTTACACCTTAGTTCCATGACTGCCTAAGGAAACGTTTCATTGCTAAATTTCGAACTTGAAAGAAATTACAATATTCTTGGCAACACGTCATTAAATCAGATTGTTTCAAATTGGTGCAGGCCAATGAATTGTTTCAGATGTTGTTCCAACACCTCATTTAATTGAAATGAAAACTTAGTAACATCTTCGAACAAATTAAATGGAACTAAAAAAATGTGCTGTTCTTGCAAGCGGGAATAATGCGTGGATGGATCACTCAAGATTGGACAAGTGGCTAAGAGAGATTTGATCGTAATCTAGGAAAAATGGGTGCCTTACATCGAGTTGATACTACTGATTGTTACAATTGGAACCACAGCCATTTCAGGTGTCTGCTGCTACATAATAAAACGACTTTCACTTATGAGGTGAGAGAAGATGGCGGACCTCAGAGGCAATCCAAGTTTACAATCCAACTTTAGCAATTTACCAAGCAAGGTTTTTGGCTTCAAGTAAAATAAGAAAATCCAATATTGTCGGTTTTGCTGTATTTTCCCACAATATACCAGTGTGCACTTAGCTTTTCAACATTAATAGCAATTGAAAATGATAAAGGAGCAAGTTTGCTCTGGACATACAAAGATAAAGAAGCAGCTCTTTCCATTGCAGACCCAAACATTTGTGCTCCAGGAAACCAGCACATTTATGAAACTATAGTGTAACGATACATTTTTCATTTTCTATGTATTTTGGTAAATCACTGTAACACTTAACGCTATTACTTATTAAATTTCGTCAACATACCTGCGCATAAAAGTTATGAGTCCAAAAGTGTGCCACATATCGAAAAAGGGCCTCTTTATGCTATACATTTTGTTAGCACCTGCCTTACATGGGAGTGGCGACGCACCTCAAATGTTGGCTTACAAACAAAGTGCCGATACTTGATACCATACATAACATCTCTGGAGTCCTACCACTCCCGAGGTTCTGCCAACTATAAAAACTGTTGCACCACAAAGTGCAGATGCTGACTGGGGGGGGGTAGCTCGGGGGCAAAACGGAGCAACACAGGTTCGATCCCCGGGACCACGCTTAGAAACCTCTGGGTTATAAATAACCAATTGAAAGACACATCCCACTGTTGCAGGCAGGGCAGACGGAGATTTCCTTTTCCATTTACTGCATGGCAGTTCGCAACCCTGATATCATCCAGGTGCATGCGTGAATGTGGAGATGCACAGGAGTTGGAGACAGGTGTTCAGAGAGGGATAGGTCACAAAACAAGTTGGATGAAATGCACATGTGAAAATGGCAATGCTTTTGGGCGATCTGTGTGAAAAGACTAAATAAAAAGCCTGAGTCCCAAAAGCCCGATTTTCTTTTTCTTTCCCCCCCCCCCCCCATTTGTCCACATTGCGTGGGGAGACCCCACAACCGCCCGCCTTACCCCTCTATATCTTTTATTAACTTTATCTCGTGCACAACGCACGCACGCACGGGCTTTTGGGCTACGGTCTTACCTCAGTATTTTTTTAGTTTTTCTGCTTTTGTGTCTACTCGTGGTAAGGTCCAAAAAAAAATGTAAGATGACCTGCCAATGGTAGACCTTGATGGGACAGTCTTTTGTAGTTTTCTAGGTCTTTGTAACCCAATCATTTATTTACTTGCGGCCGAAAGACAAACCAGCATCTGTAAACATTGTGCAACTTTTTTACAGTTTGCTTGCCTTCTTTTTCAGTCTCGCAGTTGCCATCATTTGGGTGACAAAACCGCCGAACCTGTCACAGGGGCCAAGTTCTTCCAGTGCAGCACTGAAAGGTCAGTCTTCGAATAGCTCAGCACTTAGTACATTTAAAATACAGATTCAGCCTAGAGGAGGACAGGATTCCTGTTCAATGTTCCCCATATTATCTAAACGAGAACCATGACCAGTTATGCACTGTAGGCCAGACAGTGCATTGGTTCCATGAAAAGAGCCAGCGTGTCAGAAGTCTGCACAAATTAAAAAGGACAGAGGAAGCGCCTTTTTAACATGTGTGCTTCATTAAGAAAAGCGCGCGCCGGTCACCTTATCCTCAAGGGACCCGAGCATTCCAGTGGGGATAGAGCGGTCCAGCCCGCTTGGGTGCATGCTACCATCAATAATGTATAACAGGCTCCCAGCACCCGCAGTGAAGGGCCCGTCACAGTGAAACGAAATGAGAAAAGTGTTCCTATCCATGTTTGAGGGATAGAAATGCAAGTGGGCAGCAGTGGGTCATACCCCGCTGGTGCACATATATAATGCACAAGAGGTTTAGGAATATCCCCAGTCATGCGAGGTGTACCCTCCTTCATCTGTTCCAATCAATCCGACTCAAGAAGATGCCTTTGTTTTCAGCGCATTTTTAAGTGCAACCCATTTTTGGATACTTGAAAAGTGTACAGCCCCCCTTATTTGAGCAAATGTGCAAAGGGGGGGCGAGAGGGCATTTAAATGCGTGCACCAAGGATGCACATATTTAAATGCTCTTTGTGCATAGGGCACATCTCTTTTTAGCATAAGTGATGAGATTTGCTGATAACATCTCATCCCTTGTGCAAAAAATAAAAAATGGGAGGATCTGGCCACATGTATTTTAGCTCAATGGTACTCATGTCGTTCACTGGATGAAAAGAAGAAAGTGAGTCACCCCTGCTTTTTGAACCAATGGTCTCTCTACCAAGCTACCTTACAAACCAAATACATATATACTTGAAGCTAAACCAACAACCTTTGAGACTTGAATATAAAAATCAAGGTCACATCAGTCCTGGGCAAACAGCCTATATTGTAGCCCAATCATTGAAACCTACGCCCATTTCACAGATGCAAAGTATCCTTGTTACACTACAATCCTGATCCACGATTCATTCCAAGGTCTGTGTAGGACTCATGTCAATTGCCTCAAGCAACTTCTAAATCTATTACACCACAAAGATCTGTTAGTTGAATGCAAATCACCTGTAAGCTCCCCATTGCTGAAAACGTAGCTCTCTTACCCAGCCCGCAGTGCACCAATAGTGATCAGCTCGCAAACCCAGACTTGATGACAAAGAGAGGGTCCGTTACAGTACATGAAGTCACACAATTTCATGTCAAAACAGAGGTTCAAGAAAGAAATTGAGAGAACCGTCTCTTTCAAAAGCAGCCAATCCGCACAGAATCCGAAATCGATACATTTCTTAGATTACATACAGTTGGAGTGTTTTTCTACCCACAATCCTTTTACTCTCTGTTTGAAAAAGCATCCCTGTGCCGAATGCAGGCAAGCATTATTAACACCTTGAGGTAAGCGACACACTAAGATACTGACCGAGGTAGTACAGCCTGTCCGAGTGTGGCCCCTCAGAGTCCTTCCTTTGCACAAAAATGAAGTCATGGGGGGCCTTGGAAACCATGTAGCTGTGGTACCTCCGGGTATCTGCAAGAAGCTTCCGAAGCTGGCTCCACGAGTATCGGGGCACGTAAAAGGGCTCCATGGCTTGCACATTCACCTCGGCATCGTCATCGTGGTCCGGGACCTCAAAGATCTCTAGCCCCAGAGGCTCGGTCTCCATCGCTGCAGCCATGTCACATCCTTCAGGGGGAAAAAAAAAGTAGGCGGAGAAGGTGGGTATAAATATCACAACTAGTCCATGCTGTCTGCTCAATCGTTATTACTTTAGATTAATATTTTAATGCACATATGGAATCCAACATGAATCAGACACAAAATAAATCTAAACATTAATGACGCTAATTCACATTACAAGATTAGATTCTCAAGATATCCTGATAAATGTTCTATTGGGGAGAGGGGGGCTCTCTCCTAGGTTTTAGAACTCCGCTTTTTACAACAACATGTTCATGTCCTTTTTGTGCCCCTGTATTCCAGTTTCCAGTTTCATAGGGTTGTGTTTAAGTGCTCTGTGCTTTGATGCATTCTCCAAAGTCCTCACAGAGCATAGACTGTCAGCCATCATCCACATATGGCCCACAATTCAGAGAGCCAACAGCTATAAGGAATCCAAACAAATCGCGAATAAGGCATTTCAACCAAAAGAGGCTTCTGCGCCTTCGTTGGAATAGAAGGGGTTTGTAAGTCTGCCAAAAGGAAACTTCTATGTCTTCTTAACATTTCTGGTCCCTGCCAGTTGCCTTTCTTGTTATGTAACTCACTATGAAACAAAACCCTATAATGTACATCTTGCGCAGTGCATTAGTTTATAAAGGGATTTCGCCATTAAAACAAAGCACAAGCAGAGACTGTGGTGCACACATACTGCCCACGATATCCATCCAAGGTATAAAATAAGCTGCGGCGCATAACAATTTCCTATGCAATTCTGTGGATTTGCTAATTAAAATGCCACTTGTCTAGCACAGCTTGCTATTTAAACTACCCTGTTCAATGAAAGCACAGCTCACCCTGCATTCCTCTCTTCCCCCAGGGGTCTCTCAACCCTCTTTTCCCTGTTGACTGCAAGTTCAAAGGGCTAATGGATAGAAGGTGTAACAGTTATACTCTCCTCCACTCTTAAAAGTGCCAAAAGCCATAAAAGAGTATTAGTACCACAGATGATGGCTCAGAGTACTAATGGCGATAAATACCACTTTCATGGGTGTATGGGGCGGGAATGATGCGCACAGGATGCGCATGGACCTACCTGGCTTTTTGGCTAGTGTTAAAAAAAGACATTTTAAAAACAAGAGTGAAGGGGGTCTGCACAGAGACTTGCAACACTTCTTATCAAGTGGTATACTGACATTAGATCAGTAGAACCCTAACGCCTTTACGGGAGATACAAGAGTGAAAATCAGCGAGTTCTACACCGAAAGCCTGATGCAAGGGCAGGCAGGAGTAGAAGTATAAGATGCAAGCTACAAGCAGGCACACAAAGTCACTAGCCCCAGTATTTTTCCACATGGACTCAGCTCACCAATTCTTATTCACCAAGACTTGCACTCACTAGTGGCTGGAGCAAACTTTGAGGCTACAAGCCAGGTAACTCTCAAAGGTTACTTAACAAGGTGGTATATAATGATATATATGATGGCATTTATAACGCGCCTATATACAAGTGTTTCAAGGCGCAACGAGGCAAGGGAGGGGAATAGGGAGAAGACAAAGACAACAATCCTACTAGGCCAAGTGACATTGAGATCGTGCAATGTCTAAGTGTCGCAGAGTTGAGCAGTCGCGCAGATTTATTGGACTTCTCTGCACAAGTCTGCTTTTAGTTGCTGCAGTGAAGGGCAGCGACAACCTACAAATACCCCAGCAAGCACAGAGCGTGCAGAGTTGAGCAGTCTTGGCAAGCGAGGTAAAGCAAGGAAAATAGAGAGCCGTTAGAGCCAACTGCCACTGTTGCCTACCTCACTCGCCATCAGGAAAATGCCAAGCGACCAACGTACACAATAAAATGCGAAAGGGAAATGTCAGGATGACATAACTTCAGCATCTACAGCGCCAACCTCATTGCTACCTGCGACTGAAGTGAGGCCCTCAACCGCTACAGTACTTACATCAGCAGATCGTGCCAGTAAATTACTCAATAATGACCCACTGCAATTTACTGAGACACTCACTAAACTGTCTACAGTAATAAGGATTATAATCAGGCCTGCTCTTCCACCACATGCAATCAACAATCTCTGTGTGAGTTGGGAGAAGTGGTCGGGTAGCAGGCTTGGAGAAGCTACCTCATGCAAATGAGAATGTTCTCTCCCCAAACACACAATGCACGTATCCTAGCAGTCAATGCTGCAAATGCAACGGTCACCGACTTTCCCTCCCAAAAAGCGCAAGTGACAATTTTGCCACCCATCAAATCAAAATCTTCACAAATGCATAATGCTCACAATGCGTTACTGAAACCGCAAACCACTTTCTTCCATCTTGTCAATAACTAGGCCAACTCAGTGCAGTCGTCTAATGAATTACAAACTGTTATCAATCATGTCTCTGCGATGCCTTTAGATTTTGACCATTCCCGGCTCTTTGGACAATCATCTTGAGGCGAACAAGCCACTGATTCTTCTGAAATAAAGATACAAAGATCTATTCAAATCTGGTAATTATATAAAACGACGATTACGCCTTCATAGATGAATTAATTATGCGACCTGACTGTCGGGAACATCAATAATTAAATTCACCCATAAGCTCCGCGAACATGTTGCTTCCTTCTATAAATGACAAAGAAAATCCATTGAGTGTAGCCACCCAACAATCCCTTCTCGCAACAGGACTAACCCGAGACATTGACGAGATAAAATCAACAATCATTCAGCAAAAAAACTTGAGCAAACCCGGAACGGGCAAAAGTGGCTCTAACCTGACGAGTGAGAGGCCTGCCATAAAATATCAGTCCCATCTGGGAATGCCAGAAACAAGAATCCTTGATAACCCACAGACCCAACATAACTCAGTCGGCACCCGAAGAAGTAAGCCAGAAGCAAAGACCTCAAGCTTTTACATCACAGCTTGTGACATCAACAGAAAGAGATCTGCTCCATCACTCTTCCCAAAGGACGTGGTCATCTGCATCATATCCTTCGGAATCATCAGAATCACTAGAAAGTGAATCTAATACCCAGTCTTCACTTTTTACTCAACAGGCATCTCTGCCCCCAAAATTAAACAAAGCCCAAATCCAATCCAACATAATGTCGTCCCTCACAACTGCATTAAATAATGTCATTAAATTGTTTGAGGGCATGAACGAAACTATCAGGGGCCAAGCCACTTTTCTAGCTACGATTCATACCAAATTAATATTTTACAATCATTCACAATGGAAGTCCAAACAGGAGTAAATAAAGAAGCAGAAATGACAAATCAGTGGCAACAGAGACAGTTTGCCCTGGCCCGAGGAGAAGTAAGCAACACAAATATCATGATGGCTGCTATTCTCGAGACAGTTAGATGGGTAAGGAATTCCCACACCAAAGATCAATGGTTGGGCAATTGTAGCATCACAAGCAATGAGACAAGACTCCCAGCCACCTTCGAAGAATCACCAGTTGAAGATCTACCAAACAAAAGTGAAACTAATCCAGCAACTGCTAATAGAAGCACTCTAGTGATATCAAGCGATGGCAATGGTCACGGGCAGGTAGAAGTTCAAGAATTAGATGCACAAGACGTACCGCCACCCCCGAGTGAACAATGCACGCAACAATTCGAGAATACTGATGAAATATCACAAACTTTAGGCATACCAAAATCATCTCTTCCAGAGCTCGAATCAGTGGCGCAAAGACCTTTCACTATTTATGAAATAACAGGAAGAAAAATCAAGAACCAATAAAAGAAAAACCAGACTCTTTGCAAACAAAAAAAACGGAAAAACCGGCAAATCAAATAAGAAAATCAAAACAAAACAGATCGCGTGCTTCTTTAAGACACCTATGCACACCACCGCAGACACTTAGAGCTTCTTCTCGAACTGAAAAATCAGATGCAAGAAGACAACCTCCAACCAAGGAAACTCATTTACAATCTCAAGCAACCTCAATTGACTGCTCGAATAAGGTTATCGTGACACCGCCCTATGAAGAGAACGACAACTCAGATATCATAGACCTAATGAACTTATCAACATACTCGGATGAAGATTGCTATACTCATGACAAACTAACTAATTCTTTGGCCTCTCCAAGGAACATTGTAATTGATAACTGCAGACAACTTGAAGCTAGAAATACAAAGTCCACCCTCAAATTTATAACTGAGATCCTTGGTAATGACTCAGATTAGAGACGACACTCCCTTTCAGAAACTGGAGCAAAAAAGGAGTGGTGAAGAATTTCTATATTTCCCAGAGCAGACCTCCTGAATGACTTGGGGAAAAAAAACGATGAGCAAAAAAAACAGAGTCAAATCTCATTCTAGACACGAGAACCTACGATTAATGACCATAACCACTGAGAGATTATTAGCCTGTAAATAGTGTGAATGTATTGAGACTACTGCATTGCTGCCCCAAGCTATGAGAAATTGATTGACGACATTTGCTTTGTGAAATTTGTAACCAAATCCCGAACAGATTGGGACGTCCTACATCTGAACTCTAGATTCATACAAATTACTCTGTTAGCTGCCAGACAAGACCAGCTTCCTTTTGGCTTTGAGACACCCCAGATTCGAGTCCATCAAGTGATCGATAATGTTCATAGAACATCAAGAACAACACCCCAAGAAAACCCATTAAAAATATACCCGATGAATCATGGACTTCCAAGTAATAGAAAAATACTAAGCAAAACAATCACCAAATAAACCCATGGGACTAATGGGAAACAAGATAAAAGTAACTTTTGGTGTGAACAACGATCATACAAGACAAATAATAGACGATCAACCAATAAATATGTCGAACAACCACAACAAGGCTGGTCCTGGATCTCGGCAGCTCTGACTAATAAATGCATGAAGTAACAACTACAAAAAAAAAAAAAAACAAAGAGTGCTAAAAATGGGTTCCTGGAAAACAAAAGGGTTTATCCACCTCTTTCCTGAAAACGAGCTGAATCTCCAAACCTTTGATATATGCAGTCAAGAGACCTGGCTAAGAGAAATTCCTATTTGCGACGGATTCAGTATTTATCTGAATCCAGCCACAAACTGATTATTAGGGTGACCATACTCAGGACTGCTGACATTAATAATAGATGGACGAGGTTTGACATTTCTCGATGAGCAAAACCCGAATTCATTTATACAATGCTTAGCATTCGACTGGCAAGTTCCCCCCACAGCAATAAAATAAAAACATGATCGGGGGTGTCTCAGTCGGACTCGGGACCTCGTGGACGTGCAGCTCCCTGCTCTGCCACCCAGGAGAGGTTAGAGTGTGTCGCTGCACTGCTGCACAGGGCGGGCCAAGGTACGGAAGATCATGGGCATGGGAGTACAGCCAAATAGAAATGAAAGACAGACTAGAAAACCACCAGTGTTAAGGCTAAAATAGAACGATTACAATAAAGCATACCTAAGCATACTGCTGACAATGGAAATGAAACCAAGCCATACGATATACATTGTCCTTTCCCCCTGAGACTTAATGATGTTGGTATATTACAATAATCCTATGGGCGTTAATAAAACGTCAGATCTACTGAAGGATTTCGCTCCGACATGTGCTATCAGTGCTTATTTTGCATATTTTTTTAAAAATCAATAAACATTCAAACCAAAAAAGGAACACTCTGGGAGGTGTGGGCTCGCCTTCAAAAACCAATCGACACGTGTTCTCTATAAAAATGCCTGTGGTGCAGCTTAAGGTTTTCAAAAGGAAAATGGCATTGAGAAAGGTATACATAAGTTTATTTTTTATTTTTTTAGGGAAATAGCTACAGTTTGTGCCGTTATGCATCTGTTGCACTTCTCTGATCACACAATCAGTGATGGGGCAAGGGCTTTGGGCAAAGGGGGATACCGAAGTCCTCCCAAAATAATGACATGTTGTGTAGTCTAGCGACTCAGCCGAATTCACCGGCTCCATTTCCATCGGAGCACACAGAGTGTTATCCCTTGTCTTGTGTCTTTTTGAATATTTATTCTAGACCCAGAGGCCCTCTGCAAGCCCTGTTCCAGCCCGCGCCCACCCCGCGCACTCTTCCTGCTTCCTTTCTCTCCCGCCTCCCGACCCACCCCCGTGCTCCCATTGGTCCCTGGACCGTGTTTGTGTAGAGTCAAGCAACTCAGCTGAATTCACCGGCTCCTATTCCATCGGAGCAAAGTGAGCGTTGCCCCTTGTGTGGTGCCTTTTGAATATTTATTCTAGGCCCCCGAGGCCCTCTGCAATACCCGCTTCTTCCTTCTTCCCTTCCCTCCCGCCTCTTGACTTGACCCCGCCCCCCTGCTCCCATTGGCCTGCATACTTCTGTGTCTCCAAGCCATATCTGACACCTCCGGCTAAGGGACCTAAGGCCAAAGGTGGCTCTAACAGAGGCGGCAAATTAAAAACACAAGAAGGAGCTATGAGGAAGATACAATCCCAATTCTAGTGTATCCTCAATATAGGCAAAGACTTGACCATGAGACAGCAGAACACTAGAAGATAACGAATCTCATCAAAATAGAGAAATTAAATTGGCTGGTCAAGTAGGTGCAGCTCAAGTCTATAAACACTCTGGAGATTGCCAGTGTACAAAAATAAATCAGTACATTTTTATTAATATCAAACTACAGTAAAAAGGCATAGTGCTCAGTACACTACAGCATTAAAACAAACCACCAAACTAAAGGAAACGCAAAAAGGCAAATCACCAAATAATAAAATCTACATACACGTATGAAAAAAGGGACTGGCAGACACTCATGGACAATTTCTTGTCAGCTAATGGACAAAATTAGTAAATACCCATCAATTGAAAAAGTGTCATGTGCTGTGCAAATTAAGACATCTATCACACGTGGTCACTTAAATCATACTGATCCATCACTCACACAAACTCATTCTCATTCAAATTCGTCCCAACATGTTTCATTCTGGAGTGTGTCAAAGAAATTGAACAGAAATTCATCAGGGGAAAGTCTGCACAAGACCCAAACATATGTTATTCGGAGTTGGTTAGGAAGACAATAATAGACATACAATAAATCAAATTTATGCAAAACAGCAAAACGGGAGCATATCTAATCACTCCCAAATACAACAGTAAGTAACGTATTCAAATGGCCTCCGTGAGGTCAACTCCTAACAGGGGTCCGATTTTTTCTTTTATGCTTGACCAGCAGGGTAATTCCCCATCACTTCAGATATTGAACAAACACCCCCAAGTGCAGGGTATTCAGTAGTGGAATCGAAAAGCAGCAGTCCCCTCAGTATTCAGAGACTATGTTTGTTCTTAGTTAAATCAATGGTAAACTCTAATACTCTTCTGAGTTATAACGTGGAAAGGTAAACTCTGGTGAAGCGTATCATTTAGCCTTGAATTACTGCTACCAAGCTAAAAACACGCCAAAGTGCAGCCGTCAGCAAAACAAAGGGAACCATCTAGACGGGGTTCATCCAATCTAACGCGAGTCAGAAAGTTCGGTGATCAGTTCGGCATAGTGTTGTTCACAGCGGTCAGCGTTGAGGCTCAATAAGGTCCATAAAGTGGACACCGCGTCCCAGAGTTAGAGAGCAGTGTTCCGTCTAGTACTAAGTGCTCTTCATAGCGGACTATTGTCTCGATTGCCTGCTAACAGCACTAGCATAAGGACTCAGGGTCAACAGAGGTAGCTCCAGATCGTATTTGCCGGAGAAGCAAGAAGCCAGTAGCCCACCGTCAACCAGCACCAACCAAAACTAGTGTGGCAAGGGTGGGGACTGAAGCAATTACTTCACGTCAGAAAGTCCTACCACTCTTACTTAAAAAAATCTAAAAAGTACTACTGTGTTACATTGTACAGTCACATACTAAAGTCAAACAATTACTCGTACCCTAATGGCATCACTGTACTCAACCTTGCAGCTGGACTGGTCTCCCAACAAAATTGAGTGTGCCTAATAGCGTCACTGTGTTAAAGTTGAATTTAGAAAGTGTTCCCAACATCATTGAGTGTGCCCTAATAGTGTCACTGTGTTAAAGTTGGATCTAGAAAGTGTCACCAATATCGTCATCTATGGTGCGGATAGTGACAACACCCGTTCTAAGGACGGAAAGGGCAGAAAGGATAGAGTGGAACGGAAAGAACAGATGGAAAAGGTGGATGGAGTGGTTAGAAAAGGA